>NW_021604676.1:1403927-1482945 GCF_004785775.1 Grammomys surdaster | reverse complement strand
CAGGAGGAGGCAGGAGGAGGCAGGAGGAGGCAGGAGGAGGCAGGAGGCAGTGAATTATCTATTTGGCTAAATCTAACTGCCCAAATTCACTGGAAAAGGGCCAGCTCTGGACTTGACTCTGTTCTGTGTAGACCTGTCTCCAGTCTAATAACTCCTGAGTTGCAGAGTGATTTAGAGGGAGATTAAGTTTCTTCTTAGCCCATGACTTGGTGTTTCAACCTTGACCTAGTAAACTTGCCCTTTTCCAAGAGGAATCGGTAATGAAATCAGGGCCATCACTCAATCGCATCTCCTTCAAAAGGCCAAGGGAAAAAAATAAATGGGAGAGTTTCTACAAGAGAAATTCCATTGTCGTACTTCCAGCTACAGCAAGCCAAGGAATTAAACCATTTAAAAAAACATGAAGAAGGTGGGGGGCTTCTTCAGAAGAAGGGCATGGGAGACCCAGCAGTAAAAGGTGTGTTGCTGACTTTGGTGTCTCATAAAGCATGTGCGAGGCTGGAGAACTTGCTCGCTAGTTAAGACATCTGATTTTTTTTTGTTATGGATAAAGATAGAGGGCTAGTTTTGCTACCCAAGGGTTATTCAGGAAAGGAGACTATGCCAGTGAGTAGGCAATCACTGTACACACCTGGTAATTCTATTTATTTATTTATTTATTTATTTATTTATTTATTCATTCATTCATTTATTTAGACAGGGTCTCATATAGGTCTCTTTGGCCTTAAACTCATCATATAGCTAAGAGTGTGCTGGAACTCCTGATCCTCCTGCTTCTGCCTTTGCAGCTTTGGGATTATAAGCATGTACTGCCATGCTTGGTTTATGTGATACTGGGATCAAACACAGGCTTCATGCTTCCTATGCAAGTGGTGTACTCACAACTCCATCCCAAGCTCATCCAGTTATCCTTCAGATACAAAACCACAACCTCAAAAGGCTGGAAGGCAGATTCCCCATGTTAGCTCACTTCACGTGATGGTGTGCTCGCTGTGTTTGTAACAGGTACTGATAAAATGAAGCCTGTTGGCATCCCCAACAAGTGGATACTAATACCACAGCTTTCATTTCTTCATTATCATTGATGACTAGTCATAGTCCAAGAGAACCAGGCACATTAGTAAGCATATGCTCACCCTGATACTTGCACATACAAGTGCTCCAGAACAACAGTGAAGCTAATAAACTGCTAAAAAGGGTGGGAGGTGATCATAGAGCAGACTCCAGCTCTGCACTGTTAGGGAGGTTTAAATTCCACAGCTACCAGGAGCCAGCAGAGTGCTTGACTATACAGATAGATGTCTCCTGTGTTTCTGTGAAACAGCAAACACCTTAACAGCTCATAGTTTCCAGAGAGTGTTAGTTAATCGGTCCAGTAGACTCCTAACTCCCCTCCTACCTCACACAGTGGAGCCAGTGAGCAGATAAAACGTGTCTTTAGCTACCACATACTCATTCCAGTGACTCTTTGGTTGATGGATGACTTTCTGATGATTTAAAACAATGCCAGCCTAGGGCCTAGTAATGGCTGCATGGTGCCTGAGATCTCTTGTTGTGCTTTGGGGCTCTTGCAGGGAGCAGGGGAGGAGGATGGACGGGAAGAGGGGAGGGAAGGAGCTCTGCAGTACAAGGCCTGGCTCAGTCATTTTAAAAATCAATACTTGCTCTCCAAGCCTTAGATAATTTAGAGAACATAATTCAGAATTCTCCCTTTCAGCATGTACCCTCCATCAAAGGGGTGTTTTCACCCAGACTCAGCACAATGCTTGTGTGACCCAGGAATGAACAGATGAGGTTTAAAAGAGAGAAAGAAAAAAATGCATTTATTTTGTGCATCTTTCTCCAAGCATCTTCTGGTATGTGTGTGTGTGTTTCTGTGTGTCTGTGTGCTTGTGTGTCTGTATATGTGTGCACCTGTCTGCCTGTGTGTGTGTACACATGTGTGCATGTGTGTGTGTCCCTGTGTGTGTGACATTGTTTGTGTGTCTATGTATAACTGAGAACCCAAATTATGTCATCATATAGCCTTATTTCATAATTAAAGGTTTTTTGAGGGGGTAGATCCATTATAAAACCTTAGCCTAAGGGATGACAGCTTCCTGTCATTTATTCCCAGCAGAACAGATATAGGATACAAAAATTCCAGCCCAAGGGCTGCTGAAGCCGCTCTTCACCTCATGCATGGTGTGGCCAGTGATACATTCCTGTATCCCTCTGAACAGAACAAGAGGCTTCACTTGCTTAAAAAACAGAGCAGTGATTGTTATTTAATCCTTTGCTGTCTCTTCACCAGGTTGCTCTAAAGCAGGAGCCCCCAGTGGAAAACATCTTTGTCATTTAGGCACAAAGAGCCAAAGATTTCACAGCAATTTTCCAATACTAATTACATTTCATACAATCTATCATATGCACAGCTTGCAAAACCGCATTGATTTTAATGCATCCTCCTGCACTATGAACAGGCTATTTTATGACATGTTATGTTACAGGACCTCTATGAAATACCTAGATCTTAAAATGTGGGCACAGATACACTCCCAATTATCCACAAGTGGATTATCCACTTGGTCTATTACCCACAATGCATTTTAAATTAAAGCTGCTGTCATTAGGTGACTCAGTAGCCCTAGGCCAAGTTGGATATGCATGCTTCTGTCCAGCTGGAAATGGGAACTCACTCTGCTTGCCTTTGCTAACACGCTTAGTGGGGACAGCCTCTTAGAATTATTCAAACAAAAGTGAGCTAGGCTTGGATATCATTCTTTGTTTTGATATCACCTACATTAACAATTCCTTCCCTTAGCAAGAAAAATCGAGAGGCAATGGCAAACATGTGCTTAGGAATGCATAGTGAATATGTAAAGAAACATTTCTTAGTGCTGACTGAAAATGAATGACAGAATATTTAATCTGTAATGAATCCTCTTCTTTGATGTCTTCCTGTATTTTTTCCTTATAGCTGCTCCCTTCTTTCTGAGCAGCACTGTGGAAAGAAAGAATGCGCATTTTGGAAGCAGAAAGATTATAAAATTGTTTAATGTCCAAAACTCACTATAATTATCTTGCCATTCATTTTCTAGAAAAAATGAGTTCTATATTATGGTTTTCATACATGAATATCAACAAGTACCTAGGCATACCATCTGCACTATGTGTGTATCATACATGTATGAAGACAAAATATCATCTGGAATCAATAGCAGGCAAGACCTACTTCCAAAATTCATTAATTGTTTTATTGCTTCTACAGAGTCTCCAGGATGCATACTAAAACAAAAGTTTTTCATCATGATTAAATATATATATTTGACAATTGCACTGTATTTTGTTTTTCAGTGAGGAGCAAGGTACAACAAAGTTCTTACTGACTTAATATTTTTAATATTAATGAAGTCCTTAATGTAACAAGCATCTAATTAGATCTGGGAAGTCAGAGACTCCTGTGTTTTTGTGGCTTTCTATATAAGCTGAAGAGCCACGCTATTTGGGATTCAGGTGATGCCTTCTCTGTCCATGGTCCTGACAGCCATCGAGGGCGGCTATCAAAATCAAAGTGGGACGTTTGCCCGCCTTCCTGAGTATGGCTTAGATGATGGGTTGTGTATCTACAACATCATTCTTTTCAACATATCCTGGACTACCTACTAATTTGTCTTAAAGTGTAATTAGAAAAGTACTATGTGACATACAATATTAGATAGAATTTAGAAATTCTATCTAGAAATTTAGTTATTTTAAAGCAAGCATACATTATTTAAGACTCTTGTAAGCTAGAAGTGAATGGACTCACAGAACTCTTAGGCACCGGGAATTTCAAATATGTTCATGAGTCCCCTCAACTGCACACAAGAACTGTACACGACCCACAAAAATCACCAGGCATTTGAGCTTTGCCTATGAGAATTTACTTTGACACCTTGAATAATCCAACCAGAGACAATGCTTCTTTTTATATCAGTAATGAGAGACTCTACTTACCTGAAACCTATCTTATGTTCATCGAGCAATACAGAACTACTGAAATGGATGAATCACCAGGTCTTCCTGGTTGCTTGGATCTGGCAGCTTAAATACTTAAGTGCATAGCAACCGTAGTGAATAACATATCAAAACAAACATCTTGGAGTGCAATGGGGTGAGGAGGGTGTGTGGGGTCAGTTGGCGAATGGGGGTTAATTTCTGCTCAGTCGGGTGAGGTGCAAATGCATCAACTTTGCTGGAAAATCGCTCCAATTGTGGCCGAATGGTCTAGTTTCCTGCAGGATACGAGCAGCCTATTATTTCACGTTTTAAAAGGCTTGTTCAAGTCTAACCATTTGGATGGGAATCAATACAGTGGAAGATAGGGACAAACATCAGAGAGCACACACACAATCACCAAGGCCAGGTTTGTATGGCTGTAATCCCTCCAGAAACCCAGAAGGAGCAAGGCTCCTTTTGGTTTTCTGATGCCAGAGCTCTAATGGTTCACTTTAGTCTTGTAGGACTCAGAGAGGACCGTCAACCAAGAGGTCAGCTCAAGGCAGCAGTGGGAGTGTGCAGCCCTCTGGATACCTGGCTTTTCTGTAAATTTCTCTTATTACTTTATTATTTATTGTGAGTCAGTGGGTAGATGGCGTGCATGTGTGGAGATTAGAGGATAACTTGCAGGATCGGGTTCTCTTCCTCCAACATGGGGTTTCCAGGGACCAAACTCAGGTTATTGGTCTTGGTAGCAAATTTACTTTCTCACTGAACCATCATGACAACCTGGAACCTATTTTAAAGTCATTGCTGAAATGAATCGTCCAAGAGAAAAACAAAGCCATTCCTTGGTGAGATTTAGCCAGCCAGGATAAGTGTATGGCAAAGGCAACTGTTATCCATGCCCTCACAAGTGGTACAGGGCTACCTGTCAAGGCTCGTCAACTGTGTTATAGTGTCCTGGCTCTTCTGGTTAGTACATGGCATGGAAATGTAAATGTATCAGGACAATTTTCTCACCGTGGCTCCTGAAAGGGACTTCTAGGCCCCATGTTTGTGAATTTACTTATAGCAAGTCATCTTTAGTTCAGGGACATTTTTACTTACCATCATGGCAGACACAAAAATGGGAATCTTTGTTTTGATACCTATAAGAGTCCCAGTGTATTGCTTGGTCACTTGGTCAGGTGAGTGACTGAATCACTTCAGTTAAAGGAGCGATTGATTGATATTGGGCAAATTTTCTATAAATTATATGAGAGGCACCACAGTGATTTTTTTAAAAAATATGTTCAGGTTATTCCAAGGAGCCAAGCATTTAGTGACAACTAAAACTGTGATTATTTTGAGTTATGGTCTTGCTGTATATTTGCCTTTTTCCCTCTTTATTTGTCAGAATCCCACCTGCATTTTCAGTGCTGTGACACCACCAGAGGTGACAGTCCCCATCTGAACTGATTAGAGAGTACTTTGTCCCTTTAGTTGGACAGTTTGGTGTGTTGTTGCATTTTGGTCCTGTGAGGTTGTGTGGATTTGCATGCCAAAGCCTTGTTAAACAAATCTACTCTCTGGCTCATCTAAAACTGAGTTGAGGTGCAATGGGGATCTTTTTCAGTCCTACCAAGCATTTCATCCTCCAGTCAAAGCCCTGAAGAAAGCAGACTAGAGAAGCCAAGTCTTAGGACAACTGCAAAAGGAAAAATCCTGGCCATTTGCCTTAAAACATACATGAACACACATGCTCATAGTTAATGATGGGAATGAAGACAGACAGGCCATTGCTAGTAATTTTGTGCTGAAGATTCCTAGGGGCATCTTTGAGGGGAAGTCACTCACTTTTGAAAATTTAATCTAAATTTCTTTAGAAAAAAAAATCCAAACAAAACTAGCCCATGTAGTATTTGCTTGTGTTCTAAGACTTCTGAGTTGGAGAGGTGACCTATAAGAAGGGCTGTTTATGTCTGAAGAAAAGCTGTGAAGTTTTGATAGACTCCAGGAGAAGTTGGGGGAGCAGGTAGTAAGTTAATGGGAGGTAACTTATTAAATTTTTGGTGGATTATCTGAAGCATCTGAAAGGAATATACAAGAGGACAATCTGAATAAAACTAGCATTTAAAAAAAATCTAGAGTTGCCAACTCTTTGTTCCAGTGCATTTAAAAGCATTAAAATGTATAATTTCACCAGAACTCACCTACAATAATTGTATAAGTTAATTTAAGATTGTTTTGAAGAACTGGACATCCTTAATTTCTTCTCTTGGAGAGGACTTTGCATTTTAGACAGCTCCATTACTTTTCCTTAAACAAATCAGTAGATATTATATTCCTGTAGGAAACATTTTGAATCATCTTTACTTTGTGACGTAAAAATAAGCCCTCAGTTGATCTAGCCCCCCCCCCCCCAGTCTCTTCCTGGGCTTCATGTCTCCTAAACCACCTGCTAATCATAGCATTTGCTAATTTGAATCCCTTTTAGTCTCTTCTAGGGCTGACAGTATCAGCTCCTTTGCATTGGCCATGTGGTCAGGCCCCCACCCAGGCTAGCAGGCTGCCACTGTGTCTGTTGCAGGGGTCTGCATTGTTCTCCAGCCTCTGCTGTCCATGAACAATTCTTTCTTGCCTAATCCCTGGGGACCTGCTTCATCCACAGTGGGGGTGGGGCAGGCTGCTTTGTGTGCAGCAAAATCTTCCCTGAAATTGTGCACACATGCAAACATACACAGAAGAGCCTAGTCTTTCTGGATGAGGGAGGCAGTGTGTTTATACATGGGCATGCTCATATGTGAGTGCTTGAGTGTACACACATATAGACACACACATACACACACACACACACACACACACACACTTTACTATTAGCAGTGACAGCCAACCTGCTTGGTTTCATACCTACCAAACTGTTTGAAATGTTTGGTCAGCAGGTATCTTAAAGCATTTTTTCTTTCATACAGTGTGTTCTGATGATGTGTTTTCCTTCACTCAACTCCTTGCAGATTGCCTCTGCTTCCCTACACATCCAATTTGTTCTTTCTCCCTCTTAAAAACAAAACAAAAAATAAAACAAAACAAAACAAAACAAACAAAACAAAACAAAACTGCCATATGAAACCAAAAATGAAATCAAACCAAACAAGAAAAAAGGACAAATAAGACAAAAATAATATGCCCAAACAGAACAAAATGATACAAAAATCCATGAAAACATTCTGCAGGGTTTGTTTTGTGTTGGCCAACTACTCCAGGGCATGGGGCCCAGCCTGGCCTGGAAGTGGTTAGGGAAAACTGATTTTTCTATTGCAGGTAGGTATCAATTGCAAATAGCTTCTTGGTTAGGGATGGGGCCTGATGTCGTTTCCCTTCTCAGTGCTGCGACCCCAGCTGGCTTGAACCTGTGCAGGTCTTCTGTGTGATAGGCAAGAATGTTCAACTCACATAGCACTGTCTCTCCATGTCAACCATTTGAGTTTCCCTTGCCTCATTTAAAAATTGTAATTCTTTTCATCCCAGGCATGACAGTGTCTAAGACTTCACTTATCAGTTGCCTGAAGCCTGCTGTCCCCTGCACAGGACTCAGTAAGGGATTTTGGAGTGAGGCGAGACAGAGGAATGGTTTTCCTGACCCACAGTGATTGGAATTGAGGGACTGATTATTCTGCTTAGAAGCTATGCTTTGCTCGGGAGCTTCCCTCAGCTGAAGAGCAGATACAATGCCCCTGATTCCACATGAGGACCTTTGGTATGGCACCCAGTGCTTTCCTGCTATGGATTTATCACATCGCTGTGTTACAGGGCAAAGGAGAGCAGAGATAGAAGTGAGTCCTTGAAAACAGTCATTTCAATCATGATACAGTGGCAATGTGTAATCATTAAAGCTTACATATGCCATGAAAAGAGGCAGACATATATTCGGGACTTTGAGAGCAGATTAAGAAACAAACCAGTTTTCTAGGGAAGCAGAGAGGAAAATGTCCAGTGAACATATTTTGAAAATATTTGCGTGGATCACTAAGCAGGAAGGTTTTGTAAACTCCTCTTTACAAGTGTCGCGGCATCTATCCCTCAAAATGCTTAAGAAAACTGAACCAAAACACCCATCTGCTGTTAATTCACTGTTGTTTTGCTAGCAACAGCTACTACACTCACGCCGCTGAGCACGGCGAGAGCGCCTCCTAGGCGTGGCAGTGGAGCACTGCGGCAGGTGGATTTTCAGAAAGAGAACCCATGTTTCCTTAGGTTTCTAAGTCCAATACAAAAACCCCAAAGCCGCAGGTCTCTGGTTAATGACGGACTGACTGACAAATGTTGCCATTTGTTTAGGAATTTTCATATAGGCATCTCTGTGTGCCTTTCTTTATTTGGATACCAAAAAAATCTCTATGGAGAATGGCTCTGAAATCCAAAATCGACTCTAAGCACGCTGGCTCCCAGGTAGCCTGGTGGTGCTTGGACTAAGGGTTTAGTATGCTGGTTTGTCCTGTCTCTTAGCCTCTGGGATCTTACTTTTTCCTCATTTATCTAGGAGCAAGAGTCCCACACATAATGTCTTCTTGGTTAAGGTAATGGGTGGAGGCCTCTTTAGACTTCAGGTCAATGCCTCCAGGGTATACCTGTAATGGGATACTGGACCTAGAGATTAAAGGCTTTAGTTTTTACCCTTACTGTCTTGTCTTCATTGCTGTGTGGCTTTGGGTAAACTACCCTACCTCTCTTATTTCTGTATAAAAGAAAGAGAAACCATTCAGATATTGTTGATGATTATGTCCAGTTATAAAGCATGTCTGGGACCTTAATATTGAAAACTGTTTTAAAGATTTCCAACTGGAAAATACAATATTTCATAATATTCTCAAAGGACTCAAATTTCTCATAAGATGATATGTTTAGGTGATCATGTATGTCTATGAACTAGAACTAGCAAAATGCAGACTTGACTTACCCTGGGTCATATTCATATCCAACCTTGATGATAGTCACATGACTTTCCAGTTATCTAAACTGAAGTGATGTCCCATCAGTCCTGATGATTGCCTTCAGGCAGACGTGAAGGCCTGGATGGCAGCTCTCCCTGACCTCTCAGCCAGCCAGCTAGTTGTCTAGTCACTATGTCCAGCTTCTGTGGGCAACTTCTCTAGGCAGTGTTGGTTATAAGGAGGCCATAGGGAAGGCCTGCCCACTCGTGTGTGTGTGTGTGTGTGTGTGTGTGTGTGTGTGTGTGTTTACTGATTTGAGCATTAGAGTAGTGGGCTCTTGGGTTGGGGAAATGGCTCAATCAGCAAAATTCTTGCTGCATAAAAAGATCTGAGTTCAGATCCACAGCAGCCATGTAAAAAGTGGTGATACGCCTTTGTAATTCCATCCTCTAGGAAATGGACAGTGGATCTGGTGCTGGTTTGCCAGTTTGGTTGAATAGCTCTGGGTTTACTGAGAGACTGTGCCTCAAAAAATACAGGGAGGGGAAAAAGGAAGACACCAAATGCTGACCTCTGGTCTCCACGTGCATGTATGTACACACACACACACACACACATATACACACACACAGGGGGTGGAGGGAGAGAGAGGGAAAGAGAGGGAGAGAGAGAGAGAGAGGAAGAGAGGGAGAGAGGGAGGGAGGGAAGGAGGGAGGGAGGGAGGGAGGGAAGGAGGGAGGGAGGGAGGGAGGGAGGGAGGGAGAGAGAGAGAGAGAGAGAGAGAGAGAGAGAGAGAGAAGAGTTGCTATGTTAACAGCAGAACCCAGTTGTACTGTCTGTTTTTGTGTCAACTTGACACAAGCTGGAGTTATCACAGAGAAAGGAGCCTCCCTTGAGGAAATGCCTCCATGAGATCCAGCTGTAAGGCATTTTCTCAATTAGTGATCAAGCAGGGAGGTCCCAGCCCATTGTGGATGGTGCCATTCCTGGGCTGGTAGTCTTGAGTTCTATAAGAGAGCAAGCTGAGTAAGCCAGGGGAAGCAAGCCAGGGGAAGCAAGCCAGTAAGTAACATCCCTCCATGGCCTCTGCATCAGCTCCTGCTTCCTGACCTGCTTGAGTTCCAGAACTAACTTCCTTTGGTGATGAACAGCAACATGGAAGTGTAAGATAAATAAACCCTTTCCTCCTCAACTTGCTTCTTGGTCATGATGTTTTGTGCAGGAATAGAAACCCTGAGTAAGACACCAGTGCATGCAATAGGATCAAGCTAGCCTTTGGAAAAGACTCACAGCTGTTCCCCTTGACCCCTTGACAGGTAATAATGGTCTCTGTCTTGATAACTGATCAAATGCCTCTCAGTAATAAAACTTGGCCCTATCCTCATCAGCCTCCATGCGTTTGCCCAACATGCCCCATTTCCCTGAAAACCTTCTTTGAACTTGTGCAGCTGGTGAGAGTTCAAACAAAGCTTTGTGCTAACCAGGTATTTCTCTGAAACTGCAATATTCTTGTTGTGTAATTGGCACCAGTATCTGGCATGTTCCAAGGTAGCTGGCTTCACAGTTGTTTACATATTAAAGTGCTATGTTTCTACTCACTACTGCTGTTCCAGCAACTCAGTGACTAAGACTTACACTGCAGGGGAAGGACCAAAAGAATTCTTGGTATCAGAGAGAATGGGTATGAATGTTAGAGCTTTCATTTTTTTTTGAAGCTTTGATAAGTCTCTGAATATCATGTTCAGCTTGGTCTTCATGCTGGTCCCCCAACAACTGGAGTGGGGACTGTCCTGACTTTGTTGCCTGCCTGTGGATCCTGTTCTCCTAACTGGGATGTCTTGTCTGGCTTCAGTGGAAGAGGCTCTGCCTAGCCCTGCAGTGACTTAATGTGTGGGGTTGGGGAGCAGTGTTATTACCCAGGAGGATCTCCCTCTTGTCAGAGGAGAAGCGAATGGGGATGGGGAGAGGAACTATGTGAGGGGGAGGGACTCGAAAGAAGAGGACTTTGACTGAGATGTAAGGTGAATAAATAAACTCATGGGGAAAAATGTCTTTGGATGTCAAGGTCTATCTGCAAATAGGGTAGTATGTACACTTTATTCTTTGTATTTCTTTGTTATATGATACGGCACCATAGCACAGCCTAATGCTGATGGCTCAGTAAATTATCAGTTCTAAGGATGATTGTGATAACTTCCTATGCTTGTTATAGCAAACTGTCACAGATTATGTGGCTTACAATAATGCAAATACTTTTTCACAGTACCAGAGAGGAGACCAGAAGTCTGAAGTTAAAGTTTCTTCAGGTATGGTTCCTTCTATGGACCTGAAGTCCATGGACTTATAGAAGAAACCATAGAAGAAAAGACCCCATAGCTCTCTCCCTGGTTCTGGGAGTCACTGATAAATCTCGGCAGTCTTAAACCTGTAGCTTGCTTCCTCTGTCCTAGTTTCCTTCTGTTTCTGGCATAAAGCATTCTGAACTAAAGTGACTTAGGGAGAAAACAATTCATTTGGCTTATGCTTCCAGTTTAACTTTCTCATTGAGGAAATTCAGTGCTGAAATTCCAAGTAGGAGCTTGAAGTAGCAACTATGGAGGAAAACTGCTTTCTAGCTTACTCACCAGCTTGCTGTGAGGCTCATGGTTACTTAGTTCCGTATGCATTCCAGGATCACCTGCCTAGGAATGGTGTTACCTTCAGTGAACTGGGCATACCTACGTTAATCATCAATCAAGATAGTTTCTCAAAAGAACATCCATAGCCCAATCTTATGTAGGCAATTGCTGAGGTGAAGCTTCTTCTCTCAGATGATTGTAGGCTTTGTTAAATTGACAATTAATGCTATCCAGGACACCATTACATGCTAAAACATGTAGTTATCCCAGCTAATCTTTTCATCTATCCATGTGTGGCAGTCTATTCTCTATGTCTCTGTGTCCTACTATCCTCTTCCTCTTCCTCCTCCTCCTCCTCCTCCTCTTCCTCCTTCTCCTCTTCTTCCTCTTCCTCCTCCTTCTTTTCCTCTCCTCCTCCTCCTCCTCCTCCTCCTCCTCTTCCTCCTCATCTTTTGGTTATTTTATTTATATACATTTCAAATATTATCCCCCTTCCAGATTTCCCCATCATAAGCCCCCTACCCCATCCCCCCTACCCCCTGCTTCTATGAGGGTGCTCCCCCACCTACCTACTCACTTCTGCCTCCTCACTCTGGCATTCCCCTACACTGGGTCATTGAGCCTTCACAGGACCAAGGGCCTTCCCTCCCATTGATGCCAGATAAGGAAATCCTCTGCTATGTATGCAGCTGAAGCCATGGGTCCCTCCATGTCTACTCTTTGGTTTAGTCCCTGGGAGCTCTGAGGGATCTGTTTGGTTGATATTATTATTCTTCCTATGGAGTTGCAAACCCCTTCAGCTCCTTCAGTCTTTCTCCTAACTCCTCCATTGGGGTCTCTGTGCTCAGCCCGATGGTTGGCTGAGAGTATCTACATCTGTATTGGTCAGGCTCTGGCAGAGCCTCTCAGGGGACAGCCATAGCAGTCTCCTGTCAGCAAGCACTTCTTGGCATTAGCAATAGTGTCTGGGTTTGGTGTCTGCAGATGAGATGGATCCTGTTCTGTTTGGAGTAGCTGTGGTGGCATCTCTGCAATGTATTTTTTTTTTTATTGACAAGATCTAGTCCTCAATACTTTTATTTGACTTTTTTTGGTAGAGCTGTGCAATGCCAAATTGCTGTTTTCTTCACTTACTCAGGTTGTGGTTTAGACTTCCTTCTCATTGCAGGGAATATGTCCTTTTTACTGTACTGTCAGAGAAATCTAGAATGTGACTAATGAAAGTCTTGCTAGTGGACAGACAGTATTTGAGCCTCTCACATTTGGGACTGATTCCAAGTGACCTGGATGACCACGAGACTTCCTTCCTATTCTTACTATGAAGACAGTGCTTGTGTAGGTGTGGAAGGAGCCATGTCTGAGATCAAGAGACAGTCTCAGAGGGCAGGACTTGTGAGCATTCTGAGAATTTTTTTCCTTCCTTCATGGTCTCCAAAGAAGCTGTTTTCATCTCATAGGAAAACCATTATTGTTTCTGACATAGAAATAATAAGATTTTAACACGTAAATGTACATTCAGTGCTAGGAATGTTTGGATAAGATGCAAGAGAGAAACACAAACCAGTACTTACTAAAATTCAGACCACTTCCTTCCTTTACAAAAACAAACAAATAAACCTCCAAATAACAAAGGACACCAAGACCGATAAATCATTTTATTGGGCAAGTCCTGCTTACCATTAGAGTTAAGGTTTATTATGTTTTCATTTTAAATCTCTGTTTTCGGTTATTTTTGACATACAGTGTGTGCTTTCAAGCAAGATGAAATTACATTAAAGAAAACGTAAGAAAGACCAATACAATTGCAATTTATTATTTAAATTTGACTGAAATAAAGTTAAACAAAAAGATTGTGTTTCTGAAAGTATTTTGTTTTGTTATAGCTTAAAATAGTTGTTAAAACATTTTTTTACATTATCATCACTAGTACTAGAATTTGAGCGCTAAAAGCAATAAAAGGGAACATTTTTTCAGAAGGGGAAACAACAGAAATGGCTAGTATGAACACTCTCACAGAGGTAATAGGTTCTATACACCCCAGTGTTGACCCTTGACGTCAGCATCTTGTCTAACTCATGACTGCTGCATAACAAATTCAATTACCTGATTTTCTCTTCTATAACTATACAGATCCTTGCTCTCCTTGCAACTGCTTCCTATAGTTTGTTTCATTTGCTTATCTCTGAAAATATTTCCCTGAACAAATTCAACTATCTGTGACATTTCAACTTAAGAAATATTTTCTGTGTATGGTTTGAGTGCATACCGTATGAATGAAACGTTATACCGAATGAATGAAATAGAGGCCAGAAGAATGCATCAGATCCCTGGAAGTGGAGTTACAGGTGCTGGCTGTGGATTCTGGGAACTAACTCAGGTCCTCTGAAAAAGCAGCAATTACTCTTAACCGTTGAGACATCCGCAGTCCCAACAACTTAAATTAACACATTTTAAAGGGAGAACAGACTTTTTTCAATATATTTTTCATATAGTAAGGTTTAGTTTAATTTTCATTAAATCTGCACAGGAAATATAAAATAGGACCACTGAATCCAAATTCAGACTTTTATATTAAGAAGACTAGATTCTCTAGACCCCAGGAGGTTCAGATACAAGGGCTTGTGAGGCAAGCGGGAAGCTTGCGAACTCAGCTAGTAATAATTTGCCTCTATGTAACACCTTTGCCCTGAGTAATCCCACTGAGCTAAATTTACACACCCCTCAGATACAGAGAAAATGAGCTCATTAAATTTTAACCATGAACATGCTGCATCTAATTATAAGGTGTCTTGTCTTATCTCACAACTGCTACATAATAAATTCAACTACCTGATTTTTCTGTTCTATTTATATGATCTGGTTTCAATGCAAAGTGGGGCACTCTCATGAATGAGGGGAAGGGATATTCTTGTAATTCTCGAGTGATGACCTCACTAGAATATGTATGCACGTGTGCACAAGTGTGTGAAATGTGTAATTCTAAGGAGCAGAAAGGCAGCTACGCCTTTATGACTAGACCCCTGTCATGGATGGAGTGAGAATGGCTCCTATGGCCTCAGACATTTGAAAACTTGGTCCCTCTTTGGCGGAACTCTTTGGGAAGAATTAAGAGGAATGATCTTGTTGGAGGAGCCATGTCCCTGGGGGAGGGCTTTGAGGTTTCAAAATCCCAAGCCATTTCCACTTAGTACTTTCTGATGTGAGCTCATAGCTGTTTCTGCTGCCATGTCTTCTTGACACCATTGTGGACTCTAACCTTTTGGAATCATAAGCCCAATTAGAAACTTTCTTTTATAAATTGCTTGTTCATGGTGTTTTATCCCAGCAATAAAAAAGTAACTAAACAATCCTCAACACCTGGCTTTAAATATGACCTAGCAAAAGAAAATTTCATGCACCACGTGTTTCCCAGCTCTTCATTTTTTCACTCTATTCCCATGATTTTGTTGTTGTTGATCCAAGAGTCATCTCAAGAAAAAAGGTATGATCCTCTTCCTATGGATTCATCAGCAAAGAGACACTGATCTGAGAGTCAGAGGAAGCCTGTGTTTGGGGCAGTCAGCTGGATAACTGGAGTTGAGGATGCTCATGCCATTGCAATGGGCTGCAACTGTATCCAAAAGTCAATGAGCCACAAAGTCCCTCTGTAGTGACTGACTCAAATGAGGCTGGTGCGGGGAGGAGCACTGAACAGAGTTTTATAAAAGCTAAACTGAGGAGTGTGGGGTGTTTCTCACTCACTTTGGATTTCTAGGATAAGTGTGATAAAGGAAAGGAAGGGTTGGAGAGCTGTAGACTTGCCTCATTTTACAAAGGCAGGCTGTGGCAGATTTCTTAACGAGCTTTGGTTCTCAATAAAATGAAGACACTGAATAAAGCTGCCTGCTTGATTTCAGTATGAGATTCTGAGCTTATTCTGTCATATGAGTTCACATTTTTCCTTTTTTCAAGATTTAAAAAAACATATGTGGATGTGTACACGTTTGTCTGCTTGTGTTTGCAGAGATTAGCGGACCACAGAGCTAGAGTTATGGATGGTTGTGAGCTGGCCTGATGTAGGTGCTGGGAACTGAACTAAGTTCCTTTCCAAGAGCTACAAGTTTTCTTAACTGCTGAACCATCTCCCCAACAACCTCATATATAGTTTATTTATAATCCTTCACTTGGATTGGTGTACAAACAGCAGCCATGTCAAAAGAGAGATGGTCTCCTTAGAATGAGGAGGTAAAAAGCTTTACACTAGAGTTTAATAGATCACCTTTGATTTCTAGACTAGTTCAAAGCCCCCTCCCTTCTGCAGGGCTCTGCTGAAGTGTTGCCTCTTTCTTGCTGTTTCCTCAGGCAGACTCCTTCACTAATGGAGACTATGGTTTCTCCCTTCTCACAGCTGAGAAGGAGTCTGCTGGGGAAATGAACTAACAGAGCTGCTGAGATGGTTCAGTGCTAAAAACATTTGCCACTAAGCCTCAGGACCTGGGTTTGATCCCTGGAATTCATATTGTGTAAGGTGAGAACCTTCTCCTGGAAGTTGTCCTCTGACCTTAACACACCCTGTGGGACAAACACATTTCCTCAATCCCTAGAAAAGAAATAAAGGTAAAAATATGAACTAATAAACAGCTAAAATTCAAACGCAAATAAAAATTGCCTGTCTTTGTAGGTAGTTTCATAATGTATTTGTCAAGCCCTTGTTTAATGAGCCCCAGGTAATATTTCTTTGAAGACAAAAAGGGAAATTTTCTCCAACAAAGCTACAAATCAGAGTAAATGCATTTGAGACTCTCATTTTGAACTTTACTTTGAAAATAATAGTACTTACTTTTCCTTCTGATAAATTACATAATTTCATTTTGAGTACTTGTCTATCTGTATATAGCTAAGATAAATGCTTTTATCAACCATTTTACCTATCAGCTACATCATTCATCTATCATGTACATGTATATTGTCCATTACCTATTTACCTATTTAATTATCCATCATCTCTTTCTCTCACATATGTATGCATATCAGACATCTGTCAATCAATTACCTTTTATTTATTATCCATTATCATCTATCAGTCTATCATCTATATATCTATCTGTCTAACTATCTGTCTCAATCATTATCTTGCATTCTTTCCTTCCCTTATCCTCCTCCTCCCTCCCCCTCTCTTCTTCCTCATCCTCTTCTTCTTGCTCTTCTTCCTCCTTCTTTTTCTTTTATTGATTTCTGTTTCAGGCAGACTCATTTTGAAGCTGGACACTTGCATCTTCTCCACAGCCATCTTACAGGCAAAAGCTTAAGCTCCTTCCAATAATCACTCCTAGGTAAAAGTCCAAGAACACTGCAATTTAAGTGTCTAATTTCAGAGGCTGAGACAATTAGAATCAAGAGAACTTTTGCTTGCTTTTATATTTTGGTGTATCTGACCATTCATATTCATAGAATCCCACCTTGACATTCTTTTAATATTGCCTCTCTTGCAGCCCAAGAGGTCTTAAACTTCCAGTGCTGATGTCTAGTCCTCACTTCTTCAGGAAACACATTGCACAGATGGACAGAAAACAAAATACTTTTGTCGAGAACAATTACTGATAACATGAAGTGATGAAGACAGACATAGAGAGAGAATCCAGCTGCACAGACATGTTCACAGTTCTTCAACTTCCAAAAGGAGTTCAGAGGGAGAACTTGGATTAATGTAAATAAAGTGATTTTTAATAAAAATGAATATTGAAAGGGTCAAAGTGGGACAAGAGAATGAAGACCAACCAATCCCAAACACTTACAGAGAGCACACAGGAAAAAATGTTAGGGGATGTTTCTGAGATCTCTCTCCTTGGAGTATAGATGTGGCTGATACATAATCATCAGAAGCTCAAGAGGGATTCACATTCATACTACACCTCCAAATCCAAGAGGAAAGAGCACAAATCAAACATAAAGGCGCCTATCTTATGGACAAAGTGCTTTTACAGCCTTTGCTAATTTGTAGGGAGAAATTCAAATGCAGTCTAAATATGATTAACTATCCAAAGTGATTACCAAATTGAAAATGAATTATAAATACAGACAACTTTATTTTGCTACACAATCCACCCTTGTTTTTGTAAAGTCTGCAAAGCTGAGTTCTTCGCCTGTGCTCCAGGTTCTCAAGCCTTTCTCAGGTCCGAGGAGAGACTGTGTGGTGAGGATAAAACAACACAGAAGACATCCTGAGAGCATCATGATGCTGAGGAGTGAAAGGTACCGGGAAAGGAGTCTTCTCTTTCAGTTAACAGCTGCTTAAGCAGCTATCTGGGGAACGCTTTTACAGAAAAACCCAGGTCAACCTATACTAGGTCAACTCTTTACCTTGGAGAATGAATGTACGGGATTCCATTCAGCACAATGCAACACTCTTCACACAGAAATCAATCAATAGATGCTGCTGGCTGGTGCCTGAGTTTACTTAATGTCTCCCCTTTATGTGGCTCAAACTGCTTTGACAGGACAGATTCACAGAGATTTTGAGCAACCTACTGTTGAATAGAAAGCAGCTCCTCCTTCCTCACAATTACGCAAATGAGACAGAAAGTGGAGAGAGTAGATATATCTGTTTGGCTTTTGTCCCTTGTCCATACTGGCCAAACCATATTACCTGCTTAGAATGTAGTTTTCTTTGTAGAAAGTGAAGCATTTGAAACTAGGTAGGCACTTCCAAAGTGAAGATTTCTCTCACTTTAAAAATAAGGTTTGAGAGCTAATGGCAATCTTGCTTCAAACAACAATAATAATAATTTCTCCGCAGTGTTATCATGGTGCCCTAATCATTGTCATCAAGCTCCACCTGCGTGATGTTGAACATTTTTACAACCACGATTGCCTTGGACACGAACACTAAGCACAGGAGACAGTTGCTATTGTCTCCATTTTCTGTGAGAAAATGCACAGAGAGAGGGGCTAAACAAGTTTCGAAGATTATACAGCTGTGAGTGGTGGTTGTGTTAGCTATGTCCTGTTCACTGGGCATGGCAAATTCCTAAAATTATTTTCTTTTCATGTCCTACAGTCTCACCTTCTCCTAGCCAACACAAGTATATACATATATGTAGCAAAATCTGGCTTATTGGAAGACTGGTACACTGTAGACACTGTTCTGCATAAAATCTGATCTCTCACATGTAGCTGATGAGCTATTGATAGTGGTTGGCTAGTTAGGGAGGAAAAACTAGTTTTCTTTGAATGTGTGTTCCCTGGATCTCCCAAGCAAGGAGAAATAGATTATATTGCTGTGGAGAGAAGAAGGGGAAACTGGAATAAGAAGATTCAAAGGGAAATAGGAGAGCAGGGTAAAGGCAGGACTATGGGGGGGGGATAGCACTAAGGATCCTTTGAAAACTATAAGGAAACTTACTACTACTGTAGAGGCTTCCTAAAACATATGTACCCATGAATGGAATTTAAAAGCAGTTACCATATAATGCAAGAGATAATGACACAATTAAACATCTTATGCCATCAAGGAAAATTTCCAGTATCAGGAATGGGCTCCATCTTGTTGAATCATTGGCCAAAAGGGTTCCATGGATTCCCCCAAACATCACAGGGCACTGCCAAAGCTACCAGTTATTCTCCACAACCTTATGGTAGACTACTATGGCTGACGATGACACTTATGTAATTGATCATGGAGAGATTGAATAGGTTTCCAACTAGAAGCTTCACCCCTACTGTATCATAGGATATTTAGGGGATGGGTTTCTATCCCTCTCTCTTTTCTGTTTAGATCTCAAATGAAAGGGACAAACACCTGATATTTTATTTACAAGCTCCTGGCATTGTGCTGAGAACGTTCTGAAGTTGTTCTAAGCCAGCTAAGAAATTAATAATCAGATAAATGCCCCCTCACTGGACAACTGGGTCCTGCTCAGTTACGTTGTATCCTCAGGGCAAAATTCTTTCGGCCAAGTGCTTCTGATCCATCCTGCCTCATGGCAACTTTCTTCTTCCAGCTCCTCTGTCCTTCACATCATGGGCCCTACCTGAGATCCCCTACTTGATCTCCACTCCTGTCTTCCTCTCTCTCCTACTCAGTCATAGGCTCTAGCATTTTAGTAACCAATCATGGACTATTGGGGAAAATTCTTTGTAGAACATTGGTTAAAATAGTGCCCAAAGACCAGGTTTTAGTATGGACAGGGTCACAGAACTCAGCTTCTGAATAAGCAGTGCACAAGACTAACTCCAACAGTACTGACTAGCATTCATGGTGCTTGAAGCTACTCTGTACACTCTGCACTTCACTCTGCCATCTGCATTCTGTGCTCTGTACTGGAGGAGAAAGGTAATATCAATACCACCCAGCTATAAACCCTAAGACCTACAACAGCTACCTGCCTACAGTAAATACTGGTAAAATCATGGAATAAATGTTATGAGAGTAACCAACCACTTTTTGATTATATTTGAGGCACACTCCATGGACTCAAATGGAACCTCACACCACTAAAGTGGCCAAGAATCTGAGACTAGATAGGATGGGCATGGGCTGAGGGGAAAATGTAATGCTATTATTATGCTAAAGGAACATAGCAATTAGTTGACTCCTAATACCCTGTTACTACGACCTTAGATCAGAGCCTTGCTCAACCCTCATCAGAGAAGCTTCTTTTCACAGTAGATGGTAATTAACATGGAGATCCACAACTGTACACATGCACAGTATGAAAGACTTAAGAACACTGAGTACTAAACGGGATGCCTTCATTAGACCCTTCTTACAAGGCTCAGGGATCTGTGTGGAAAGGAAGGTGGGAAGATTGTATGAGACAGAGGTGGTGGTGAATGATTCCAAGAAAACAGTGTCTTCCAGACACAACAGGACTGATAAACAGAGATAGACTGATAAATCATAGAGACTGTGGTACCACCCATCAGACCTGCACATGTTCAAGCCAGATGGGGTTCTAGCTCTGAGAAGGGAAAGTGGACATGGGGTCCTACCTCTAACCAAGAAACTACTTGTAATTGATATGTGCTGGTAAAGATAAGATCAATTTCCTCCAATGTAGTGTCATTGGGTATACTCAACCACAAGCCAGGACAGGGCCTGTTCTTAGAAGTAGTTAGCCAATACAAAATGAACTCTTCATTTAATCTATCTGCCTATCTATCTATCTATCTATCTATCTATCTATCTATCTATCTATCTATCTATCTTTTGTATGGGTTTTAGTCTTGTTCTAGCATTTTTTTGTCATACTAACCAATAATTCTGTTTTAATTATTAATTGGTTGATATTGTTATTGACCAATAGTTTTGTATGTATTTCTGTTTTTGTTTTGATTTTTTGTTTGATTTTAGAAAGAGAGAACATGAAGTTGGGTGGGTAAGGAGGTGAATTGGCAAGTATCTGGGAGGAGTTGGGAGAAGAGAAAGCCATGATGAAAATATATTGAGTAAAGAATTTTCAAATAAAAGTTTTAAAATGGTGTGGCCCCTGGTAGCTTGATCATGCTTTAGAGGATCTCCTCAGCCCAGGCATGGATGGGTAGCACAAATTGGACTCAGTGGTTATAAAGAAAAAGGAAGCTGAGAGAGGAATATAGGGCAGATTTAATAGACATTAGAGTGAGGGAAGAAAGGAATGAATATCACCAAGATATGTTATATGCATGTGTGAAAAACTCAAAGAATAAAGAAAAAGCATCTAAAACTGACATCAAAACCCAACCTATTAATTTAGAACAGTTAATTCGACCAACCCCATATTCACTTGAGGTATAACCCATTACAAAAATTTTCTTCCTCCAACCCCAGAGTGTTCCAATTTATGTAAGTGAAGAGGTCTCAAATTATCTAAGTGCCTTGAGTTATCTGGATGACAAGATTGATTTTCATGTGTGACAAGTGTAATCGGTCTCATTACTTTATAGTCACACCTCACGTTCTCCTAAATTACCAAGTTGGGATGGGACAAGAACATGGGATTATTCTCCAAAGGAAACATCATCTGAATCGATATTTTATTTGGTTGGAGTCTCTGATAAGTATTGATTCATAGATTGTTGAACTGAGTTTTAGTTTCTATCAGCCTCGTTAGAATATAACTTTTAATTAAATTTTGGGGGAGCCGAGAAGACTTCTTTGAAATTAATATTGACAACCAGTTGTCACAAAGATGGCTTTAGGAAGGAAGAAAGTTTACTGTTTAAATATTTGGATTTGAGTGTAAATGTGTTACTTTTCCCCAGACACAGTGGGCCCACTGCAAAGATAAGCAAAGGATCCTGGCATGTTAGCTTTTCATCACTAATTCCAAAGATCATATTGGTTGCTTTTTATTCATATTATATCTTGGATGGTCTTCTGGCCTTGCCTCTTCAGATCTGTGTTCAGTGGGGGACCAGCAATATGAATGGAATTGATGTTCCCTGACCTCTTTCCCCTAATATAAACCTTGGAGATGAAAATCAGATGAACACTGGGCAGGCAGATCACGTAAAGCTAACTAGCATCTCTCATTTGGTCTCTAGTTGAGAAAATTAGACTCTGGGTATGCTGCGAGCCACATTGTCACAAATGCTTTCTTCTTGTGGAGCAAACAAAGAAATCCGGGTAGTCAGCAACTTAGAGATCTGCTAGTGGTACCCAGGAGCCACAGCCAGAAGCAAAGGAGATGATAAAATGATGAGAACAGCTAACATCTTAGAATTCAACCTGCTGGGTACTCTCCAGCCATAGCCAGAAGCAAAAGAGAGGATGGAAAGGCGGGCATAGTCAGCATCTTACAGATTACCCAGGAGCTGTGGCTGGAAGCAAAGGAGAGACTTGAAAGGCAAAGATGCATCGGTCCCTAGCAGAGCTCTCTTTGACAGCTATAAGATTAAATATATACACTATAGCAAGGGTAGGTCTGGGATGGGGAATGGGAGACAGCAGGTATGAAAGACATGGGGGACTAGAACACTACCTTTCTGAGAGCTGGTCAATGACAATCCTGTTCTTTGTCCTTTACTGTCTCACACATTTTCTTACCCTGTAAGAGGGCTTACCTGGCACAGATGAGTTTTGAAAAACTGTCCTGTCAGCAAGTTGGCAAGTTATTACCTTGTTAATTAGGGTCGCTGCTCACTAATAATTCAACCAATAACATGGTATTTTTTTAACAAGGCATTTACTGCATTTATTTCCTTTGGCAAGAGCCATAATAAATACAATGACGTTTATTAATTTATGAAGCTTTTATCTAATATAAGTGCATTTGCCACAGTCCTAAATTTTCTTCGTCTCCATAACTATATCTTACTGCCCTTGTGTTTTCCTGACTCTGACATACAAACTTTCCCTGACCCCATGCAGCCATCAGGAGCTAAACCCATCTTATAAGATACTTTAAGAATTAAGGGACATAATGTATAGGAAATTGACCTGGATATACACAGAAATTTAGTAATAGGAAAAATTATTCAATAATAGTATTGAAACAATAGGATATGGAGAAAAACATGTGTTTTTATCTCTACTTAAGCATACATACATTTCAGATGATGTAAATATTTAATTATATGTATGATCATGATTATATTAGAGGAAAACATGGGCCCCCACCTTTATTTTTGTTAGCATAATCATAACAAAAAGAAAAGCTTGCTAACTATGGCTGTAGTAATTAATTCTGTCAGGGGACTGGAGATGGCAGTGAAGAGCTTGTGCTGCTGGTATGGGGCACCCGAGCTTGGTTCCTAGCACTCATACCAAACATCTTACAGGCTCCTGCAACTCCAATTTGAGTGGATCAAAAGCCCTCTCTGGCCTCTGCAGGTACTTGCACTTCTATAGTATATCCACATACAGATATACACACATGCATATAAATAAAAATAAATCTTAAAAATCTTATCTAGGAAAAACTTCAGAAGATCAGGGAAAGAAAACAGGAAGAAATATCCTCAATTTTATCACAAATGAAATATTTTCTTATAATATGTAAATCTCTGAAGAGATAAACAACCAGTACCCTAAAATAAAAATTGGCAAATTATGTGAACAGTTTACAGAAAAGAAAATACAGAAAACTCATGATATCACGGACCTTTTACTGAAAAGAAAGTTGCCAACCGAGTTCCATGTTCTGAAAAGAATACAACTGTCTAGGTTCCTGAGTCCCAGTGCTGTGCTCCATGTGCCTGGTATATAAGTGAGACAAATTTTCACTGCAGATGCTAACGAAAGTTGCATGAGTGCGAATGCAACCTGTAGAGATGTATAGTGATGCTCACACTATAACACACTTAGAAACATGCACCTTGCATTCTGTCATGTCTGTTTAGTGTCTCCTTAAACCTAGAAGTTCTGAGCCTTTTTCCCACTTCTGTTAACTTTTTGCAGAGTCAAAGCTAGTAAAAATCCCACAAACATCAGAATTGTGGCTTCGGAGAGTTCTTGTTCCACACCCAACCATTATCACTGTCCTATTTATGCATACAGGTGCCATTCTTGTCTTTTAAAAATAAATCTTTTTATTATTATTTTATTATTATTATTTAAGTTTATTTATTTTTATAATATTTATGTGGGTGGGTGTTTTGACTAAGCATGCATGTGCGCCATGTGCATAGCAATTGGATCTCAGAAACTGGAGTTATGGATGGTTGTCAGCTGCCATGTGGGTGCTGGGAAACTTTGCAAGAGCAACAGGTGCTTTTAACCATTGATCCATCTCTCCAGTTCCATTCTTATTTTTTACAATGTGTCTTTTTTCTAATAATAATAGAAGCAACAATAATGAATATAGACAGGTCATTGTTGATACGAATATTTCCCGTTTTTTGTATATGATGACATACAGAGCAGTTGTTTTGTTTTCTTTACAATTTTGTTTATGAGTTCACATCAGCGTATAGATTTTGTACCCATCTTTTTGGATGAGGATGCAGTACGCCATTGCAAAGGTTAAACAATGTATTTAACCAAGTCTAATGTTACATGTCAGAGTTACTGCCAGTATTTTGCTGTTCTGAAATTCCACAGTGAGAGAAACTTTGTTTATTTATTATCCCAGAAATGTAGACTTCCAGAGTAAAGTGTTAGTTTTTGACGATCAGAAACACCATGTGGTCCTCAAGGTGCCCTGTGTGACATTTTTATGTTTTCCAGATGCTAAATACAGCCAATGCATCTAAGTAACAGAAGCATCCATGAGTCATATTTTGTCTGTTCATCTATTACTGGGAGCATTTTATTAGAATCAAAACACAAATAAGGAATATACAACATCTGAGATTCTGTTCAGTTTCTGTTGGTTTGATATTTGTCTGGTTTGATATTTGTCAAGAAGCAAAGAGTTACATTACTGTTCCATGCTTGCTGTTTTAGGTGCCCGCAGCACAGGTCAGGTCCTGGTGCAGAAACCTAACACCCAGCTCTCCACAGGGCTTCTGAAGCTCAGCAGGGCTGCTCTGTATGGCCTGAGGAACCACAGGAAGTTAGAAATCCTGGAGAGTCACTTTGCCCTCTTTGTAAAAGCATCTTTAATTCATTTCTAAATGATTGCTTCAGGTTGGTGAGAATACTGCAAACAGCTCACTGAACATGAATTTCATTTATTTATGTCAAGGGTATTTTGTGACTGCTTTGTTCTAGTTTGAAGGGGTACAGTGGAAGCCAGGTGGGTTGATAGCAAGCAGCATTAGGTTGGCTTGCTCCATCTATACCCATGCTCTTTCTCTGAATCATGTGTTCTCTGACGTCTACACTCAGGATCCTATATCGTCATCGTGAAGCCCTGAGAGTAGAGAATAGAGATGCTGAGGAACTTGGTCACAGTTGGAAGCAAACGTTGCTACCTTACTTATGGGATCCCTGAAGCCTCTCTCTCATCCTACACTCTACTCTGTCCACTATAGTTGGGCAGGATTTTCTGTAGGAAGCAGCTTTGTCCCTCGGTATGCTTCCCATGTTTCTTTCCAGGCTCCTCAAAATTCTCATTGTCCCCTGAGACCTAGGCTGTAGAATCTTAAATACTAAAACCGGTCTTTATGTCATGTCATGTGTCCTTCCAGGCAATGTGTGCAGGCTGACTGGAGGTCAAGAAGATAAACCAGAATCATGCCTTTGATGACTAGACAAGTGCTCGTAGCCCAGTGCTCTTCTCTCATCTTCCCATTTGTGTCCATCTATTTTTTAAAATTTATAAACAGAAAAACCCATCTGTTAAAAGAGCCCAATAAATTGTCTAACTTTCGACAACATCACTTACTATGGAGTAGCAGAAGCGTCAGAGTGGTTCTCTGGTCTTTTGTGTCGAGCAACTGTCTCTTTTTCATCATTTGTCACTCCAAAACTCAAAGTCTGAAACTAAATTTTAGTTGTACAAAAGAATGAGATTGTATATATATGTTGAGCATCTCTAAAGTGGGCTAGCAGTGGCTCATGGGTAGATCTGTGACTAGGATTCTATAAAGGTGTTTTCTGTGTCCTGAGTGTGTAGACGGCTCATCTTCCCTCATTTCTGTAG
Organism: Grammomys surdaster; assembly: GCF_004785775.1. Taxonomy (NCBI): domain Eukaryota; kingdom Metazoa; phylum Chordata; class Mammalia; order Rodentia; family Muridae; genus Grammomys; species Grammomys surdaster. Next base: position 1,456,968 of record NW_021604676.1, on the reverse strand, counting down.
GTTTTGCTCCTTGTTTTCTCGTCTATAGGCATCTATTGCTCAAATGTTATCATTAACACCAATAAAATATAGAATAAAAAAGATAATACCTCGCAGTCCCTTAACTACCTTATCATTCTCACTTTCTAGGTTTTATTATTATTTAGCCCTGGAGGGTAGTCTTTAGCACACAGGGGCACTCTTTGAATGAAATTTTGTATTAGAGAAAGTCAATATTCTTTGAGAGTGAACAAAAGAATATTCCTGGTTTTCATTTTTAAACCTTGAGCTTGGGCTCTGGGATAGGGACTGTCCAGGAAAAGGGAAGAAGAAAAGAAAGAAAGGAGACAAAGTAGAGGGATGGCATAAAGCAGGAGGATAGTAACCATAAAGTCTGGAGGGTCTGGCTTGTCTACCAGACTAGAATCCTTTTCTTTGAGGTAATTCCCCTTCTATCACCAGGATAAATTCCTGCTTCAGATTGTGATTATGGATTAATTTATGACTTCCTTTAATTGTCTGAGCAATGCAGGGTTAATGTCTTGGTGAGTAAAGTTCTTCTGTTTTATGAGAGCAATCACTTAATGAAAATTAGGCTATTACTTTTTATCTCCCTCTCTTTGGCAATGCCTGATGATACCATGGGACACTTCTGCAAATTTCCCTCCCCTTGCTCTGGATTAGAGGACTAGATCTTTATTTATTTGCCCTTGACATGTTGAAGATTTCCAGAGAGCAGATAGCATGACTGAGATCAGAAGTGCCCACTCAGTAGATTGGGTTAGATCAGGACAGCTGCCCAGGCCTGGGGATGCTTTTATTTTGAGTCAATACTGATTTTAGGAGCAGCTAAAAGGAGGGCAATGCTGTGAGGGACCTGCATGTTAAGATATCACTTTATGTTTCCCAAAATGTTGAGTCTGGGCTGGAAGTGCCATAGCACAGCATGCTGCTGAGTGTGGTTTAGGTCGTAAGTGTGCTTGAAATTGTCTTCTGGCTCCAGGGACTGGCCATTGAGTTTGAGCAAATTCCTTATTCTTAACCTCAGTTTATGCAAAGCCGAGGTTTATTGTACCCACAGCTTTGTCGGTTTCTACTGCTTTGTTTTAGCCACTCCATTAATGTTTCAGTTGACACACTAACTTGGGCCTTCTAGAAGCAGACTCCAGTACAGGGATTTATGTAGCACTATGTATAAGTGAAGAAACTCATAACAGAGTGACTGTAACAGCAAAAGGAAGGGACTATGCATGCATGTACTTTAGGCCAAGTCCCTTAGAGTGTGTCTTCAGCCACATCTTGCAAGCAATCCTGTGAGTTCATGTTACATGTCTATATTCCTTCTAACTACAGAAATGGAGTTGGGGTTTCTGTATTGCAATACCAATCAGTCAGGGGGCTAAGGGCTCTTCCAATGAAAACGGGTGAACATAAACCCCAGACACTGAAGATGTGTGCTTCTAGACACATGATGATGTCTGGAAAAGGATAGCCATCTGCTGGAAAATAGAGAAAGACAGAGATAGAGATAAAGATAGAGATATCTATCTATGATATAGGTATATCCATATATATGTTATATCTCTATATATCTATTTATCTATCTATAGATTTACTTATATCTATGTATATCTATCTATATATGTATTTCTATCTGTATTTTTATCTGTATTTATATCTATAGCTAGATGGATGGATGGATGGACAGACAGAAGGATAGTCAGACAGACAGATGGATGAGCTAGAGAAATATAAAAATGCTGTCCTCTGGACATGACATGTTGTGCCACACATCAACTCACAGCAGCTCTGGATGCTTGCACAGCTCCTACACAGAATTCTCACAAGGGGAAGCTATTGACAGTTAATGGCTACTTCTGCCTAGGGAGAAAGGGTTACTTTACTTTGGGGTATGCAGCATGCCCCAGTGGATGGTAGCACAACCAAAGGATGGTCAGCCAGCATTAAGTGACTTAGTGGGATATTGATGATGATGATAATAATATATGTTAATAATATATATGCATATATATATGCACACACATATTTACATATGTCTTTGGTATAATTCATTTTTTATTTTGCCTTTGTATTGTTGTTAGATATGCTGACATGGGGGCCAATAGGTGTAGCCATGAATTTTGTTTTCAGGCTTACAAAGAGCTATAAAATATGGCTTTAAAGGATGCCTTGAGACTTCATGGCTTCAATATTCTAGACTTTCAAGGTAAATCACATTATTATGAGGATGAATTTAAAATATTACATGTTACACACATTAACAATAAAGGAATAAAACTTCCCTTGCTGTAGTTCAGGCAGGCTCCATGTGCTCATGTAATTCCACAGACATCTAAAAGATCAGCCATGTGCTTATCAGAACCAGGGAAACTACTTTCACAACAGTCTGTAGTTTCTCTGTCTCCCTTAACTATCTAAAATTGATATGATGGTTTGTTGTGCTTTGAAACATCTGTCATATGAAATTTTCTTGGCTCTTATTTTGATAGTAAATTATTATTGGATTGTTTTTTAAGATTGATTTATGTTTTATGTGTATGGGTGTACTGTACATGCGGTGTCCATGAAGGTCAGAAGAGGGCATCAGGTCCCCTGGACCTGGAATTACAGGTGGTTGAGAGCTGCTGTGTGGGTGCTGGGACCCAAATCTGTAGAGTAAGATCAACCAGTGCTCTTCCAGGGTCACTAGAGTAGGTAAGCTGTCCCTGTCCCTTCCTGGCTGCAGCACTCACAAGAACAGGCCCTACACCCTGACTGGGGAGCACAGTGGAGCTGGCTCTGCAGGCATGGGTATGGGTGAGCCAGCCCTGAGGATCGAGGGAGCTGACCCTGGCATCTGTTTATGGTGGCAGTGGGTTACCTTGTCAGAGCAAGGCTGAAGCCCTCATCTTCCTGAAGCTGATAGTGGAAACCAGTTGGCTAATTAGCTCAGTTACCATCCAGGCACACATCCAGGACTCTGAATTGGTCCATCTCAAAAATCTTTATCATCTGCAAGTGGTTGGGATGCATGAAAGGGACAGTCGTGCTGATCCAAAGCTGCAGAATCTCCACGACACAGGGCAACAACAGGATAACCAAGAGGAGTGAGTTCAAGTAAGGATCCAATATTGATGGTATCACAGAAGCCTAAGATCTTGAACAAGATTAATGACACATTGCAATGAATATCTGCAAGTGAAGATGTATCAACAGAGGGATATACTGTGGGACACACTGTGACATACTACAGCTTCCACGATGAGATATTTTCTATGCTTTGTGGTTGTTGTTGTTGTTGTTGGTGGTGGTGGTAGTGGTAGTGGTGGTGGTAGTGGTGGTGGTGTGTGTGTGTGCTATTTTGGGGGGAAGTTGCAAGGACAAAGAGCAGATATGAGGGGACAAGGAGATGAGTGGGACTCGGGTGCATGATGTGGAACTCACAAAGAATCAACAAAAAGTTTTAAAAAATGAAACAAAACAAAAACCAAAGCCAGTGTTCTTAATTGCTGAGTCTTCTAACCAGTCTCATTATTGAATCTTAAGAGGTACCCATCAGTTTGGAAAGTCATATTGTGGTGATGGCTCATAGCATTAGAGTCTTTAAGACCACACACATACATCAGTCTGTATCGGTACCAGGAAAGCATCTAGCGAACTCCTTGGATTTCCTAGTGTGATCATCCCAAGGCAACTGCATTTCAACAGTGAAATGCAGACTGTTTTATTATAGCCAACTTTCCTTTTATTTGTTTTTTATATTGCAGCCACGGTATTACGCTGATTTTAAAACCATTTGTATGGGAAAGTTATATTGTCAATCAATTCCATTTCAGGGGAAGGTGCTAAAAAATTGTTATAAAAAATTGTTATAAAAGTAGATTCGTACCAGGTAGTCTTGAAAAGTACATGTCTCATGAATAAATAATTGTCTCAACATCTGGTCAATCACATAGGTGGTAGGAGCCAGGGCCTCAACACAGAATCCTGATTCTGTGAGTCCTGTGGCTGCTACTGTACTTGGTGGAAAGAGTCTTCTCTGCAAGGTAAATGCAGATGGGCTAAGTCTGTGGTCTCTGTTTAGATGGATAATTAAGGCTCTGTCCCCAGCATCTGATGTGACAGGGCATAGATAAGTGTCATATTGGACTATAAAGATAGGAGTTTATGCTTATTCTCTATGTGGAAAAAAAAAAATCAAAGACACCACACCCTCAGGAGGACTCTGTTTCTTTATTTGTATGACAGATATTTATTCCACATCTTCTGTCAGTCAGGGTCTTTTGGAGATTTTACAGAGGAAAACAGACAAAGCCCCATGGCTTTCTGAGGCTGCATTTGTTAGGGCACCCAGGTTGTAAACAAATAAAATCTGTGTATGAGACTAAGACTTCCACATGATAAAAGGCTCTGGACAAAGACTGAGCCACATTGAGAGGCCACGGAGGTCAGGAGGTCTGAGCAGGGTGATGTTTTCATGGGGGGTGGCACAGATGCAAGGAGTGACCTCACACCTCTGGGTGAAGCAGGCCATGGACCCTTCCCATCGTCCCCAAGCATGCTCTACCTTTGTTGCTTATTTTCCTGTTATTACTGTCAGCCTGGCACCCTATTCCGAGAGAACCACACTGACTCATCCTTCTCCATTCTTCCACTCCACTCTGCCTCCTGTGTAACTTCAGCTCATCCCTGCTAGGTTGTTCTTTCTGAAGTCTGAATCTATGTATGTGACCCCTCAATAACATTTTGAAACTTTAAGTTTTACACACAAGATGTGGTCTGCTGAGAGTACTATTCAAAGTCTCCCTCAATTGGACCCCATTTACCTTTCCCATCTCTCTCTCGATGTTAACTCTGACAGACCCCATTCTCCAATGAAACCAAATTCCTGCTACCAACTATGAGGATATTCTTTGGTTTGCTTTCCCAGCTGCCCATTTTAGATGTCTTTCCACCAAATGGTTCCTCCTAGTCTCCAAGACTCACATATCCTGTATTTTAGGAGCACTTCTCCATCCCTGTGACATGCTTACAGATCTCCTACACATTCGATGTTGTCATCTCTTTCTTTTATTAGATGGCAACTGTGAATCACAGAAGCCATCTCTCTGGAAGGAGAAGCAGGGAGGCAAGCTCTGCCAGCACTGGGAGCCACATAGTGTGGAAGCACAGGAAAGGGGGGTGGGGTACAACCTATGCAAGACTCAAAAGTCTTACAGCATCCCTGCCCCACAGCATGTAGTTTCATGAAAACAACATACTTTCTGGATGTTATTTGTTACCAGAGCAAATTTCATACCTTCTTATAATGTATCCTGATTACTCTCTCTTTTGAGAGGATTTTTTTGGGTCCCTCTGATTCACTGGTAACTCTTCTTCTCTCCTACTGAACTCATTCTAATAGGTTATTGAATGCCTTTGAATTTCTAATTTTTCATTGCTGGGGCAATGACGTCCAATCAAAGTGTTGATGAAGACTTGTAAGATGGCACCTAGAAGGTGTTTACAGTGCTGTCTCTCTCTCCATGCCTGCTACCACCTCCAGCATGGCTCTCACCATAGCAACTCTTCACAGCTGGCTGAGTTAGACTGTTGTACAGAAGAGTGAGGAAGAGTTAGCTAAAGGCTGTGTTAGCCATGGTTAAGAGTACAAAGCAGGAGAGTTGAGTGTGAGGTAAAGAGACCAGGGCACTTCCATGAAGATATGCCGGAGACTAGGGCTGGGCAGAGTTTAAAGGGATAACTGAGAATGGTGGAATGGTATGTATGAAGACACAGGAGTAAGTGAGAGGATGAACACATCTTGCTCCTTTGATGAGCAATTGTCTATAAACATCAACACTGGTGATGCACAGGATCGGATTAAACTAATTAAGAACATCTCCTTGCCACTGACCTCAAAGGCAGGTGCCACCAAATCCTTGTGTGATCAAAAGCATTCTTTCCCTCTCCCTCCATCCCTCCTCCTCTGCCTCTCCCCCTCTCTGTGTGTGTGCATGTGTATGATAGAGAGAAAAATATCTTCCTGTGTGAGTGTGTCTCTCTGTGTGCATGTGTGTCTATCAGCAGATAGGCTAGTTCCTTTAAGTAGCATTTGATGGACCTGGCTGCTTCCAGGCTTGCTGGTATAGGATGTAGTTGGTAGAATAATGAGTCATTATTATTGAATAGCCTTGTGTAATTAATCTGGGAAAATCATGTACTGAAGTACTATATTACTGAATAGAGTGAAGAGGGACTCCTGTTTCCTGAGGGAACGCAGGCTTCCTTCAGAGCATTTTTAAAATGCAGATTTACTCTGCTTAGGGCCAATTGATCATTTGTATCTGTCTGCCTTCCCGACACAGCTGAAAACAAGGTACCCCTTTCCAGTCCAATAAAGGAATAGATGTTTAAAGATGTTAGACAAAAGAGAAATTGTATCAATGTATGTGCTCATATGTATTAAATGTTTGTGTATATGTGCATGGGTACATGTGTGTACAAAGTTTACAATATCCATGATTACTGATGAAAGACAACTGAATAAATTACAACAAAATTAGAATGATTTTCAATGAGAGTAACTTACAGGAAGTGAGAAAGATGAACATAAATACTCATATACATACATACATACATACATACATACATACATATGAAAACTATATAAATTATAGATGGATACCTAGTGCAGCATAACTGCTTTAATAAATAAGGAAAGTGATTGTCTGTGATATATGTAGATGTTATTACTTACAAATAGTCAAGCCAAAAGCTAAGATGGTTTGGGTGGAAAACTCAAATAATTAAATATATTCGTCTTCAATAACAGGGAAATGGAGGCAGAGATTGGCAAGCCAATGTAGACAGCTTTTGTGGTTCTGTTTTAGTTTTTTAGTTCCTGGAAATGACTTCTAAATTGTCTTATTAAAAATTTAGAAAGGTCAATGTGCTGAGCAAAGGTGGGTGCTGGGGATTTGAACTCAGGGACTTGCAGTTGGGCAACAAGGTCTTTTACTTCAAACTACAGTTATTAACTATAGTGTTCTTCATCCCCAAAGGATAATTTTAATAGACACAGTATTTGGTCTTACTGCAGAGTTTGTTTATTTATTTATTTTATTGGTTATTTTATTTATTTACATTTCAAATGTTGTCCCCTTTCCCAGTCTCCCCTCTACAAATCTCCTATCCTACCCACCTCCCCTTTGCCTCTAAGAGGGTACTGCCCCACCCATCCACCCACTCTCACCTCACCTCTCTACCATCCCTCTATGCTGAGTCAGGAAGCCTCCACAGGACTATGTGCCTCCCTCCCATTGATTCCAGATAAGGCGATCATCTCCTACATACGCAGCTGGGGCCATGGACCCATCCATGTATACTCCTTGGTTGGTGGTTTAGTCCCTGGGATCAGGATCTTTTAGTGTTAGCATGAAAACATGCGTCACAATTTGTGGTTCAAGCTCTTAGCGTGCCTATCAGAGCCTCTGTGCTCTCCAAGGCATTTACCGCTCACAGACATCGGTGAATAGTCAAGGAATCTCACTGTGGAAAGTAGACCTGAGATGAAAACAGTTTTTGAGCCTCCAGGTTTCTACACTGCATTTATTACTATTATAATTACTAATACTTGGCATGGTCAGCCTCCCTCTGACCCCAGTCCCCTGCTCTTTCCCTAGTAGTCTGCTATTTTAAAGCCATCATTTTTTAACTGTAGTTTTCTATTGTAAGAAGCAATGAATTCCTCTTGCCTTTCTCTAAACTATACTTCTGAAGACAGAGTGGACATGAATAGTGAGCATATGATCACCTGTAAGCAGTACCTGAGCCTAATTGCCAGAAAATGCCCTCTCTCATCATGTCTGGGTACCTAGCTTATTCCAAATGTAATTGGAAAAAAAATCAGCAACACCATTGTTGGGGAACACTGGAGCACTTGTCTTTGGAGTGGGGTGTTATACGATGTTACAGACTTAATTTTGGCTGACATGCCTCCTTCTTATCTAATAGAGAACAACACTTTACCCTTTGTGACTCTATCTTGATAATTAAAGGGGTGACAAGGCTCTGCCAGGAGCTTTGTCAGGACATTTAACCACAATTAAGAACAAAAATGATACTAGTTTTGAGAAGTGGGCCTTGGTAATTATCATAATTGTGTGCTAATCTGATTCACTCATGAACTTACCAGACACAATTGTCAAGAGCAGGGGATCTGAGTCTGAATTTTTTCTTGTTGAAAAGAAAAAATAGGCTTCTGCAGGATAATTTTCCTATGCAACTGCTAGTGTTTATGCAAAACTGAGAAAAGAAGCCTAAATTAATCTACAGTAAAAAAAAAAATTACTGAACATGAATTTCTTGTTGTGACCAGGAAAGTATCACCAGGCCAGAGTCTAGATCACATTCTCTGTATGCTGCAGAAGAAAGGTGCTTGTCTGTGTCATGGTTCTGTAGCTTCCCCATCTATTATTGGGACTTTCAAAAACATTCTTCTCCAGTTTGTTGAGATTATCAGTGGAGCACCCATGACAGTACCTAGCCACCAAAATATAGTTGTTTGAGAATGATTTATATGATGTCACAATCCCACAGGAGTAGACAGTGGGTTTTTGTTCTGGCTTCCAGAGCAGCCTATCTATAGAGACAAGTTTCATTTTTTGTGTTCATAAATCTTTTATTTTGCATCAGTTTTACAGCAAAATGTCACATGAGCCCTGGAGGAACAGTTAAGAGAAGAGTTTGATCGTAGCTACTGAATCAATGGGTGACTGGAACCCTCAGTACTTTTCTGAGCATCTAATTCCTCCAACAAACAAGAACCAGAGACCTACTATGCACCTGGGCTCCAGAGTGAGTTTACTGAGTATAAGAGCTCTAGAATGTAGCTAAGATGTGTGTGTAGAGCCTCTCTTCTAGAGAGAGAACCAGGGAGATAGCTGAACAGGCAGTGGAGTTTGGGGTAATACAAGTGGTCAGAAAGCCTCTGTGACTTGGGATTCAGACTCTATCTTAGTTTGGAGTGCTTCAGAGAGGAACAGGCATTTTCACTGGGCCTGAGCATGTGTAGAATCCAAGGCACAGCCCATGCTGAGTAGTTTAAATGTCAGCTTGCTGTAACCAAGAATCACAGGGATGAGTTCCAATTCTGGAATTATTCAGATCTGACAGACATATGGGCTTGTTTGTAGGGTTGTCCTGATTGTTTATTGACATAGCCCTCTGTGGGTGACATCATTCCCTAGGCCATGCCCTGGATTGTAAAGGAAAGCTAGCAAGTAGCAAGCAGGAAGCATGAATGTGCATTGTTTTTCTCTCCTTCTGGATGTGGCATGAATAAATGCTTGAGTTTCTGTTTTGTCTTTCCCAAAGTGATGGACTTTAATATGCAATTTTAAATCACCCCTTCTTCTGCTAATATTTTTTTGCCAGTACTTTATTACAGCAACAGAAATAAAACTAGAACAAAGGGTATGAGTGTAAGAAGGAGGCTTCAGGTGCTGTAGCAGGAAGCTTGTTCATGGAGCCTTTGCAAATAGACAAGTAGAAGGTAATAGGGGCTGAAGCCAACCCAGCAGCCTGTAGTATTTGTTGCAGGAGGTGAACAAGGCCGGAGAACGTTGAATCGACTATTTCCACGTGAGCTATGGGATAAAGTGCTGCCACTCACTGGCATTGGTGGACCAGACTCCAGGACCAGAACCCTTACTGAGCTTCTGAGGTTTGCTGCCCAGTAAATATCTTTCTTTGTGGTAGTTTGAATAGGCTTGGCCCCCATAGATTCATGTGTTTGAATGCTTGGCCATAGGGAATGACAGTATTAGGGGATGTGGCCTTGTTGGAGGAAGTGTGTCACTGTGTAGGTTGGCTTTGAGGTCTCCCATGCTCAAGCTCTGTCAAGTGCAGAAGATAGTCTCCTGGCTACCTTCAGAAAATAGTCCCTTTCTTCTGCTTGCAGATCAAGACATCAAACTCTTCGTTCCATTTCTAGCTCCATGCCTGCCTGCATGTTGCCATGCTTTCTGCCATGATGATAATAACTAAATCTCTGAAACTAGAGGCCATTCCCAATGAAATATCCCTTATAAGAACTGCTGTCATGGTATCTCTTCACAGAAATAAAATCCTAACTAAGATGCTTGTGTTTGCTGATGGATCCCAGCATCTATTGATCTAAATGTTGCCTAGGCTCACAGCTTCTGGCAACATTTTAAAGATTTTGTGATTTCTAGAAATTTCTCAAGTAACAGTTTTAGGGCAAAATATGAGCTTTTTCTAGAGATTAATTCTATATGTTTTCAAGACTTCAACTACACTCTCAAGGACAGGTCATACCTAGTGTTAACTCATTATGTAATTAGTCTTTACTAGATCATATGTGTTTTCTTTTCTAATGCAATATTTTATTATGTGTCATAATTGTGAATCTTTCCTTGCACTTATGTGAAAATATAATAATAAACATATTTTATTGTCTTACATTGTTTAAAAGTATTTGAACTCTAACCCATATTTTAAACTTTTATGTTTTATGTAAAACTTACTCTAGGATTTAATATTTTATCCTAAAAATATTTTAATATACTTTGTTTTGGATCTAAGTCTAGATCATAGGCCTAAAAATGAGAGATTAGAAGAATATAGCATTCCAAATTAATAGCTGAATTGTCTGTATCTGAAGATGATGAAAACATAATTTTGGGAAGGAGAAAGTGAGGTGAAACTGTAGATAGGAACAAAAAATGTGTGAAAACTCTCTTGGTTTGGCAGTAACAACAATGAAGGTTACTGTACCATGGACAACAAACTTTTTAAAAAAGTTTTAAAAGACCTTTTTTCAATTATGACTATATAAGTGCACCTGCGTGTAGTTATGTGCTTCCTATAATATTTTTAATACTTCTTGCCTTTTGAAACAGGTTTGTCTTATTGGCGGTATCCTTTGCCTTACAGAAGCTTGTCAGTTTCCTGAGGTCCCATTTATTAATTGTTGATCTTAGTGCCTGAGCTGTTGGTGTTCTCTTCAGGAAGTTGTCTACTGTGCCAAAACATTCAAGGCTATTCTCTACCTTCCTTTCTATCAGGTATACTGTATCTGGTTTTGTGTTGAGGTCTTTGATTCATTTGGACTTGAGTTTGGTGCAGGGTGATACCTATGGATCTATTTGCATTCTTCTATATGCAGGTATCCAATTAGACCAGCACCATTTGTTTAAGGTGCTCTCTTTTTTCCATTGTATAATTTTAGCTTCTTTGTAAACAATAACAACAACGACAACAACAAAAACCAACGACAATAAAAACGTGTCCATAGATGTGTAGATTTACTTCTAGATCTTCGATTGGATTCCATTGATCAACTTGTCCATTTTTATGTCAATACTATGTGATTTTTATTACTATTACTCTGTAGTACAACTTAAAATCAGGGATGGTGATACCTCCAGAAGTTCTTTTATTGTCTAGCATTGATTTAGCTATGCTGGGTGTTTTTGGTTTTCCATATGCAGCTTCATATTGTTCTTTCACAGTTTGTAAGGAATTGTGTTGTAATTTTGATGGAAATTGCATTAAAGCTGTAGATTGCTTTTGTTAAGATGTCTGTTTTCACTATGCTATTCCTACCAATCCATGAGCGTGTGAGATCTTTCCATCTTCTGAGGTCTTCTATTTCTTTCTTCAGGGACTTGAAGTTCTTGTCATGTAGATATGTCACTTGCTCAGTTAGAGTTATACCAAAATATTTTATATTATTTGTGGCTGTTGTGAAGGGTGTTGCTTCCCTAATTTTTTTCAGCCCACTTTTCATTTGTATAAAGAAGGACTACTGATTTTTTTGAGTTAATTTTCTATCCAGCCACATCATGAAGGTATTTATAAGCTATAGGAGTTCCCTGGTAGAATTTTTGTGTTCACTTATGTATATTATAACATCATCTGAAAAACTGATACTTTCACTTCTTCCTTTCCAATTTGTACCTCCTTGATATCCTTTAGTTATCTTGTTGCTCTAGCTAAAAGGTTGAATAGGTATGAAGAGAGTAGACAGTCTTGTCTTGTCCCTGATTTTAGTGGAATTGCTTCAAGTTTCTTTCCAGTTAATTTGATGTTGGTTGTTGGCATGCTGTATATTGATTTTATTATGTTTAGGTATATGTCTTGTATCCCTGATCTCTCTAAGACATTACCATGAAGGGGTATTGCATTTTGTCAAAGAGTTTTCAGCATCTAATGAGATGATCATGTGGTTTTTTTTCTTTCAATTTGTTTATATGGTGAATTACATTGATAGATTTGTGTTTGTTGAACCATTTCTACATCTCTGGGTTGAAGCTTGTCTGATCATTTTTGATGTGTTCTTTGATTCTGTTTGTGAGTATTTTATTGAATATTTTTGCATCAATATTTCTGAAGGAAAATATTGAGTCTTTGTGTGGTTTAGCTATGAGGGTTAATGTGGCTTCACAAAATGAATTTGGCAATGTTTCTTCTGCTTCTATTTTGTGGAATAATTTGAAGAGTATTAGTATTAGCTCTTCATTGAAAGTCTGGTAGAATTCTGCACTAAAACCATTTGGTCCTAGGCTGTTTTGGGTTGGGAGACTTTTAATGACATCTATTTCCTTACAGGTTATAGGATTACTTTGTTTGCATGATCTTGATTTAACTCTGCTAAGTTGTATCTATCAAGAAAATCATCCACTTCATTTAGATTTTCCAATTTTGTGAATTACAGAGTTTGAAGTTAGACCTAATTATTCTTTGGATTTCCTCAGCATGTATTGTTATGCCCCCTTTTCATTTCTTATTTTGTTCACTTGGATATCTTCTCTCTAACTTTTAGTTAGTTTGGCTAACGGTTTGTCTATCTTCTTAAAGATCCAACTCTTTGTTTGACTGATTCTTCATGTTGTTTTCTTGGTTTATATTTTATTGATTTCAGCCCTGAAATTGGATTTTTTTTCCTGCTGTCTACTCTTCTTGGGTGTGTTTGCTTTTCTTTGTTGTAGAGCTTTCAGGTGTGCTGTTAAGTAGATAGTATGAGCTCTCTCTAATTTCGTTATGAAGGCACTTAGTCCTATAAACTTTACTCTTAGCACTGCTCTCATAGTGTCCCACAAGTTTGGCTATGTTGTGCTTTCATTTTAATTGAATTCTAGAAAGATTTTAATTTCTTTCTTTATTCCTTCCTTGACCTAGTGGTCATTGAGTAAAGAGTTGTTCAGTTTTCATGACTTTGTAGGCTTTCTTGTTGTTAAATTTCAGCTTTAATCCACAGTGGTCTGATAAGATACAGGGAATTATTTAAATTTTCTTGTATCTTTTGAGATTTGCTTTATATATATGGTCAATCTTGGAGAAGGTTCCATGAGGTGCTGAAAGGAAAGTATATTCTTTCATGTTTGGGTGAAATGTTCTACAGATATCTGTTAGGTTCATTTGAGTTTCTGTCTGTCTGACCTGTCTATTGGTGAGAATGGGGTATTGAAGTTTCCCACTATTAATGTGTGGGGCTCGATGTGTGATTTAAGCTTCAGCAATGCTTATATATTCTTTCATATGCTTCTTTTACATATGTAAGTGCCCTTCTATTTGGGGCATAAATATTCAGAATTGAGAAGTCATCCTGGTGTATTTTTTTTCTTATGTGTATGAAGTGTCCTTTCTATCCCTTTTGATTAATTTTTGTCTTAGTCAGAGTTTCTATTCCTGCACAAAACATGACCAAGAAGCAAGTTGAGGAGAAAAGGGTTTATTCAGCTTATACTTCCACATTGCTGTTTATCACCAAAGGAAGTCAGGACTGGAATTCAAGCAGGTCAGAAAACAGGAGCTGATGCAGAGGCCATGGAAGGATGTTACTTACTGGCTTGCTTCCCCTGGTTTGCTCAGCTTGCTTTCTTATAGAACCCAAGACTACCAGCCAAGGAATGGAACCACCCACAATGGGCCCTCCCCCTTAATCACTAATTGATAAAATGCCTTACAGCTGGATCTCACTGAGGCATTTCCTCAACTGAAGCTACTTTCTTTGTGATAACTCTACCTTGTATCAAGTTGACACACAAACACAGCCAGTACAATTGACCCCTCGTCAACTTGACACACAAACACATCACTATTAAGCCTCAACCCTTACTTTCTTATTCATCTTCAAGGTCTAAATAACTTTAAGTCTCATAGACTTTGCAAATTCTTACATATTAAAGTTTCATTCCCTTTAAAATATCCAATCTCTTTTAAAATTCAGTCTTTTTACAATTCAACTCTCTTAACTCTGGGCTCCACTAAAATACTTTCTTCCTTCAGGAGGGAAAAATATCAGGGTATAGTTATAATGAAGAGCAAAATCAAACTCTAACCATCCAATGTCTGGGATCCACTCATGATCTTCTGGGCTCCTCCAAAGGCTTGGGTCACTTCTCCAGCTCTGTCCTTTGTAGCACACACCTTGTCTTTCAGGCTCCAGCTGCCTGTACTCCACTGCTGCTACTGTTCGTGGTGGTCATCTCATGGTACTGGCATCTCCAAAAACTGCAACCGTGAGGACAAAAAATCAAAATACCTCAGCAGAACCCCCCAGACCACCAACAATTTGCTGAAAACAGCCAAAACAAAAAAATAACAAGTTCCTTCTAGGGCAGAGTGACCACAAATGTAGGAACAAGCAAGGGCAGACTTTGACAAGTCTAAACATGCCCAAATGAGAAATGGGCCATCTGGTGTTTTTCTTCCCCTATCAGAAGGTCTGAGGTTTCATGGCCAAAAATACAAGTCATCATGACCACCAAGAAAAGCTTGCTATGCCCACCAAAATGATAACTTATACCTATTGCTGATGTTTAAAATACCCAATCAAATGTAACCGCACCAAATTTCCTGCTCTCCCTTTTCCCCTGCGCCGCTTCCTAAATAAACCTCAAACTGTCAGAGCTCGGGGTAGAAATCCTTCCCTTGCATGGGATGCGTTTTCGACCTGAGGGCCCCTCGCCAGTAAACTACCTTTTGCTATTTTGTATCAAGCCGGTGTCTGTGTTTCCTTGGGTGCGCGCAACTCCGGGTGAGAGTGGGGTCTCCCCCTTGGGGGTCCCTTACACAACTAGGCTTATCCAATACCCTCTCACTGGCTCTCTTCATAGTTCCAGGCCTCAACTCCATTTCATGACCCCTTTACTCTCGAGCCATCAATTGCAACTGAGGCTGCACCTTCATCAAAGGCCTTCCATGTTCTCTTACAATGTTTTGGCCTCAGCTGTTCTTCATGACCTCTTCATGCCTTCAAAGCCAATACCACCTGGGTTACTCTTACATATTACTAAATTCTGCTGTAGCACGAGATACAACCTTGGCTATCTCTGGAACACAGTTTCTTTGTGCTCTCAGAAAGCACTTTCCAGATTTCACCTCAATGATGCTGGTCTCTTCTTAATCACCACTAATTTCTTAGCTCCAGCTAGCCAGCATCAATAGTCCCAGTAATGCAAAGGTTTTGCTTTAATAGTTCTAGTATCTTGTTAATCACAGCTGAGTCTTCAGCCCCAGCTAACCAAAACCACAGAATCTTCACAATCAAAATAGCAACAGCCCTAATAAGAATCTTTAATCTTCCCTCTGAAATCTCACAAAAGCTAGACCTACATCATCTGCGCTGTTCTCAACATTATCTTCCAAGTTCCTATAGAACATCCCACAGAGCTCTTAATGTCCCAATGGCTCTTCTAGCTCAAAGTTCCAAAGTCCTTCCACATTCCTTCCCAAAACATGGTCAGGTTGCCCCAGGAATACCTGACTCCCAGTACCAATTTGTCTTAGTCAGGGTTTCTATTCCTGTACAAAAAATTATGACCAAGAAGCAAATTGAGGAGGAAAGCATTTATTCAGCTTACACTTCCACATTGCTGTTCATCACCAAAGGAAGTCAGAACTGGAATTCAAGCAGGTCAGGAAGCAGGAGCTAATGGAGGCCATGGAGGGATATTACTTACTGGCTTGCTCTGTTTGCTTTCTTGTAGAACCCAAGACTACCAGCCCAGGGATGGAATCACCCACACTGGGCCCTCCCACCTTAATCACTAATTGAGAAAATGCCTTACAGCTGGATCTCATGGAGCCATTTCCTCAAGTGAAGCTCCTTTCTCTGTGATAACTCCAGCTTGTGTCAAGCTGACACACAGAAATAGCCAGTACAATTTTGGTTGGAAGTCTATTTTATTAGATATTAGAATGGCTACTCCAGCTTGCTTCTTGAGTCTGTTTGGTTGGAAAATATTTTTACAGCCCTTTGCTGTGAGGCAATGTCTATCTTTAATGTAGCTGTGTGTTTCTTGTATGCAACAGATAATATTTCCTCGTTTTGGATTCATTCTGTTAGCCTGTGTCTTTTTATTGGAGATTGAGTCCACTGATGCTGGGATATTAATGACCAACAATTGTTAATTCCTATTTTTATTGGATATTTTATTTACACTTCAGATGTTATCCCCTTTCCCAATTTCTCCCCCACCCAGAAACCCCCATCCCAACCCCCCTACTCCTGCTTCTATGAAGATGTGCCCCTACCCACCCACCCACCTCCCTGCCCTCGAATTCTCCACACTGGGGCATCCAGCCTTCACAGGGTCCAAAGACCTTCTCTCTCATCTATGCCTGACAAGGCCATCCTCCCCTACATATACAGCTGGAGATATGGGTCCCTCCCTATGTCCCCCCAGGAGGGTGGTTTAAACCCTGGGAGCTCTGGTTGGTTGGTATTGTTGCTCTCCCCTTTCAGCTTGCAAAACCTTTCAGCTCCTTTCAGTTTTTTCAGCAAAACCTTTCAGTTGCAAACCCTTTCAGCTCCCTCAGTCTTGTCTCTAACTCTTCCATTGGGAACCCCATGATCAGTTCAACAGTTAGCTGTGAGCATCCGCCTGTGTATATGTCAGGCTCTGGCAGACCTCTAAGGAGACAGTTAATTCCTATTATTTTGATATTGGTGATGGTAGCGTGTGCATGTGTATGTGTGTGTGTGTGTTTGTGTGCGTGTGTGTGCGTGAAGTTAATCTCCTTGTGAGGTTTTGCTTCTAGTAGCTTCTGTAGGATTGGATTTGTGAATAGATTATTTAAATTTGACTTTGTTATGGAACATCTTATTTTCTCATCTATGGTGTTTGAAATTTTTTCTGAGTATAGTTGTCTGGGCTGACATCTGTGGTCTCTGAGAGGTTCCTCATGGTTTTAGTGTCTCTGTTGAGAAGTTGGGTATAATTCTAATAGGTCTGCTTTTGTATGTTACTTGGACTTATTCCCTTGTAGCTTATAATACATTTTTCTTTGTTCTGTACATTTAGTATTTTAATTATCATGTTATGGGAAGATTTTCTTTTCTGTCCCAATCTATTTGGTGTTCTATAAGCTTCTTATATCTTTATAGGCATCTCTTTCTTTAGGTTAGGGATATTTTATTTTATGGTTTTCTGTGCCTTTGAGCTAGGAATATTTTCCTTCTTCTATTCCTATTATTCTTTGGTTCATTCTTTTCGTAAGATTCCAGATTTCCTGGATGTTTCCTGGAATTTTTATACCTAATATTTTCTTTGACCAATCTTTTATCTATCATACATTCTATACCTGAAATTGACTCTTCTATCTTTTGTATTCTGTTGATGATGCTTATGTCTGTAGTTCCTATTTGCTTACCTAGATTTTTTTCATCTCCAGGATTCCCTCAGTTTGTGTTTTCTTCATGGTTTCTATTTCCATTTTCAGGTCTTTAACAGTTTTATTCATTAGCTTCACCTGTTTGATTGTGTTTTCCTATATTTCTTTAAGGTATTTATTCATTTCCTCTTTTAAGGCCTCGAATATCTTCATAAGATTGGATTTAAGGTCATTCTTGTGCTTCAGCTGTATTGAAGTATTCAGGGCTTGCTATAGTAGGTCTCTGGTGCTGCCATATTTCTTTGGCTGTTGTTGATAGTATTCGTATTCTGGCCTCTAGTCATCTGGGTTTGGGAGTTATTATAGGTTTAGGTGCTGATGTCTGAGCTTATCTTTCTTAGATTGATGGGTTTGGGATGGTTTTCTCCTTGGTTTTTGTTTCCTCTCTGGTTTCTGGCTTGAGTTGCCTGGAGGTCTGGTGAGTCTTCTGGTTCAGTAGAGTGTCTCCAATGAAGTTTTTGTGACCTGTGTGACCTCTTGGGTTTTGGCCAATGTTGTCTCTGTGGTTCCTAGAACAGAGAAAGCAGATGTCTTTTGCCAAAATTGTAGGCTAGAAAATGGAGCTCAGGTGATGAGGTTCAGTTTATAGCTGTTGAGGTGCTCTGAGGGAGAGTTGGTGGGAGTAGACCATAGGCAGGATCTTACCTGGTGCTGCCATGTCCTCTGGAAAAGCAGGCTGAGTTGTGGGCTGGAAAATGGAGTCAAGAAACTGGGGTCACCTCTGACTTTTATTCTTAGCTTCAGTCTGATATCTGAGTTTTCAAGTCTGTGTTGTTCACCACAGGCTAGCAGCTCTGTTTTGCTAGGGCAAGGCTGACAGGAGACTAGACACATGAATTGGTCTGGGGTCAGCCACTGGAGTACCTATGTGGTGTCCCAGCTTCCTAACTTTTTCTTGCACAACACTTAACTATTTTTCTTATTCCAAGAAATTCTGCATTTATTTTGAAACAGAGAATTTGAAAAAGATTATATGTCTGGAGGTACTGTGAAAGGCATACTGCCAATCTTTCATCCTGAAGTCGCTATCAAGTTGTTTTCAAATCTGGCAAAGTTGGAGCTTTTGACGGTGGTCAATTATACATGAAGGTTAGAGCTTTGAAAAATTAAGCATAAGTTAAACCAAATTCCTTATTCACTTTGTATTCATGGACACAATCCATTGTGTATAATTCTATAGGAATTCTACTCTAATTTAGTAATAATCTGTGTTTGTGTATCCAGTGTGACAGCATCATTAATTATTCTGCAACAAGGATGGAAAGCATCTAAGCTGCTGGTGCTAAGCACTTCTATAGATCACATCAAAATTTTCAAGCATCTGAGAATAAACTATAAGTCTGACATCTAGTCTTTGATAAACCCTGGGAACACCCTAAACTGACACATGTCTTTAAACTTAGTATTTATGATGGTAAATGCAAAGTAGGCACTGTGTCAGGAAGTATCGTCCCCTAGCAGGAGCGTATTTATCCAGTTATCCTCTGTTGTCAGCTTCCTGCTGGCAAAGCAAGGCCCTCTCCCCTCTTTCTGCCTCATAGCCTATGGAAGGTACCAATTACCATGTGCTTATCAGTTGCAAACTATGCTTGTGAGAGGAGAGCATCAATTATTTGTGAGCAGAGAGCTAAGGCTGTTGGAATCCTAATAACGGGTGCTTGAGTTTCCTCCTAATAGACTATATCAAAAGATGATATGTGGACCAAAGAGAGTGTGTTTCAGAAGTCTTTGCCTCAAAGACAAAATTAGGCTATATTCGCAAACTTCAATGCTGTCTAGGTGCATATGGATTCACTAATGCTAATGAAGAAAGCTGGTAGGAAATTTTCCTTTTATCCATACAGCCTTTAACACACACTGTGTATTTATTAATACTATTGACTTTTCCTTGCTGAATTCTGTGGGTGTGCGCATACAGGTTGTGTGTGCGTGTGTGTGTGTGTATATGTGTTCTCTCTCTCTCTCTCTCTCTCTCTCTCTCTCTCTCTCTCTCTCTCATGCTGTCTTTTAAATGGTAGTAAAAACCAGGTGAAATTAGACCAAAGCTATTCTCAGTTTGTTTATTTATCTTCCATGGCTATCCTTTGAAGATGGATTTGGAAACATCCTCGGGGATTGGAAGATGTATCCTGGGCAGGGAGACATCTTGACTTTCAGTGGCACAAGGGAGTTACAGAGCCTAGGTGGGTAAAGAAAGACTAGCCTTGGTCACTTCAGTTTTGACAGTGTCTTCCCAGGCCTATGAACATCGAATCTACTTGTCAAGAACAATCTACATTGTTCTCTGCTCTGATATTCATGTAAATTAATCCAACTAGCCCACTTTGGTTTTCTGATTAGTGTTATAAACACACTTTTGCTGACATTTTAAAAGGTTTGAAATTACTTTTCAAAGTGAAGATTGCCTCACAGCAGAATGATAGTCCTGAACTCATTACTATTTTGTATGCCTGGGGAGAGGATAGGCCACTCCCATTTCATATAGTAGATGGTCTTCACGGAGGCAGGTTTGAGGGTACCATTGATTTGATTTTTAACTAGGCCTTTTCAATGGTTTTGCATGTCTAGGAATATCCCAAAGATTTCACAAGGAGTCCTTCCATCCCTTGCACCTTATATGGACATCTTATATATTATGATGGAATATTTGTTACAACTCAGGGAGTAATTCTGGCACCTTACTACCTATTGACTTTTAATTTAATCTGGATATCTGCTATCTAATATTTGCAATTAGGTTTTTTTTTTGTTCTTTTTTTGTTTTTTTTTTTTTTTGTTTTTGTTGGGGGGGGTGGACAAGGTTTCTCAGTGTAGCCCTGGCTGTCTTGGAGTCCTGGAACTCACTCTGTGGACCAGGCTATATCCTCACACTTACAGAGATCAGCCTGCCTCTGCCTCCAGAGTGCTGAGATTAATGATATGTGCCACCACTGCCCAACTAGCAGTTGCTTTAATACTTACCTATCATAATAATTTTCCAAATCAATTCCTTCTTCCACTCCAGCTTTGCTCTCCAAGCTGACTGTAGATTGTTCCTGAAGGTACTTTGTCATCCCACTTACCACATGCATCTGGGCTTCTATGTTTTTCTCAGACACACATCCTGGGATGCAGGCCACAGACATGAGAGAGGTTTCAGTTCTGGAATAAAAAGGCTACTAACAGGACAGGGCAGATTAAAAACCTCTTTGTTCCATCAAGGCCAGTGGCACAGGACACTTCCTGTCTGCGCTTGCACTTGGAACTGCCCTAAGACTTCAGCTCTGCACCCAACCCCCCAAAACCCAGAAGAGGCTGGACTTCCAGGAGTTCTAACACACCTAGGAATGTAGATGAGTAAGTCACAATCCCCCACCCCCAAAACAGGGAATAATTTGGGACCGACTGGGAACCACAAACTCCCTCAAGGCCAGTGGCACAGGACCCTTCCTGTCTGCGCCTGCACCTGGAGCAGCTCTAAGGCTTCATCTCTGCATCCAACCCCCCAAAACCCAGAGGAGGCTGGACTTCCAGGAGCTCTAACACATAGGAACATAGGACAATAGGATTTCAGGAGCTTGAGCACTCCAGGATTAAAGGAGCCCAGAAGCAGCCTGACTCCTAGGAGCTATCACAACCAGGGTCTCAGGATCACAGGATCACAGAGACATCTGGACTCTGAGGAATTCTGACACAGCCAAGATAACAGGACAAACAGGCTCCAGTCAGAGATAGTGAGTAAAGGTAGCACTAGAAATAACCAGATGGTGAAAGGCAAGTGCAAGAACATAAGGAACAGAAACCAAATAACGAGGTTACTTGGCATCATCAGAACCTAGTTCTCCCACCATAGCAAGTCCTGAATATCCGATGACACCAGAAAAACAAGATTAAGGTTTAAAATCACTTCTCATGATGATGATAGAAGACTTTAAGAAGGACATAAATAACTCCTTCAAAGAATTACAGGAGAGCATATGTAAACAGGTAGAAGCCCTTAAAGAGGAAACACAAAAATCCTTTAAAGAATTACAAGAAAACACAACCAAACAGGTGAAGGAATTGAACAAAATGATTTAGGAAATAAAATTGGAAGTAGAAACAATAAAGAAATCACAAAGGGAGACCACCCAGGAGATAGAAAACCTAGGAAAGGGATCAGGAGTCATGGATGCAAGCATCATCAACAGAATACAAGAGTTGGAAGAGAGAATCTCAGGTGCAGAAGATACCATGGAAAACATTGACACAACTGTCAAAGAAAATACAAAATTCAAAAACCTCCTAACCCCAAACATCCAGTAAATACAGGACACAATGAGAAGAGCAAACCTAAGGATAATAGGTATAGAAGAAAGTGAAGATTCTCAACTTAAAGGGCCAGTAAATATCTTCAATAAAATTATAGAAGAAAATTTTCCTAACCTAAAGAAAGAGATGCCTATGAACATGCAAGAAACCTATGGAACTCCAAATAGACTAGATCAGAAAAGAAATTCACCCTGTCACATAATAATCAAAACACCAAATGCACAAAGCAAAGAAAGAATATTAAAAGCAGTAAGGGAAAAAGGTCAAGTGACGTATAAAGGCAGACCTATCAGAATTACACCAGACTTCTCACCAGAGACTATAAAGCCAGAAGATCCTGGACAGATGTCATACAGACCCTGAGAGAACACAAATGCCAGCCCAGGCTACCATACCCAGCAAAACTCTCAATTACCATAGATGGAGAAACCAAGATACTCCATAACAAAACTAAATTTATACAATATCTTTTCAAAAATCCAGCCCTACAAAGGATAATAGAGGGAAACCACCAACACAAGGAGGGAAATTATACCCTAGAAAAAGCAATAAAGTAATCTTCCAACAAATCCAAAAGAAGATACCCACACAAACATAATTCCACCTCTAATAACAAAATTAACAAGAAGCAACAATCACTTCTTTTTACTATCTCTTAACATCAATGGACTCAGTTCCCCAATAAAAAAGACATAGACTAAAGGACTGGATACATAAACAGGACCCAACATTTTGCTGCATACAGGAAGCACACCTCAGTGACAGAGACAAACACTACCTCAGAATAAAAGGCTGGAAAACAGTTTTCCAAGCAAATGGTCCCAAGAAACAAGTTGGAGTAGCCATTCTAATATAGAATAAGATTGATTTTCAGCCTGAAGTTATCAAGAAAAATAATGGCCACTTCATACTCATCAAAGGAAGAATCAACCAAGATGAACTCACAATTCTGAACATCTATGCACCAAATGCAAGAGCACCCACATTCATAAAAGGAACTTTACTAAAGCTCAAAGCACACATTGCACCTCACACAATAATAGTGGGAGACTTCAACATCACAGTCTCATCAATGGACAGATCATGGAAACAAAAACTAAACAGAAACACAGTGAAACTAAGAGAAGTTATAAACCAAATGGATTTAGCAGATATTTATAGAACATTTCATCCAAAAACAAAAGAATATACCTTCTTCTCAGGACCTCATGGTACCTTCTCTAAAATTGACCATATAATTGGTCACAAAACAGGCCTCAACAGATACAGGAAGATTGAAATAGTCCTATTCATTCTATCAGGTTACCGCAGGATAATGCTGGTCTTCAATAATGATAAAATCAAAGGAAATCCCACATACACATGGAAACTGAACAATGCTCTACTCAATGATAACTTGGTCAGGGAAGAAATAGAGAAAGAAATTAAAGACTTTTTAGAATTTAATTTAAATGAGGACACATCGTACCAAAACTTGTGGGACACAATGAAAACAGTACTAAGAGGAAAACTCATAATTCTAAGTGAGCTTTTTCTACAAAAAGAAACTGGAGAGAGCACACACTAGCAGCTTGACAGCACACCTGAAAGCTCTAGAACTAAAAGAAGCAAATGCACCCAAGAGGAGTAGATGGCAGGAAATAATCAAACTCAGCACTGAAATCAAACAAGTAGAAACATAAAGAACTATACAAAGAATCAGCAAAACCAAAAGCTGGTTCTTTGAGAAAATCAACAAGATAAACAAACCCTTAGCCAGACTAACCAGAGGGCATAGAGACAGTATCCACATTAATAAATTCAGAACCAAAAAGGGAGACAAAACAACAGAAATTGAGGAAATTCAAAAAATCATCAGATCCTACTACAAAAGCCTATACTCAACAAAACTGGAAAATCTGGATGAAAAGGACAATTTCCTAGACAGATAAATTAGCAGCAGTCATTAAAAGTCTCCCTACCAAAAAAACACCATGACCAGATGGTTTCAGTTCAGAATTCTATCAGACTTTCCAAAAAGACCTAATATCAATTCTCTATAAACTATTCCAAAAAATAGAAACAGAAGGAACACTACCCAATTCATTTTATGAAGCCACAATGATACTCATATCTAAACCACACAAAGCCCCAATAATGAAAGAGAACTTCAGACCAATCTCTCTTATGAATTCTGATGCAAAAATACTGAATAAAATTCTAGAAAACTGAATCCAAGAACATATCAAAACAATCATCTACCATGATCAAGTAGGCTTTATCCCAGGAATGCAAGGATGGTTCAATATATGGAAATCCATCAATGTAATCCACTATATAAACAAACTCAAAGGAAAAAAAAATCCACATGATCATCTCACTAGATGCTGAGAAAGCATTTGACAAAATTCAACACCCCTTCATGGTAAAAGTCCTGGAAAGAACAGGAATCTAAGGCCAATACATAAACATAGTAAAAGCAATATACAACAAACCAGTAGCCAACATCAAACTAAATGCAGAAAAACTTGAAGCAATCCCACTAAAACCAGGGACTAGACAAGGCTGCCCACTCTCTCCCTACCTGTTCAATATAGTACTGGAAGTCCTAACCAGAGCAATTAGGCAACAAATGGAGGCCAAAGGTATACAAATTGGAAAGGAAGAAGTCAAAATATCATTATTTGCAGATGATATGATAGTATACTTAAGTGACCCCAAAACTTCCATCAGAGAACTCCTAAACCTGATAAACAACTTCAGCAAAGTGGCTGGATATAAAATTAACTCAAACAAATCAGTAGCCTTCCTCTACTTAAAGGATAAGCAGGCTGAGAAAGAAATTAGGGAAAAGACACCCTTCACAATAGTCACAAATAATATAAAATACCTTGGTGTGAATCTAACCAAGCAAGCAGCATATCTGTATGACAAGAACTTCAAGTCAAGAAAGAAATCGAAGCAGATCTCAGAAGGTAGAAAGATCTCCCATGCTCATGGATTGGCAGGATTAATGTAGTAAAAATGGCTATCTTGCCAAGAACAATCTGCAAATTTAATGCAATCTCAACACAATATTTCACAGAAATAGAAAGCAATTCTCAAATTCAATTGGAATAACAAACAACTCAGGATAGTGAAAACTATTCTTAACAATAAAAGAACAACTAGAGGAATCACCATCTCTGACCTCAAGCTGTACTACAGAGCAGTAGTTATAAAAACTGCGTGGTACAGAGATAGGCAAGAAGATCAATGGAATAGAATTGAAGACCCAGAAATGAATCCACGTACCTATAGTCACTTTATCATTGAGAAAAGAGCTAAAACCATACAGTGGAAAAAAAGATAGCATTTTCAACAGTTGTGCTGGTTGAACTGGAGCTCAGCATGTAGGAAAATGCAAATCGATCCATTCTTATTTCCTTGTACAAAAGTCAAGTCCAAGTGGATCAAGGACCTCCATATAAAACCGGACACACTGAAAGTAATAGAAGAGAAAGTGGGGAAGAGCCTAGAGCACATGGGCGTAGGGGAAAAGTTCCTGAACATGACACCAATGGCTTATGCTCTAAGATCAAGAATTGACAAATGGGACCTCATAAAATTGCAAAGCTTCTATAAGGCAAGGGACACTATCAATAGGAAAAAACAACCACCAACAGATTGGGATCTTTACCAATCCCACATCTGATAGACAGCTAATATCCAAAATTTACAAAGAACTGAAGAAATTAGACTCTAGACAATCCTATTAAAAATGGGGTACAGAGCTCAACAAAGAATTTTCAACTGAGAAATATCGAATGGCCGTGAAACACCTAAAGAAATTTTCAACATATTTAGTCATCAGGGAAATGCAAATCAAAACAATCCTGAGATTCCATCTCACACCAGTTGGAATGGCTAAGATTAAAAACTCAGACGACAGCAGATACTGACATGGATGTGGAGAAAGAGGAACACTCCTCCATTGTTGGTGGAATTGTAAGCTTATACATCCACTCTGGAAATCATTCTGGTGGTTCCTCAGAAAATTGGACATAATATTACTTGTGGATCCAGGTATACCACTCCTGGGCATATATCCAAAACATGCTTCAACATGTAACAAGAACACATGCTCCACTATGTTTATAGCAGCCTTATTTATAATAGCTAGAAGCTGGAAAGAACCCAGATGTCCTTCAACAGAGGAATGGAAACAGAAAATGTGGTACATTTACAAAATGGAGTACTACTCAGCTATTAAAAACAATGAATTCATTGAATTATTAGGCAAATGGATGGAACTAGAAAATATCATCCTGAGTGAGGTAACCCAATAACAAAAGAATGTGCAAATCTCACAATACCCAAGACATAACTCACAGACCACATGAAGCCCAAGAAAAAGAAGGACCAAAGTGTGGGTGATGCCAGGACGAAGTATGATGCTGACTTGTGACCTTGCTGAGTGCCCTGACAATGGTGACTGGGAAGCTCTATTGTACATAAGTTCCCAACCCACCATTGCTTACCTATACACCTGATGCGACAAACTGCCTTGCCTCAAGTTCTTAGAACTTGTGGAACAGATGATCAAAAAGAGAAGTTATAATGCCTCTTGTATTGTTATTAAATGTGATCAGTTATTCAGACTCAATCATGGACTGGTCTAGAAATCAATCCAGTATTGGAAATAAGAGTCTTCATTTGGAAGTCTAGTTCTGGACATTTTCAGAGACATATTTGGAAATTAGCTGCAGTTCTCTATGATGTTATGTTAGCATGAGATAAAGTTGGGGCAGGATCTGGATTTCAAACAGGTATTAGCACATGTGTTAAGACTCTTTTAATTGTCAAGTTAAAATTACTTCTGTTTCTTCTACAGTATTTAATGGAAGTTACATTGATTGTACACCTTCTAATTGTGTTTGTGGTTTGAAATCCAGCATGTCAGTTATGGAAGTCTATCAGCCAGAATTGTTTTAGTACCATGAGTATCACAGAACCTTGATATTCTAAAAATAGCTTGCAAGTACTGGAAGAAATGAATGAGGCTTTAAGCAGAGGCAATAAGGTAGTGGGCTTGATTATTGCTGGTATAACAGCTTTAATCACATTAATTACTAGCACCACTGCTTCTGCAATTGCTGTGACACAAGAAGTTAAGACAGCTACTTTTGTTAATCATTTAGCAAAAAATGTTACTGTGTTGAATATACAAGAGGACTTAGATAGGCATTTGGAAGAAAGGATTGATGCTCTTATCCTATTCAAATACTGGAAGGAGGTTGAGAATTTAAGGGTAAGGAGCAATCTTGAGTGTCATGCCAAATATCATTGGATTCATGTTGGTTCTAAAATTTACAGTGGTAGTCATTATAATTAGGAAGAAGTTTAATGACGCTTGCAGTGTATTTGGCATAATTCTAACACTTCTCTGGATATTTTAACTTTGCATCGTGAGCTTATAAATTTAAAGAATGCTGCTCTGCTGAGCGTTGATGCAGTAGATGCTGCAGATAAAATTACCCATGGCCTGAGTTCAGTATTTCTATTTTGGTCAAGCTTCAAAAATATCATATATAGTTTGATCATCCTAGCCCTTTTTGTCCTGGGAATAATTTAATTCCTGCCCATTGTATTAAAGCTTGTCTTTAACAACATCAACATGTTGGCAGCTAAAGTACATGGCTTGAACCTGATAATGGAACCCCCAGACAGAGTTATTAAATTAACAGACTGGCAAGTCAAGGATGGGTAAGATTCTGCACAGAGCCTTACCAACCTAGGACAGAAATGCATTGCTTTTGATAATGCATATTCCATGATGGGTAAGGAAGGCATTCTTGTCAGAACAACCTAAGACAGGCTCAGTCTTGTTAACGAAATGAAAGAGGGGGAGATATGGAGAGCCTTTGGGGCTGGTTGGCAAGAATCTGATATGGGCCAAGGACAAGGAAATGGGCTGCTTGGCAGGAATATGACATTGGCCAAGGACAATGAGGTAGGCTTCATGCAGGAATCCGACATTAGGCTAGAACAAAGAAGTAATTTCAGGTAGGAATCTAAATCTTAGGCTAGAACAAAGAAGTAATTTCAGGCAGGAATCTAAATTTTAGGCTACAACAA
Source organism: Grammomys surdaster (assembly GCF_004785775.1). Lineage (NCBI taxonomy): Eukaryota > Metazoa > Chordata > Mammalia > Rodentia > Muridae > Grammomys > Grammomys surdaster. Next base: position 1,428,918 of record NW_021604676.1, on the reverse strand, counting down.
GGAAGTAGGCTTCAGACATGAAAATGACCTTGGGCTAAGACAGAGAAGTAGGTTCAGATCCTTTGCTCATCCTGATAAGCCCTTAGAAACAGTGATCACAGGAGTGTTCACATAATTGGGTTTAATGTCTTGCTTTTTTTTTTGTGACTATTTGTGTTTATTGTCTTGCTTGTTTCTTGACTATTTGCACCTATTGTATTGCTAGACCCTCAACCTAGAACTGACCTTAATACCTGCATGTAATTAAAATGTTATAAAAGCATAGAAGATGGGGGGGAAGGCATAGGGGGTTCTAGGGAGGGGAGATGGGGAAAGGAGATGACATCTTTATTGTAATAAATAAAATATCCAATAAAAAATTAAAAAAACACAACCTCTTTGTTCAATTTACAGATTTTTAAGATGAAAAAACTGGAGACTCATAGTAGTAAGGGGACCCATCCAAGGTCACACAGTGTGGGTGGTCTGGACTTAAGCCTGGTCTTTTAATTCCTTTGTACTTATTGCCCCTGATAAAAATTTCACAATATTGCTTTTATTCCATTTATTATTTACACCCTGCCTATTTAAAAAGGCATTGGAGCCAGCTGCCCTGTGATTTACTTTGCTCTCAACACTGTATGGACCACTATATCTTTTGTGATTTAAAAACAAGGATAACAATCTCATCTACAGTTATTTAAAGAAAACTTTTTTACCACTTAATAGCCATGCTTTTTATTCCCTATGCACAGTAGGCACTCAATAAATATAGGTAAAATAAATGAGTTCTGAGAGAGGAGAGAAGATGTCCACAGATGTCCATGTGTCTCTAGCAGTCTAAGGTAGTTATTCTTATCAAGGTTAGGTAATTGGGTTAACAATTCTAATTGTGTGGGCATCTTGTGTATTGAGTATTTGCTGATATATAAATTTATCTGGTTAATCTTAAAAAAATGAGTTCTGCTAACTTGGGGTTATCAGTAGGAGCTCAAAGCACAAGCAGGTGACTGCAGCAGGGGAGGGTGGGATAGGAAATCAGAATATGATCTTTAGTTCTTGACTAAGGAAAAGTCAGGGCTTTGAAGACCTTGCGCATGGTGAACTATGATTATTTTGACTTGTGATGAACTTTATGGAACTAGGTGAGCCACATGAGTGTCATACAGTATGTATATGCCTGAGTGTGTGAGTACGTGAGTGTGTGTGTGTGTGTGTGTGTGTGTGTGTGTGTGAATGTATCTTTGGGGTGGGACTGTGATCACCTACCCCTTGGAGCTGTTGTCACTGTTACAGTTAGTGTTAAGAAACCACTTTGTAAGACTAAAGCCTGGTGTAGATGTTCAGCAACGTAGAACTGTTTAGAAGAAACTCAATATTTAAGAGAAATTTCCTGAAAACTACTCTGAGCCCCCTTTCATCGTTTCCAAGCTACACAAGTGTGGTGACAATGTTAAAGAAATGAATACTAGAAATTGAGGGCATAGATCAATAGATACTTTAAAAGTTGGATTTTTCAATGCAACAAAGAGAGCCAAGACAGAGAAAGCCAAGTTAGAAGTGATAAGCACTGGACCTTGACACCCTCTGGGTAAGATGAGAACATGACATTACCTTTACCCTCTTGTCTATGAATTGACTCATTGTACCTCTGTCTTCACTCCTATGACCTCTGCTGCGTGGCCAGGGTCAACTCTGCCTGGCACTGATGGATGCTGTGAGGCTTACCCATCTCTGTGTGTCTTCACAACCTTTTAAAATATGGCTTTGCTGCTGCTTTAGTCTCTCAGGACCCACTCCATGTTCCATGACCCTAAACCCTGAACCCAAGACCATATCAAGAAGAGTTAATGAACTATGACCCAGGGTATGAGTGCTCAGAGAACTGACCTATGGAAAAACCCGAGTTTAGTTTTAGACAGCGTGGTGTATATTTAGTCACATCTAGATTAATGATCAAGGAAGAGGCTTAGGCAGGGGTTAAGTCTTAGAATGACTTAGTTGACAAGAGATTACTCTAACTACACAATCCACCCAAAGGTGGGAAGCAGTATGGTGTGGCAACTTATTAGATCTTAATCAAGGCAGACAGTGTCTTTCTCTCCACTTGGTCTCATAGCTTGATATATTTAACTTTTTAAAAATTGATTCTTGTTTAAGAAGAAAAATTGATGAAAGTTATGAGCTTTAAAATATTTGGCAGAAGAAAAAAGGATTCTTGTTTGTTTGTCTATATGTTTGTTTGTTTGCTTGCTTGCTTGTTTTGTTCACTCACACTTTCGTATCCCCTCACTCATTCATTCAATTAACAAGCACTACCTACACGATTCTCAAGTTAAATTGATGAATCAGAAAAGCACTACTGGGAGGAGCCAGAGAACTAAGAGATATCAGAATATATGACTAATGCATGTTGCATGTGATATTCGGTAAGGGCTGTGGGGTACAGGACCATGGGGTAAGCTTGGAGTGGAGTCCTAGATTACATAGGTAGCAGAGTGGCCTCTTCTGGGGAGAGATAGCTGAGACACAATGACATTAAAATTGGGTGCTTGCAGCCTGTGTTCTATTAGATAGGCAGCTTAAGGGCATCTCTTCTGAGCCTTATGCTCCTGATGTCTGAAACACAGACTCTGAGAACTGGACTCTCCTCTTCATCCCTTGATTGGCATTTTTTCCACACTGGAGAAAGAGAGAAGCTCACCACTCTGGGACAAACCTATGACTTCATTTAGTGAAAGAATAGCATTCAGTAATGCCTGTTTTCCTGACAGCTTTGGAATAAGCTGTCCCATGGAAGGGATGTTCTTATAAAGTAGCTTAGCATTTTAGTTCCTGAGTTTAACTTAAAACATCATTTGGAGTGAAACCTTCCTAGGTCATGCCTCACATGCATCAGATTTCAAAAATAGCTCATTGTGCATTCTAATTTGTTTCTACTAGAACTTCTCTCCTCTGGATCATTATCAAATGATAAAATAAACTTTAAATATATATGCAAAAGAATTTTGTACACCATACATAAAATATCAACACATGAAATTCAGGATAAAATGGTATAAATTTAAGGACTACAATCCAAGAAAAATAGCTAGAATGTAACAGTCCCTAAGGCCCTTGATGACTGTTACAAAAGAACTAAAATTAGGTTGTCAGCTTCCCAGTGGTCAAAGCAACATGGGAAAAGGCCAATTGCATCCTTTGATTAGTAAGGAAAGGGAGAAAAATCACATCACTTCTTTAAAAAAAGGAAAACAGCTAGTGCTTACTCTACAGAACATTTCTCAAGAGAAGAAGGTGAATGTAATTTCAATCTAGAGATTGAGATTAGTTTATTATTTTAAGTCACAGTTATTTAATCATTAATAAAATCATGTAGAAAATGATAGAAATGTTATTTATTGTTTTCTATGAGATGGAAGGGAGTCAGAATGAACTGTTTGAATTTTTGTATTATTCTCTCATAGCTTTTTTGTCTTTTCTGTTATTTTCCACCTGTTCTTGTTCTCCTGTCTGTCCATGTTTATGCTTCTAGGATGTTCTCCCAGTTGACTAATTTTTAGCTTCTGTTCTTCCATGCATAGATAGTGCAGAGGGAAATGCTATCAATTTGACATGCCTGAAGAGAGTTTGTTGATTAGGTTATTTGAAGTGTAAAGACCCTCTTAAATTGTGAGTGGCATTATCTCACAACAGAGGGTCCAAGAATGAATGAAAAGGGGGAAGAGAGCTGAACACCAGCACTCATCTGTTTACTTCTTGAGTGCAGACGCAATGTGACCTGCTGTCGTATCTTCTCCACCATAATAAACTGCATCTTAAACTGGAGACAAAATAAATCTTTTCTCCCATAAGTTGTTTTTGTCAGAGCGATGAGACAAGTTACTGACCAGGAAAATCTTACTGTCTGGCTTTAAGAATTACATCTTGTGTAACAATGGGTGACAATGCTAATAACAATATCAGTAACTAGGATTTCCTTCATGGCTGTAGTGTCCTAAATGTGATACATCTGTCATCCTGTAAGCCTGTCTACAGTCTGATGAGAGACAAAATTTGCCATCTCCACTCATCAGGATCATCTCATTTGTCCTGTGTCTCATATCCAAAGATGCAGAACAGGAGGCATGGGTATCCTGCTAGGATATACTGTGTGTGTTCTCTATTCTTGTTTCTCAAAGGATGTCCCACTTCTTGTTAGTTACATTTTGTATGGCTCCTGCCTCTAATAAGTATGCTTCTGGCAAGAAATCTGTGCCAACAAAATATTCAATATTATCTGACTGGGGGACTTTTCCTTGGGAAATAATGTTAGATGAAAGGCATTGATCTTCTGATTAGACTCCAGTCCTTTGAACTACAGTATCTGAATTCTCACCTCCAGTCTTCTCTTTTTTCACTTCTTCAAAATGTGTCCATTTATATGTACACAAAGAAATTGAGACTCTTATGGAAAGTTAAGATGAGTAAAATTTTTAAAAAATTAGATTTATTTGGATTGTCTTTATTTGTGGTTATATGTGTTTCTGTGTGTGAGCATATGCACCAGAAGCATGCAGTACATTTGGAGGCCAGAAGAGGGTGCTTGATATACTGGAGTTGAAGTTACAGGAGGTTGTGACCTGTGTTATGTGGTTGCTGAAAACTGAAGTTGGTTCCTCTGGAAGTGCTCTTAACCTCTGAACTATCATTCCAGCCTCTAAATGAGTAAAAAATTTAAAAGCATTCAAAACATGTCCTTGATTTACATTATGTTATTTTCAGATATTTTTTATAAGTGGAATTGTACATAGTCACATTCAAAATCATATCCTTGTGTTTAATATATATTCTATTACATAAAGTATCCTTTGTGTATATATGTTTTGGGTCACAGTTCTGTCACCCTTTCTTTCTGATGCTGCATGCTATCTGCCCATGTAGCCTGGATTAGCAACCCAACTATGCAGCAGAAAGCCCTAAATTTAGAAAGTGGTAAATAAAACAAAGACAGGAGACTTGGAGTCTGTGGAAACATAGATGATAGTCCTTTTGGCTTTTTTATGCAAACATAAATCCTCTAAATCTTGCTCTTAGGAAGGAGCTTCAGGATCAAGTTAGTGTAATAGCACTTGTCTCTTCTGTATCATGTTTCAGTTAGCAACCTAGAAGCGATCTTAACAAATGCACATGTTTTTTAGCTTGGTTCTTGTAGAAAAGGAGACTCATCATACTTATGATGGGCCATTAGAGATGGGGCTGATCCTGTGCTGGTCAGGGGATCTTTACATGCTAGCTCTGTCTGTCTGTCTGTCTGTCCCTGCCTTCCTATCTACCTACCTAGTCATTTACCATTTATCTAACTACTGTATGCATGTTTATTATCTATGTGCATATCTATCTATCTATCTATCTATCTATCTATCTATCTATCTATCATCTATCTATCTATCTATCTATCTATCTATCTATCTATCTATCAGCTATCATCTATTTATCCTAGTTCACTTTCTAGTGTTGTGATAAAGACACAATTACCAAAAGCAAATTTAGGAGAAAAGTTTCTTTGGCTTACATGTTTCTATGACAGTACATCACTGAGGGAAGTCAGGGCAGGAACTCAATATCGGGACCTGAAGACAGGAATGGAAGTAGGGACCCCACAGGAACTCTCTTTATTGGCTTTCTCACTATGGTTTGCTAAGACTGCCTTCTTATACAACAAGGACCACCTACACAGGGGTGGAACTGCCTACAATGCATTGTACTTTTCCACATCAATCAAGAAAATGACCCCATAGGCTTGCCTATAGAACAATCCAATGGAGACATTTTCTCAGTTGACATTCCTGCTTTCCAAATGAGTCCAAAATTGACCAAAAAGCAGAACAAAACAAAAAATAGCAACAACGACAAAAACCCTAACCAGCATGTCCACTGATTCTATAGTTAGTGTCCTAATAAGAATTTTCTGCATTCTATGTGCATGTGTATATGTGTGTACACTTTTGTGTGTGTGCATGTATATGTGTACATGTGAGTATTTTGGTGGTGGTGGTGTGTGTGTGTTTTGCATGCATGCATATAGCAGAAAAAGGCCTGGTGAGGACAAGGTAAAGGTCTCTCTCTCTCTCTCTCTCTCTCTCTCTCTCTCTCTCTCTCTCTCTCTCTCTCTCTCTGTGTGTGTGTGTGTGTGTGTGTGTGTGTGTTTTGCATGCATGTGCATAGCAGGAAAAGGCCTGGTGAGGACAAGGTAAAGGCGTCTCTCTGTGAGTCAGGAGAGAACCATGAGCACAAACGAAGCACTGCAGCACTTTGATCAAGGACTCCAGGCTTCAGAACTGTGAGAAAATATACCTGTGTGGTTGACACTGCTTACTCTGTGCTGTTTTGTAAGTTTTCTGACCAGAGCAACATCCCTCTTGAAAATTACGTTATCTTAGTGTGGTCTTATTAACCGTCTTTGTCTAGTGTTTTGCTGAGCTGTACACTGTCAGAGTTCATGCCACCAGCTGCACAGTCCTGAATATCATTTCAGATCTGTTTACTTTCTTGTATTTTCCATGCAGCTACGTTTCCTGCTGAGCTCTCTGGCCACACATATCCAACCATGTAAGAGAGTTTCTGTTCAATTTGTCTAACAACATTTTTTTTGACCCTCTAATATGTCTTTTTGTATGAACCTGAGAAACACTGGCCCCAAATCCTCTGGTTCTTAATCAGGACACCATGCAAGCCTAGCAGCAGACAAGCATGAGGACTCTTGTTATGTCCTAACTTCCTCTTTCTCTCCTTACTTTCCCTTCTATCAGACGGATGCTGCCTCCATAGGTGAATTTACTAGCTTGGCTTTAGGACCTGGAATTGGCACTTAAACAACAATAGCATGGAGGCCCACATCAGGACCACAAAAAGAGATATCATATGTATAATCTGTCTCTGTCTCTGTCTCCGTCTCCGTCTCCCTCTCCATCTCCCTCTCCCTCTCCCTCTCCCCCTCCCCCACTCCCCCTCCCCAGTAATTGCAGGGAATATGGGCTTATTTCAGCATTCAGCCAAAGTGATATTTTTGTGATTCTTGGCCTTAGTTCCATAAATGGGTAAAAATGGAATTTTCCAGCAGCGAACTATGTTATCATGAAGGTGAGAGAAGATTAAAAGAAAAATCAGCACTGCAGTCCTGCCACTCAAGTGTGAGTTGCTAGGGCCATCAAAGCTTCCTGCTGCCAATTCTACTTAAGTATTCTCCACAGCTTGGCCCCTTCCCTCCCAGACCTTCTCCTAGGCCCGGGATGCCTTTGATAGAGGCTTGATTCATGTCCTTTGCAGGGGAGGGAGGACACCTGTAGCTTCCACTGAGGTGAGAGAACCCCTCCCAGGATGCTAAGCCTCTCTCTCTCTCTCTCTCTCTCTCTCTCCCCCCTCTCTCTCTTTCTCTCTCTCTCTCTCCTGCATGGAAGGAGGTAGGGGGAAGATTGGCTGTCCTGAGCATACCTCACAAATGGTGCCCACACAGAACCAGAGTCTTTCTCACCTTAGAGGGTGGGACTTCAGCTGTCTGAGTGCTCAGAGTACTCTACTGAAGGAGTCTTACCTCAAGTCCCAGCTTACATTATGTGGAGCAAAACATAGAATGGCCATTGTGTCCTTTGAGAACTTTTTGGCTCCTGAGACACTCAAGGGGCTCTTAGAACTGCAAAGGACCTATCTTGGCCTCCTCACATGAGGAAGAATTACACTTTGATTCAGACAGATGGGAGGAAAATATCATTCCAGGTTTACTGATAAAATGAATGGAAGCGGGCTTTAAGCCTTGGCCAGAACTAGATGATGATGGAGATGGGGACAAGGCATTGAAAGGTAGTTCTGTCGGACTCCAAATCCATGTGCCTCTACTTAAAACAATGAAACAGGGATTTATAATAAAAAATTAAATATCAGAACATCTCCCCCAATTTCTCTAGATGTCTTTAGCTTAGTGACAGAAACTAGGGCTATCACTGCAATGTGCAGAAACAGCTATGAAGACTAAGCTCATCTTTTGTGCAGGCCAACTCAAGCTGTGCCCTCCACAGGATGTGCTGCAGACCCATTGGACACTGGAAGAATAAATAAGAGGTCTAGCATACTCAGTTTCTATGGGAAGTTATTTACTGGTAATATCAGTTAGCTTTTCTGTTGCTGTGACAAACACCATGACCCAAAGCAAATTGGGGAGGAGAAGGTTTATTTCACCTTGCACTTCTAGCCACAGGACATCTTTGAGGGAAGCCAAGAAGGAACTCAACACAGGAATGGTGGAGGAACACTGCTTACTGGCTCACTCACTGTCTGATATCTAGTCTAGTTAGCATTCTTAAATTGCTTAGCTTTCTTATGTAGCCCAAACCACCTGCCTAGGGATAATGCCCAGAGTGTCCGGCCCCTCCTACATCAATTAATCAAGACTCAAGCAATCAAGCAAATGCCCACACAGACATGCCCACAGGCCATGATGGAGGCAGTTCCTCTTTTGAGGTTCCTTCTCTCCAGATAATTCTATATTGTGTCAAGTTGATGATAAAAATCACATGAACACAACTGGCTCTCCAGTCTTGAGGGTTTAGAAGAATACATCTTAGAAGATATGTTATTCATGTCAGGCAAGAAGGCTTTGTGTCTCTAGGGCTGGTTTGCTGTATTGTGAACTCAACTCCGTGTTGATAGCTGGTAAAGTTGCCCTGATACCTAGACACAATTGCTCGTGTTTTAGCACCACACTGGGGAGCCCAGGATTCCATACAATCACTTTAGCTGAGTTCAGATATTCTGTGAGGTTCATTTCCATATTCACAGGAAAGTGTTCATGTGAACCATTTTGCCACTATAAACTTTAAATGTGATAATCCGCATAAAGTTCTCTTATATAGAGTGTTCAGAATAGTCATTCAGTAAATGGGGCTAATTCTTAGAGAATGAATAAAACTCCAAGACTCAGAAAGTGTGCAAACCCCATGTTTAGTTCAGCCTCTAATGAAAGCCGTGAGTTTAGGCCAGTCACTTAGCTGCTTGGTGCCTCAATTCACCCATCTATCAACTTGTCAGCTGGTATTTGATGACTTACCTAGCACGTTCAGGGGAGCAGATTGCCTTGCAAATATTAGGAGCTTAATAGGTATTTGTCAAAGGATCAAACCACTACAGCAAGTACCCTGAGAAGTTGAAATCACCACACAGAAGCACTCATTTAAGTACATCTTTAAGTACAATTTATGTGCCTGTGCTTCAAAAATGTATACCCCTCAAAGTATATGAGAAAATGCTTATATTTAACAAAAAGTTTCTGGAGATGGTGTGTGTGTGTCTGTGTCTGTGTGTCTGTGTGTGTTTATTTGTGTGTGTGAGGAGACAAGGGGACAATCTCAGGCATCGTTCCTCCATAGATGCTGCTCACCTTGCTTTCTGAAACAGGGTCTCTCACCGGGACCTGAGATCACTGAGTAGTAGGCTACTCTGGTTATGATGCCCCCAAGTTCCTCCTGTCTCTGTTTCCCCAGTACCGGACTCACTGGCACATGCCACACACTCAGACTTTTTACATGGTGCTGAGGATCTGACTCTGGTCCTCATGCTCCCATGGAAAATACTTTATGGGCTGAGTCATTTCTCCAGGCTGAAGTTACTCATTATTTGAAAAAAATTTTCTAATTATGGCAGTATAGTAATAATAACAACAACAGTGTTAGTGTGTAAAACTGCACAAAAACTTGATGGAGTTTGCAGATAGCCCCTAGATACTCCGCTAAGGACAGTGAGATGAATGCCAAGAAGGTTTTCTTTTTAAAAAAAATCTTCCTGCTTCCCTTCCTCTGCTCTGAAACAATCATCAATTACCCTTATCCACCGGCACCATCTCATCTAAGTTCATTTTCGAGATGAAGTTTCCTCCTTGGATGGTGGCTGTCCAATCCTCCCCCTGTCCATCACCAGCTGCCTCAAAGCTGTCCCCAGATTGACAGCTTGAGAGCGAATCAATAATAATTATCTGGCTGCAGCCATGGCGAGCTGTGTAATTCTGCCACAGGACAGCATTGTGCAAACAGAGATGCGTCTCTGGCTGCAGGTTTAAATATGCAGACCCAGGCTGTCCATTTAGGTGTGCTGATCATGTGATTACCGGGAGGGAGTACTTCTTCCTTCGATGCATTAAAACCCTTTCAGATGATACACTCACCTTCAGGGACTCTGGCTGCCCGCAAGCACTGTGCTATGTAAAACACTGTCTTCAGGGCCTCAGACCATAAATCAGAGCTTTAAAGGCAAAGGCTTAGAAGGGGAGACTCGTTGGTTTAGTTCTTTATGGAGACTGAGAAAAATCATGGTGATGGAGTGTCTATAAGGATAACAAAAATAAAATAAAATCTCAAATATGCTGGGAGGTGTGTGTGTATGTGTGTGTGTGTGTGTGTGTGTGTGTGTGTATGAGTCCCCAGGTTATACCAAGAGAAGATAAACAGTCTCTGACATTCATTGCAGGCAGTTGAGTGATCAGAGTTAGTTCAGTATAAGGACATTGTTGATTTGATGGGTACAAGTTCAGCAGTTTCCATTTGAATGAGAAGATAGTGGCTTCACTGAGTTGTATGTATGATTTCGTTCTCTTTGGCATCCTTTTGTAGGAGCTGCTGCTGGTTGTTGAGAGATTTGCTCATAGGAATAAGTGACAGGTATCATCTTATTGATTATATTTATGTCCACTAAGTGTAGAAGCAGTAGATGTTTCTTGGTGCCATTTTCTTAGAATTTCCTTCTGCTATGAAGCTAGAAAAAAAAAAAAGACATTCTCTGAAGTAAACAGCATTTTTTTCCATGACAGACTTTAATCAAAATGAATTGTTTAACTCAATCTCTTCCTTTCTTCTTCCTTTTCATTCCTTTTTTTCTTTCTGCCAGGCAACCAATCAAGTAGAGAGACAAGCAAACCACCTGCTTTTATTATTAACTAGAGTCTACATATAGGAGCCTCATAGGAATCAAGTCAGCACCCTGTTCCTGGGGAAACTGCAAACTAGTAAGAGAGACAAAACATTGGGATACCAATTAGATACCAGGAAAGAGGTACCCACCGTTAAGCGAATTACAGAGAAAATGGTGGAAGGTTTCAAGGCCTGGGCAGATTTCTAGCCAGGGGGTCATATTTGTAGGAAACTATTTTATGATCAAAGCTTACACCTGCTATTTTGCAATGAATTAATTAACTGTTAAGAAAGTAGGAAGCCAATTAAAATATGGAAGGAAATAACAGTGTGCTGAGTTAAAACAAAGATTAAAGTCTAAACATGGGGCAAAATGGAGATAATTTTAGGTGGTCTGAAAAAAAAGGCTTTGACACTACAAGAACATAATAAAATCTGGATTGTGACAGGGCAGCAAAGACAACAATAGAACTATGTATAAATAAATAAAAAGCAGTTGCAGGAGCTGCTGTTGAATTGAATGACAGATTTCATTCTATACTAATTTGTAAAGGTAAAGCTTTTATTTTATTTACATTCGTGTGTATATGTGCATGTTTGCTTATGTAAGTGTGTGAATCCACACATGTGTGAACAGACCCATGTGCTCATAAACCACACAAATGCACACACACATGCACACACACAAACAAGCACATACACAAATATGCACAAATCTCTGTGTGTGTGTGAGTGTATATTCATGCATGTGTGAGTGTGTGTGTGTGTGTGTGTACATGTATGTAGTGGCCCCAAGTTGACCTTAAGATGTTTTTCTCAGTTGCTTTCTATTTTATTTTTGGGACAGAATCTCTTTTGAGGGATATTGTCTTTGAGTACTCATTTAGAAGCTGTTCCCCTCATTTTAAAAATAAAGAACTAAGCCTAGAGATAGCTTTCTCAGAGCCAGTGACCAGTGACAGATGTAACCAAGACCTAAAATGTCCTTTCCAGAGACTCCTAATATCCTAATTTTTTATTTTTATTTAAGTCTCGAAACACATTCTTCATATTAAATCATCACTCAAACCTGGTCTAGATGTGTCCAAGAGAAGCTACTTACTGGGCTCCTTCTAATAGTGTCTTTTGCTTCAAGAGTTCCTAGGAGATGTTTGTGAGCCTTTGTTTTCTGCAAGAAGACCCTGAGACCTAGAGTCCTTCACTGTAGCATTAACAAAGCTCCCACCCCCACTCTGCCATCACTGGCATAGCCTCTGCGATCAAATTTCATTTTGAGGCCATACCAGGAGACATTCAAGACCTCAGATTTGGGTCTCTGTCATTTCAGAGCTCAGCACTGTAGGTGGGAAATTTAGGGGTCTTGGAAAGCCTCTTGTGTTGTTTCTCACTGATGGTGTTTGTGCTTCTTCAGCTCTGGAAGAGCTGAGACTCTTCCTGTTTCTAAGACAAACAGAAGATCTGTGTAATTATTGCCTGGTAAGCTATTGCAAAGAAGCCAGGGTTCAGAAATAGCTGAGTGCTTTGAGGGGTGGAGGGAAAAACATCCCAGCTGGGCAAATATCTCAAGGTCAGGATGTGACCTAGCATTTCTCAATGTAGGCAGGAGCCCTGAAACATTGCAAAGGTTTTGTATATTTAGTGGAGATGTAGTAAAGCTGTAAAAGTCCCGAGTTTTGCTACAAGTGTACTAAAAGGAGAATTCCTGGCCTTTAAAATGTCATCCACAAATGCAGATACTTACAGCCAACCATAGGATTGAAGCCGGGGCCCAAGATGGAAAAGTTAGAGGAAGGACTGAAGGAGCTGAAGGGAATTGCAACCTCATAGGAAGAAGAACAGTGTCAATTAACCTGGATCTCTCAGAGCTCTCAGAGACTTAGCCAAAAACCAAGGAGCATACGTGGGCTGGTTTGTGGCCTCAGGCATGAACATAGCATAGGACTGCTTTGTCTGCCCTCAATGGAAAAGGATGCACTTAATCCTGTGGAAACTTGATGCCCCAGGGAAGAGGGATGCTGGTAGGAGTGCGGTGAGGGTGGGTGGGTGGATGGGAGATCACCCTCTCAAAGATGGGGGTAGGAGACAGTGAAGAACTCAGAGAGGAGGGACGGGAAGCCAGGGCAACTTTTGGAATGTAAATAAATAAAATAATTTAATAAAGATTTTAAAAAATAAAATGACATTTATTTGCAGAACAGTATTAGAACAAAAGTGTGTGTGTGTGTGTGTGTGTATGTATACTTATGTCTCAACGTGTACTAGTTGTATATTCTGGCTGTGCTGGTGGTGCCTATCTTTATTTCTGGCACTCAATAAACAGAGGCAGGCAAATCTCTCTAAGTTCAAGGCTATCCAGGGCTACACAGTGAGACTCTGCTTCAAAACCAACCAACCAACCAACCAACCAACCAACCAACCAACCAGCCAGCCAGCCAGCCAGCCAGCCAGCCAACCAACCAACCAACCAATAGAAGTGAGTGTTTACTGCATGAACTTTCCTTATTATAAAATAGAAATAATGTAAGTGCCTCTTAATAATAATGTGGGAGGTCTAGCTGAGTTGAGATAATTCATTGAAATGATATGTCTTCTCTAATGGTTTTGTAGAGTTTGGTAAAGATGTTGGGAAGGTAGTAGGCCCACAGAGGAGACCAAACCACTGATTATTCAGGGGCTGGACTTCTGTGGCTTGTGGGGAAGGTATGGACAATGCTTCTCCATTTTAGTATGCTGAAGTCTTTGATGGAAATTGACCATGGGGTTGTCTGATGTCCAACCAGAGGGTGTACGTCAAGCCTAGACAGTCTCTGAATGGAAACAACCAGAACAGGGTTGAGTTAAGGTTGAGTCAGGAGAGGACCTAGGATTATTCCCAGGGCTAGAATGGGGCAAGCAAATGGTTTCTTGGTCTCACATCATCCAGGTACAAAACCAGAATTAACTAGAAATTTCTGCTTCTCTGTTTCTTACTTCTGTTCCAATGTGTGTCAGGAACTTTGGGAGGGGTAGCTGGGTTATGTACCTCCACTTCTGCAGTCAGTTTGTAGAGAACAGAGCTTTGAATTTAGTGTGAGAGGGTAGTTTAAACTCTCTTGAATTACATTTTAGTAACACAAAGGGTCTGAATAACTGGAAAATTGGACTAAATTGCCATCAAAGAAAACAATGCATTACATGAAAACTGGGAAAGACAACACGAGGTTGAAAGGAGGACATTAAAACAGCTTTGCATTTAGTATGAGACTCCTCAAGGAAGCAGTGATGGAAGGTTGTGCTTCCAAAGAGCAGAGATGGAGAGAAATAGAGGCAGTAAGTGAGATTCAGATTTCCTGTTCATCACAGTTAGTAGTCCTGTGGAAGAGCTGGATATCCAGCAAGACAGGCTTGAATTTGGCTCTATTGCTTCTGGCTGTGGAATTAGAACCCAGCACTCAAGTCTTCCTATTGTGGTTTTGAGGTAGAAATAAGACTACTGTGCTCTATAGTTATGTAGTCAGGATAAAATGACAGGAAAATTAAATAGTATGGCAATATGTGTGAACACCTAGAAGATGGCCAGTAGATGCTAGTTTTTTCTCTCTGCTGGGCTGAAGCTGTGGGTCAACTTTTGGGCTGCACTAACATGATTACAGTGGGTGCTGGATAGCAAGCCTCCTCAAAGATCATGCCTTAAAGGACAAGATGAGGGGTACAAGAACCTCTAACTCAGAAAGAGCAGCTCAATTATAATCTGACCGTTATCTGCATTTGAAGAGAGGACCTAGGTTTAAATGTTCCCAAAGCTGGAGAAGCCCCAAGTTTTGACAAAATTCACTGTTGCCACCTGAAAGAACCTGTTGAATTCTAGTGCCTTGTACCATGTATGTTTGTGTGTGTGTGTGAATAAAAGATTCCTTGTGATTATGTTGGAATGTAAAAATGAAACTCATCAGAAATGTATTTAAAGAAAAGCTTTAATATTAAAACATATTTACATTTATGTGTGTGCGTGTATGTGTGTGTACACGTACGTTCCATGGTACCCATGAGACCAAGCTGAGATCATCAGGCTTTGGGCAGACTCTGATGTTCATATCAAGTAAGGTTTTTGATATGCCTTAAAAGAAATATATAAATTTAAATAAAAAAATATACTCAGGGGGCTGGCAAGATGGCTCAGCAGTTAAGAGCACTGGCCCCTTTTCCAGAGGACCCTGGTGTAATTCTCAGCATCCACATGGTAGCTCACAGTTGTCCACACCTCAGCTCTAGTAGATCTGGCACCTTCATACAGACATACATGTAAGTAAAACACCAATGCACATAAAATTGATATATAATATATTAACAAATATATTACATATTTATACACAAATTTTATATATATTTATATTATATATTTATATGTATAGAATATATTTTTATATTTATTATATACATATATGTATACATATAATATATGTATATTATATAAATTATATTTATATATGTAATTATATATACTATATAAATTATATATAAATTTATATATTATATATTAATATATATATATATATATATATATATATTCAGATTTAATTGGTAATTGAATACATTTTTATCCAATTTACTATTCTGTGTAATCATTGAAATTAGTAATTCTATTTGTCTAGTGTTTTCTAAATCACTGACAATCCATCTATATTATAATATTAGAGAGGCTGTGCCTATTTCAGTAGGTATGTGTACACAGAATTAGCATCAACTAATGCTGGAATAAGAGAAACAGGGAAGGGGGTATCTAATGAAAACATAGGTGGAATCAAGATGCCTAGTAGTATTTCCTTCTTATACTATGATTGACAGCATGGCCTCTTGACTGAGTACACAAGAAGGAGATGGGGAGGAGAAGAGCTGGCATTTTACACAGTTATCTTTCATTATTGTGTTTAATCTTTAAAAGGACATGGGAAACCTTTGGGAATTCTATTGCAGCCCTGAAATTCTGCCACCAATTCCATGTTTTATTTCTACTTATTATAGTGATAAAACTTAATATCTTAAAATAAAATAATATTAAAATTTTGCAAAGACAAGCTACTTTGGATAAATGAGAGAGATATATCCATAGAAGAGAATGTCTATGTATTTCACTCTTTAAGTTCCTCATAATTTATGTAATGGAGATCTATTTATTATACTAAGATACCATTCCAGAGATGGGAAGTGAAGAGAATTTCTTAGGGTTAATAGGTTGTGGGTGGAGACATAGTCAAATGCATAGAATGCTTAATTTTTTTTTTTAGTTTGCTTTCTGTTGCTGTGAAAAACACCATGAGTTGGAGAGAAGGTTTATTTCACGTTACACTTCCAGCTACAGCCCATCTTTGAGAGAAGTCAAGAAGGAACTTAAGGCAGAAACTATGGAGGAACACTGCTTACTGCCTCACTCACTGGCTCATGTTTAGTTAGTTTTCTTATATAGCCCAGGCCACCTGCTTAGGGATGGTGCTGCCCAGAGTGTCTGGACCGTCCTACATCAATTAGCAATCAAGAAAATGCACACACAGACATGCCCCAGGCCAATCTTATGGAAGCAATTCTTTAACTGAGGTTTTCTCTTCTCAGGTTACTGTAGATTGTGTTACTTTGACAACAAAAACTAACTAGAATAGCTATCATCACAAACCCTAAGTTTGACTCTCCTGCACTGTAAGATAGTTGGGGTGGTATATATCTGTAAGCCCAGCATTCATGAGTTAGAGATAGAATGATCAGGAGTTTATCTTAAACATGATAGTCTATCTTAAAACAGAAAAGTGTGTGTGTGTGTGTGTGTGTTTGGGTAGCCCTCGGTGTGTGTTTGGAGTGGCCCTTTATGTGTCCTTTATCCTTACGGTCTATAAGCTGTAAGCCTGTGTGATCTCTTGTTCTGTCAGTCACTCAGCAAGTGCCTTCTTAATTCACAGAGATGGTTGCAATGTTGGACACTCCTAGGGCAGAGATGTATTCTGAGAGGGATGTCTACAAACCTTTATTCTCAGGATTTTCTGCAGTATGGCTAAGGATACACCAAGTAACTTCATCCTAGAGCAGATACAGCTGGCTTTGAGGGATGGATTTCTTGCACCCTTTTACTCATTTCTTAGAGAATTTCTCCCTGATAGACCCATATTGATTTCTTTTAATTTCTTTAATGTCAAACTGAAGATTTTTCTGCATTGGTACAGTGCAACACCAATTCTTTCTCTGCAAAGTATGCCCTGACATTGATCGTCATTTATCTCAAAGTCAGTGGGTACTGACATAGAGCACAATGGTGTTTAGGTTTCATGCAAGGGGATCAGAACAGGTTTTCTGGAGTGGTCCCATCTTGAGTTATACAACAGCATTCTGAATGTGGCTTTTGTTCTTCTCTCCCTTGCATTGCATCACAAGGACTAAGGAGATTGTTTGGTGGGTAAAGTGCTTGTCATACTAGCATGAGGATCGCCAGTGTGTATGTGTGTGTCTTTCTTTCCTTCTTTCTTTCTTTCTTTCTTTCTTTCTTTCTTTCTTTCTTTCTTAATAGTAAACATCCATTTTTTTATTTTTTAAAAATTGGATATTTTATTTATTTACATTTCAGATACCATCCCCTTTTCCAATTTTTCCTACCAGAATTCTCCTATCCTATTCTCTCTCCTTCTTTTTGCTTTTATACCATTTTAATTACATGCAAGAATTAAGGTCAGTTCTAGGTTGAGGAATTAGCAATACAATAGATGCAAATAGTCAAGGAACAAACAAGAAAATAAACACAAATAGTCAAAGAACAAGCAAGGTGACAAACAAAATTTCATGAACACTTCTGTGATCATTGTTTTTAAGGGCTTATCAGGATGACCAAAATATCTGAGACAACTTCCTGTCCTAGCTGAAAATTATTTTCATGTCTGAAGCCTACTTCCTTGTTCTAGCCTAAAATTTAGATTCCTGCCTGCAATTCTTTGTTTTAGCCTAATATTTGGATTCCTGCCTGAATAGGAAAAAGTTTAAAGACTTTTGCAGGGTATTTAGCAAAATTATAACACCTCTCTGGATATTTTAACTTTGCATAGTGAGCTTATGAATTTAAAAAATGCTGCTCTGCTGAGTATTGATGTGGCAGATACTACTGATAAAATTACCCATGGCCTAAGGTCAGTATTTCTATTTTGATCAAGCTTCAAAAATAGCATATATAGCTTGATCATGCTAGCCCTTTTTGTCTTGGGAATAAAAGTTTATTCCTGCCCATTGTATTAAAGCTTGTCTTTTACAACATCAACATGTTGGCAGCTAAAGTACATGGCTTGGACCTGAAAATGAATCCCCAGACAGAGTTATTAAATTAACAGGCTGGCAAGTCAAGGATGGGTAAGATTCTGCACAGAGCCTTACCAACCTAGGACAGAAATGCATTGCTTTTGATAATGCATATTCCATGATGGGTAAGGAAGGCATTCTTGTCAGAACAACCTAAGACAGGCTCAGTATTGTTAATGAAATGAAAGAGGGGGAGATATGGAGAGCCTTTGGGGCTGGTTGGCAAGAATCTGATATGGGCCAAGGACAAGGAAATGGGCTGCTTGGCAGGAATATGACATTGGCCAAGGACAATGAGGTAGGCTTCATGCAGGAATCTGAAATTAGGCTAGAACAAAGAAGTAATTCAGGTAGGAATCTAAATCTTAGGCTAAAACAAAGAAGTAATTTCAGGGAAGCCATTTTTCATGTCTGACAACTGTCTCATGTTTGTAGACTGTAGTTGTCAGTGAAAATCTGGTAACTTCTTGTGGGAGAGTTCCCTCAAACCAAGCAGAAAGTGTCTCACTGGAAAGGAGTCTTCCTAAGGAAACTAGTTTGCATCCTGTTGTGATTTTTGATATCTGATCTTTTTGAGCTACTCATAACTGGGCTCTCCAGGAAGTTAACAGCCTCACCTCAAAGCATGTTTTACTCATACACACACACACGCACACTCACACGCACACGCACACACAAAATCATGGACTCACTCCCTAGAGTGATGATCATAATTGTGAGTTAATCAGTCTTTCAACACATCACATGTATTCTCTTTTTAAGAAATTAAAATTGCTGTTCCTCTTTTCCTAACTCTGGAAAAGCTACATGGGAACACTACATTTGGACTGTCCCATGGAGGCAAGTGGATACCAAGTTACAGAAACTCTACTAGAGATGCCAGTTATCAACAGCCATGCAGACTGAAGCTTTAAAGCCTCTTCCAGAGATAGAGGCTGAAGAAGATCCCTCCAAAAATTTATCAACAATATAAAGCATCGTAAACCATGGCGATACTTAGCCAATATTTTCAAATGTTTACGTGTAGCAGTGATTTGCTTCTCACTTTTATAGGCAGTCTTTAATTTAAACTTTTATTTAATGTTGAGATGTTATCCTGAGAGTCCTACTGGAGCTGCATCTACTGAATTTGTTGTATCCTAGTGGCTATCAACAGTATTGACTGGAGACTTACAGTGAATTTGCAACACTTACAGACCAATGGGATGAAAGTCTCATAAAACTCTCTATAGTCACAAATGACTTTGAACTGCGATTCGCCCATCTTCACCTCCTAAGAGCTGTGATTGCAGGTATGGGCACCTATTTCATTCAGTGCTGAGGGTTCCATCTGGGGCTTCATTCATGCATGCTGAGCACTCTACAGGGTGAACCACGTCCCTAGCTCTGAGGTAATGAATAATGAAATGTAGACATGTATAGTGTCCTCTATCTAATGACATAAATGCCCTTTGAGCTAAAGTTTACACCTTTAAAAATAGTGTGAATCATGCGGTATGATTTTATTGAAAAATTTCAACAGAAGGTTCTTACTCAGAAATAGGATTTGTGATGAATGGAAAATAAATAAATGTGTTATTGTTGAGATATGTTTCTACATTCTGAGTTATATTTTAGATGGAAAATTTGATACCATTGTATTATATTTGTCTACAAATGTCTATAGAAATCTATGTGCAAGGCAAATCAGATCACTTATCAATATCAATCATGCAATATTTACAATAATGTTAATACTAAAGAAACTCAATTTTATGGATGTGGGGCTAAAACACAGGAGCTTAAGTAACTTCTTTACATCCATACAGTGATAATAAAGCTGGTTTGACCCCACAAAGCAGTATTGGTACAGTCACCCTGATGTGGCTGCTAATACTGTCTCTCCCACAGATCCATGTCTGTGTGTCTCTCTGAGAGTGGAAAGAACAAGGCAGTGTCCTCCCATTCCAGGAAGGATTAAAGTCTGAGGAAAATTCAGCATCTCTTACTTTGGTGGAATTGGTTTTTAATACTATAATGGTGACATTTGCCTAATTGTCTTTTCTGTTTTCATTTTCTCTCCTGGAACAGAAGTAGCAAACATAGCCCATCTCTTTATATCTAATTATTTATGGAGAAAGGAAGGTAGGTGGGTGAAATTAAGACTCACTGAAAGAAGTTACAATTCTTGATCTGAGAGCAATCAAATTACTGGCTAAGATCAGCCTTGTGCCTTTCTGAGCTTCAGTAAGAGAACTGAGTTAGATGGTGGCCTCAATCTTGCCCATGTCTGTCACTGTATTGCTGGCATTTACTACCAAGTTACTTCCCTTACCTTACTGAAGATGCTAAGAGCTAAACGATTGGTGCCACCAAACAATGTGGGTTTTCCTATGAGTTTGTTCTGATATTTCTTGGAGTATGTATAAAGAAAACTTTCATTTATTTCCAGTAAAACATGGACCTTTTGTTCAGCCATTGTACATGTTCCCTCCTCCACCTCACACTCTGAACAGTTCTTCAATACCAGCTGAATGTCTTTCAGCTCAACCCTGTTATGACTTATCCTGTCACTGAGTGTCAGTATCACAGCAAATGTCATAGGATAAAGGGGATACAGCTCAGGATCATGTAGGCATATACAGGACAGATGTGGAGCTCTAGGCCCCTCTAGGTGGACCAGCCTAGAGTACCTTTATGTGTTCAGTAGTTTGAAAGCTGTCTGGCCCCACATTATGGGGAATTGTTTAGAGCAGTGATTCTCAACCTTCTTAATCCTGTGACCCTTTAATTCAGTTCCTCATGTTGTGGTGACCCCCAACTGTACATTATTTTTTGTTGCTACATCATAGCTGTAATTTTGCTACTGTTAATAATCATAGTGTAAATATTTTTGGAGACAGAGGTTTGGCAAAGGGGTCTCGACCCACAAGTTGAGAACCACTAATCTATAGGCTTCAGCACACAGGCTTGTCATATAGGCTTGATCAGTCATTCACTGTCACCAACCTCTTTTTCCTTCTTCTCTGCTTTCCTGATGATGGAGATAGGTGAAAAGTTCTAAGCTTTTAATCACAGCTGTTCCTTCCCCTCCAGAAGCAGAGTAATACATGTCATCTGGAGGAACAACGCTCCTTTTACATACGAAACATTGACCTGTAGGGTTAGAGGCTGCTGTGTGTCAAGAAAACAAAAAAGGCTAAAAGAACCAAAGATGTACCTACCACCCCCAATATTTTTAAAGGAAATTAGGATTTTAGCACTCATTTAGGGACTGTCACAGTGTTTACCTCAGTAAGGGTACAATAATCAAGTGACCCTGGAGCAGCTTGCTTTTTCTACAAGTCAGTAACTATTCAAGACAACTACCAATCTAATACGATCAGATCAAAACCAACTTAAAACCTCCACAAACTGTGTACATAGGAGGTGATATAAAAATAGTCATAGAATTAAAGGAAACTCAATTTGGATGTCACCAGCTGGTGTTAGTTCCTGAGAACCCAAGTGAGTGAGCAGCAACAAGCAGTCTGAGAAAGGAAATGAAGGGGCTTCAGCTATTTAAAAACCGTGCACTCATAAGGAACAAAAATGACAGAACCAAGCCTTGGGTTATCTCCAATATTCAGATGAACAATCTCAAAAGGTGGACTTCACTCATAACAAATACTACTGAGACTGAAGAGGCCACAATGTGTCAATAAGCTTCAGGAAAAATCTGGCCATGTCCATCAGTGAACAAACCCCTATTATCTTGGACATACTCCAACAGAAAATTTAGCTTAGTCAAAAATCGCTAAATATAATAAAAAAATAGATTAGATAATTTTGGAAATTATAGAAGTAGCTCATTGAAAGGAAAGGAGTTGAGTCTAAGCCTACATTTTCTTGGTGAAAATTGGAGTTTATTAGTCTAATTCATCAAATTAAGAAGTGAAGTTGATTAGAGTTATTTGATTGAGACTGCATTGATTATGGATACAAAGAAAGCTATAAATCTAATCAGAGACAAATATCTGCCCACATGGGGGTAAGGGCTGTCCTTTAGAAGGCAGCTAGCTGCTTTTTATAGCAGTGCTCATTTAATACTTGGAATTATGAAAAGATACAAATTGTTGACGTATGCACAACACTTGGAAAATCTATCATAATGGAGTTTGTAGAAAAGGATGCTAGGCCTATTCTAGGAAAATCAGGACAGATGTCATTCAAGTGGAACCATCATCACACCAGAGCACCTGCTGAAGTTAGATATTTAATTTGAATTATCAGACAGGAAGTATGTCTCAGTGATTTCAGTCACACCTGGTCTCCCTCTTCTAAGCACCTTCTCTTGTGCAGATTCAGCCTTCTTGGCTGAAGGATGACGATGAAGTGTTTGTTTCTAGAGAATGAAATGCTGCCCTTTAGCTCAGAACATTTTCCCCAGGAGAGCCTCTGCAGATCAAACATACACTTTCTTGCAATTGAACCAATCCTTGCAAAAGCTGGGACCACATTTTATGATTTATTCTGGCCTGTGATGAAAGGCAAGCACTTTGAAAAACGATTCCACCAATGGCTCTCACCAGGGAGAGCACTGGGGAAGTGGGGAGAAGGCAGAGAACATTTTGAAGGATGGAGAGGTGCGCAGATGTTCTCTGTTAAAATGCAGTTTGCTTGGGAATGTACCCTTTGAAAACACTCACTGTCACTGTCATACTGGCCCTAGTCATACTGTATGGGCCTAGTCATACTGTGTGGTCAGCTAGTCCTGGAGTGCTGAGGCCAGTTCGAGCATAGAGGTTTCCTTTTATCAACACTCCTTAGCTGTTAACACCTCACAGGTCTTGTTTTCATCACCATAATGAAATACCCGAAGCACTACTTTATAAGGAAAGGGAATTTTCTTTTTTTTCTTAGATCTGGTGCTTCCAGTCAACATCCTGCATCTGGTACTGGCAGTTTTGCAGGCAGAGCCCTGAAGGATGACTCCGCACAGTGTCATACAGAATACGCATGTGTGTGAGGAATTGAAGACTTTACATGGTAAGCTCCTGGAATGATGAGCGTGTGTGTGTGTGTGTGTGTGTGTGTGTGTGTGTGTGTGCGCATGTGCATATGTATTTCTGGCCTCCATCCATCTTTTTTTGATCCTCTGAATGTGTTTATGTGTGTGCACCAATGTGTGAACTATATATGCATGTATGTGTATAATGTATGCCAGAGTCAACATCAAAGTTTTCTTTAATCCCTTCCCACTGTCTTTTTATTGTATAAATCTTCTCTCTGTGTATACAGAGACACCCAATTTGGCTAGAATGGTGGTCTAGTGCCCTGAGATCCTCTGTCCCTTCTTTCCCAATGCTGAGCTCTATGCTTATCCAGCAAGCAGTTTATGGACCGAGCCATCTCCTTCCACATAGGAGAACACAGTTATCCCACGTGTACCTGGTAGCCCCGCCATACACTGCCAGCAATTCTGCCCAAGCACACCCTTCACAAGCTGACTGTATCTGCTCTCAGCTTGGCCAAAGACACTATCATGTCTGCTTGACCCACTTCAAAAGCTTCACTAACCTCTTCCTACATCTAAATACCTCCTTTGAAGTTTACTTCCTGAGATAGGTTTTCCACCTTAGATAGTGCTCCGTTTAACTACTATAATTTTTGTAATGAACTCCAAGATCCTCATCTCATCACAGGAACACTCTCCCTCTCCCCTGTCATCCCTGCCCTACTTTTACTTCAAAGCATGTGTATAATTTGTTCCTTTTTCTACCTAACATTTTTGAACTAGAGTAGAAGCTCCTCAAGGGGAGGACTGCAAGGGAGGACTTCATCTACTCTTTTCAGGCCTGAGTTCATTTCACTCAGGGAAAGTCTGATGAAAAGTTCTATCTAGTTTATGGCAAGAAATGAAAACTGGATAACAAGATGGTGCAACTTGTGCCTCATGGCTATAAAGAGAGAAGTCTGGGATTGAGGTAGTGTGTGTGTGTGTGTGTTATTTTTTTTTAATGAAAGTTGAGAAAGATAACGTTCCATGTCATCTCCTGACTTTGGTAGGAGTCTGGCCATTTTTGGCTTAGCTCCATCTCTGGCTTTACCTTCATGTAACTTTCTTGAGAGTGTATCTGTACCCAAATTTCCCACTTTAAAATTTAAGTAAAATGATTTATTTGTTAGAAGCCATCTAGGAAAGGCTAAAGGCATGCAAGTGAGTTTTCTAGAGATGGCCCACCATTTTGTATGGCCTGTGATGGGTGAGCTCTAACAATACAGGGTTCTTAGAGACTTCATTGTAGAGAAGGATTGTAGTGTGTGTGTGTCTGTATGTATGTATATAACACATGAGTAGGTATATGTGCATACATGTAAGTATACATGAACACTTGTGGAGTTGACGAGACAAATGGTCAGACATGACTAGAATATGTGTGTATGAGTCTATGTGTATCTGTGCCTGTTATCTGTGTAAGTGACTTTCTTTTCTTTTCTCTGGTTCATGAAGAGTTAAGGAACTTTGAGCTTCTTACCTGACCACTGAAGGGCTCAGGAGTAAAAGAACAAAGAGCCAGAATAAGCTAAGTCCTTTACTTAATCCTCTGCTGCTAAACAGCAGTTGTTACTCACCAGAAGTCAGTGGCTTTTGGCCCCAGAATAGAGAAGAATTAATAAAGGTAAACATTACCAAAAGTAAGCAACTTTTGCTCTCACAAAGCCAAGTTTTGCTCCTGCAACCATAGATGCCACTCCCATTGTAGCTGGGCAGCAGCATGCACTTATTTATTTATTTATTTATTTATTTATTT
>NW_021604676.1:1397411-1403527 GCF_004785775.1 Grammomys surdaster | reverse complement strand
TCTCTCTCTCTCTCTCTCTCTCTCTCTCTCTCTCTCTCTTCATATAGTCACTAGCCATATTGAATCGGGAACCACTCTCCCTAGCATGGTATCTTTAATAACATCTTCAGAGATCACATTTTCCAATGGTTTGATTCTGAGACACCTAGGGCAAGATGCTAACCCATGAGCACTGGGGGTCAGCCCCTTTTTCCTGCCTGTGGATGACTGCCCCACTATCTCTATCCCTGGCCTCAATTGCCTCTTCCATCCAGTTCCTGCTCACTCTGTTTCCCTTGTTGCTAAGCAGCTACAATACATAAATCTTCCTAGAATAGCTTTTGTCTCATTTCTTTTTATTTCATACTCAATCAATATCATGTTATGGATAAAGTCCAAATACCTTAGATTTTGGAATTCAGGGCCTTCTATCTACTCAACGTCACACCTGTCAGCTATATATCATTGTTTGATGCATTCTTCTGAACTCCCTATTCCAGAGCCTACACACACAATGGACGCGCCCATGGAATTATAAGGAACTTACCCAACCACTGGAAACAAACAGCCTCACCTATCGGGGTTACTTTGTGTGTGCTGACATAGGTTTAAGGATTTTATTTTTTTTCATTGAATTGGCATGATGGTGACAACATTATTCCTTGATGTGGAAATACCAGAGTTTTCCTTTTTAATTGTTTTAAAAAGAGAAGTGAGTGGGCTGGCAAGATGAATCAGCAGATAAAGGCACTTGCCACCTAGCCTGATTGCCTGAGTTCAATAACTGGAACTCACATGGTATAAAGAGAAAACTGACTCCCAGAAGTTGTTCTCCAACCTGCACACACACACACACACACACACACACACACACACACACTGCATTTTTTTTTTAAGTCAAAGGAAAGAGCTTCTTCTGACCGTGAGGGGAACGATAAGCTTGGCCATTAGATTTAGATTTACATTCCTACATTTATTTGATAACTGATTTAGGAAGCCTTTTCTTCAATATACCAATGTGCAATTTAAATGAAAAATAGATGAAGGAAATGATTCCCAAACGGAAGCGTCTCTTTAATTTTTTTTGATGAAAACTGTGAACCAAGAAGCAGAAGCAGAATGTCAAAGATTATTTGAAACCTGTCAAGATGAAATTACTGGCTCTTTGAGACTCTTCTTTTACTGAATGACTTAGGTTGAGGGCATGAGGCCTGGTGGTAAATCTTGGCTTGCCAGATAACCTGATTCTTTATAGATTATTCTAGAAGTCTACCCCTCTATATAATTATTTTATATATAGAGAGGGGAAAACAGCAGCGATGAAGAGACATGGGATTGTTTAGGTAGAAAAAAATCCCATGTAAGTATAATGCCCTGAAAGCATTAACTTGGTAAAAATAAAAACAAAACAAAAAAATTCTGCTGCATTCCCTGCTTATATCCTCATATAAAGCAGGTGAGGATAGCTTTTAAGACAGCCTTGTTAGTCCTAAGTTGCTGCAGGTCTCATTTTACCAACAGTAGCATGTTGCATCCCTGTTCATGAAGTAGGGCTTTGGCTTATATTACAGCTGCTTTGGCGGAGTCTGCCTTGAACCAGAAGGAAATGCTAGCAGACTGGAGATACTCTTCCTAGGCTGTTCACCTTCAGCACCCCGAGTGTCAGTGCTGGTCTCAAATCAGAAGAGTGAACCACAGAAATGGGGACCAGAAGTTCACACCAATCACTGAAGAACTGTGCAAGCAAACATTATTGATTCATTTCCCTCCCTTTTCCCTTCTCTCTCTCCCTCTTTTCTTCCTTCTCTCCTTCTATCTCTCCCTCCCTATCTACTCTTCCTCTTTCCCCTTTCCTTCTCTTTTTTCCCCTCTCTTCTTCTTTCCTTTCTTTTTAACCCACCAGCCCCTCCATTTTCTTCCCCTTCCTTATCTTTGCTTTGTTTCAAGAAAAGGTACACAGATCAACCATCTCATCTGTCATCAAAGCTGGTTGTTTTATACTGTCTCTTCTTTATGTTTTCTCTTTTTAAGCTCCTCTGGAGAACACAAGGACAATTAGTAGAGGGGGAGACGGGGCACTTAGAAGGGTGGGTTGGGGCAGTCCAAGGGAGGACACAGTGGTGAAGTTAGAGGATTGACAGACAAATTCAAGAAAAGGACAGTGAAGATGAAGGAGAGAAGCAAGGACAACCGACCACTGAACTTGTTGTTCCAGAGTCTAGCAGAAGACCTGAGACTTTTGTTAGCTTTTGTTACCCATTCTCACCAGCACCCTTGAAATCCTGTACTGTAGCAGCCTACTACAAAAGAAGACTTCTAGAGAATTCCAGTATGAGGTACTTTTTTCTGTGTTTCAAAGCTGTACTGTCTATTGGGAAATTTGATCATTCAAAACCTTTCTGGGATGTTCTGGACAATTCTACATAGAAAATTTTCCCCATTCACCTATTAGGTTATAGATTTAATGAGTGGACAGTTCTTAACAATTGTACTCTTTAACATTTAACTCTAGGGTGCCTGGACATGCTCCAGGAATATACATAAAACATTTTAAAGTCATTTAACTCTTAGAAAATCATTAAAATACTGTTAAAAGCCAGTCATTTTATCATAGAATCTCTGAGTCAGTTTTATGATCTTGTAAACTGGTTTTTAAATTCTTTTCTTTCTGCCTTCTGATGACGTTTCACTAAATTTGCTAGGAAGATAATATTTTTACAGGCTCTGGAAAGAACCCAATCTATGGCCAGCGTTAGAATCTTCCTCTCTCTCCTATTGTATTCTATGAGACTAAAAAGAGACTCAGAGCAGGGTGGTTCATTCCTCTAGGGCTGCTTTCTGTTAATATATTCCATAGTCAACCTCCTGGCCTATACATTACTGCCTTTTACATTACTTCATTACCGTACGCTTTGTTATTGATTTTGATTAAATCCATTTGGAAGTCAATATTCACAACACTAAAAAACAGAGGGTCTGTTAGACTATCATATACAATACATTTATCCTCCTCCAACACACCCTGGCATACACACTAAAGATCTGCGGGACCTCTGCCTCTTCGGGGAATCTCATCACAGGCTGCTACTGAATCCAGGGCTCAAACTCCTGCCTATCAATCTGTAGGTGCTGCGAGTGTGCAGAGCTTGAAAATGCTGGGCATTTATAACGAGCTACAGCTGCTCTGATTTGCCTCTCCCTGTACTCCATGTCTCTCCCTAGCTGGTTGAGAGTTTCAGTTTATTGCTCACATATTGGAGACACTGTTTGTCAGACAGCTAGCCTTGCTTACCCTCCAAGGAAAGGGAGGCTGCAACAACCACAGGGAAAGCCATACAAGTGTGGCTTCAGGAGGGAAGAGGCAGCATCCTTCAGCCAGCTGTGACTAAGACAGAGTAATTCACCAACAGTGAAAAGAACCAATTAGCTAGAAACGGGTTGGGTATCAGCGAGCTGAAGGGCTGGTTACTCGTCACCTTCTGTTGCTGAGGAGAATGCAGAGTCAGTGCCCCAGAATGCCCCTCCAAAGCTATTATAGATGATACCTCTACCTGCTCCACATTTCTAGTCCCACTTTTTATCATTCTATAAAAAAATAGTTTGCATAGTAATTTCCCAAGTATAGAAAAACGAACAATACCTTCTTTAAAAATACTGTGTGTGTGTGTTTGTAGATGTGTGTGTGTAGGTATATAGGTTCATGTGTGCATGTGTATGGGAATGAATATATAGTATGTGTATGTATGTATATATGTATGTATGTGTGCCTGTGTGTATATATGTATATGCCTGTATCTGTGTTTCTGTGTATGTATGTGTGCATGGGTTCATGTGTATGGGAGCATGTGTATGTATGTGTGTATGTGTGCACCAGAGGTCAATGTGAAGATGTCTTCAATTTCACCCCTCTTGTTTTTGAAGATTTAAGTTGTATTATTTTTTATGTGCCTTTGTGTGAGTGAACCCTGTATGCATGTAGGGTGGTTCCTGAGAAGCCAGAAGAAAGCATTGGATCCCTTAGAGCTATAGTTACAGACAGTTGAGGTTGAGTTGCCATGTGGGTGCATGGAACTGAATTCAGGTTTTTTGCAAGAGCAGTAATGTTCTTAACTGCAATACCATGTCTTTAGCCTCAGGGAAAAATTAAAAACAAAACAAAAAGCAAAAAAGAAAAAAGAAAAAAAAAAACCACAGGTACCTCATAGACATCTGCAACTCCAGCTCCAAAAAATATCTTATCCATTCTTCTGGCCTCCACAGGCGTTGGCACACAAGTGCCAATAAATACTCTACATGACACACATGCACACAACTAAAACACCAAAATAACCTTAAAAAAAACCCAAAAGGTATGAAGATGACACACAATATTTATAAGTTTTGTTGTATCTTATTGAGATTGAGATAGGGTTTCTCTGGGTAGCCTTGGCTGTTCTGGAATTTGCTCTATAGACCAGGCTGGCCTTGAACTTATAGAGATCTGCCTGCCTCTGCTTCCCAAGTGCTAAGATTAAAAACATGGGTCCAGTTCATCTTAGTGAACTTTAAGGAGACAGTTTCCAAATATGGAGAAATCCAGTTTGTTTAAATACCAAGAGAATTCCAGGAAGTACTTGTGAAGTGAGTAAGAAAATAATGACAGGATCAGAAGCATACATACATGCACACACATACATACCACACATGCACACACATACAAACACATGCACACACACATACACACATACACACATACACACATGCATACACATACAAACACATGCACACACACATACACACACATGCGTGCACATGCACACACACACACATGCGTGCACATGCACACACACACGCACACACACACACACAGCTTTCCAAACTTTCCAAATTCTTTTAAATTATAAAAGTGAAAAATTACAATTTTTGCCTTAATAGAGGCACTTGCAGTCTTATATAGCTTTGTACAGATTTATAAATGTTTTTCTTTTTCTCCTTTATTTTTATTAGTTCTTGGAGAATTTCGTACAATGTATTTCATCATATTTATCTCCTCTTCCCCTAAGTCCTCCAAGATCCATCCCCCATTTCCTTATCCATCTGGTCCTGTGTAATCTTTTTTATTCCATCAGGTATAATTTGTGATGAACAAACAGTCTTGAACCTTTAGTTGGAGCATGGTCAATCTACCAGAGGCCAAACTCTTAAGGAAAACCTACTGCTTCTCTCCTGGAAGCTATCAATTGCCTAGAGCTCCTTAGCTAGGAGTGGGACTTAATGCCCACTTCTTTGCCCCTTGCTGTGGTTTTCTCTCTTGAACTTGTGCAGGTCCTGTGTATACTGTCAAAATTGCTGTGAGTTCCCAGACCATCCTAGGGAACAGTGAGACCAAAATCAAGGTTAACCAAGGATAATCCTGATTATCTTCACTACATCAAAAGGACAGCTAATGATACATAATATGTTGTCTCAAACACACACACACACACACACACACACACACACACACACACATTTTAAATGAAGTTGCCATATAACAGAGGAGAAAATACTCCACCCATTTAGATATCATATGCTACCAAGTAAGGAAAATCAGTAACATTTTTTTGAATCCTTTGCCAAGAGACTTTGCAAAGAGTGAGAGACTTTGGAATGCACCCTGTAATTTTTGTTAAGGTCTACTTTTAATGATGGTTCTTAAATGCTCTAACATCCCTTGTAGCCCACCACCCACAAGAGGTAGTGGAAAAATAAGAGTACATGGTGGGGATGGCAAGGGGAGACTAGACCTGTTTAGAAAGGCTCTTTGGAGCATTTCTTGTCTGTGTTGTCTGGAAATCGGCAGTTCAGTTCATGGGGTGGCAGTAGCAGCTCAATCTACTTGCAAACACTTTATGGGTATATCAGCAGTCAAGATAGGTAGAGTCAGGATAGCAAACACGAATAAGCACCTAGCAGAGACAGTCAGGCCTCAGCTTCTCCACAAGTCAGCAGGAGGGACCAGGGCTTACAGGAACACCAGGAAAAGTTCTCCACTGTGCCTCTCTCAACAAAGTGAAGATCAGCAAAGAATTGAGACCAAAAGGCTGGTGTACAGCCAGCTCTATAAGGAAGTGTGGGTGGCGTGTTCTCGCCCGCGAGATAACACAGACACCAACGTT
>NW_021604676.1:1347846-1397401 GCF_004785775.1 Grammomys surdaster | reverse complement strand
TGAGAGCATCGGATTGCCAGAGATGTCTCTGCTTTCCACGGCTCTCTGCAAGGAAGCCAAGCTCAGTTGCCATCAGTCCATTTTATACACCCTCCAAATATCATGTGTCCTTCACGTGTTGTGCCTCAGCACATGAGTCTGTTTCAGCTGATGTCATTCTGCCAATCAGCTGGAGTCTGCAAGCCACCAGAAGTGTGTGTGTGTGCATTTCTCTCTATGGAGTCCTGACAAATAGAGCTCAATTACACAATGTAAGGCAGACCAATACATGCACGTTGTTAGCAAAGAATTCTTCATCATGTATCCTTTCACATGCTTGCTTTAGCAGAACATCCTTTCTCCTATGTCCACTTCAGCTAAATGTTCCTTTATGTGTTTGCTCCAGTGAAACACCATCCAATCCACTTTCCAAAGAACCCTTAAGTTTCCACCTCAGCACCCCAAATTCAATACCTCTATTCAACACTCGGGGATCTATGGAGAAGAATGAGTAGAAATACAGTAATATGAGACAGAGATGGTGAAAGATTTCAAGAAAACCGAATTTTCCAGACACAGCAGGGCAAAGAGATAAACAGGTGAACTTACAGAAACTATAACAACATACATAAAACCTACAGAAGCTCAAGCCACACAAAATCCCAGCATGGATGAGGGGAAGTGGGCACAAAGTCCCACTCCTGGCCAATAATCTATTCACCCAAAATAGCTGCTGAGACAGAACAGGTATGATAAAAATATACAGTATGATAGTATCAATGAATAAATAAAATAAACCACACACACACACACACACACACAAACACACACACACACACACACACTGGTAGGCTACTTCCATGACATTAATACATTAATACCATTATTACACCAGAGGTTGTGTCTCCTTATACCTGTCAATACTGTAGCTCCCAGGGTTCACAGCTAAGTAACATTTATGATTATTTTTCTTATTTCTGGTAGCATACACAACACATTAGAAAAGTTAGCTAGTATGGTTGAAATTGCATGTCAATAGCAGCTTCATTTCCCCATGTTCTATGGCTCAAATATGTGGTGTCTTCAGATAGGGTCTTATCATGGGGGCATGGCTTTCTTATCGAAGGTAATCAATAGCATTGACAATAATGTGTGCACTAGTTACTTATCTGTTGCTGTAACAGATCACCTATACCGAAGTAACTTATAAAAGTGAACATTTAATTGAGTTTATAGATTCAAAGGGTTGGAGCCCATGATGGCAGAGCAGAGACATGGCAGTAGAATGAAAACACTTTAATTCACAAGTAAGAGGCAGAGAAGGGAAGGGAAGTGGGGGGGTGTAATTCACTAGGAATGGTGCAAATCTTTTAAACTTCAAAACCTGTCCCCAGTTACACACCTCCTTCTACAAGGTCACACCTCCTAATCCTTCCCAAACTTCCACCAACTGGGAATCAAGTATTCAATGTGTCTATGGGGAGGACTCTCATTCAAATCAATACTGTATAATGTTTGTGGGAGTTCAATGGGACTTCAGTGACCATCAAGTCCAAAAGAGGTAACCCATTCCTAGAACTATGTTTTTTGTTTATTAACTTAAGGTGTGTAATATGGGCATTGCCACCCAATTATAGGATAACTCTTTTTAAATTCAATTATAGGATAACTCTACTGTAAATCTTTTTAGATGTGTGTATATATGCATTTGGGAAATTTCTACTTTTCAAGATCACAAGAGGAAGTATGTAATTCTAAAAAAGATACTTTTGAGCAAGGATTTGAAACAAGAATGCAGGAAACATCAGAGCCAATGAAGTCATTCAGATTCCCTTTAAAGGAGGGATCTGAGCTGTTATTGGAAAAATAATCAGGACCAAGGTGATGAGCAGGAAGGCAGAGAGAGGCATGAGGAAGATGGAGTCACAGAACAGAAACTGGGAGGGAGGAGAATGAGAACTAGGTAGACTGTGGTTGGATGAGTGTGCTGTAGCCTAAGGCCTTGAGTGAGGATGCATGGCTCCAGTGGGGCCAGGATAGGACTTTGAGAGTCAGGCAAAGGGCAGAGCATAAAAGTTGTTCTCAGGGCTTTGCTGGTCAGTGGCTTCATCTAGAATTCCCTGTCTGAGAGGTTAGTTATGCTGTATAATTGGAATCTAGGAACAAGGGGAGAGAGGAAGATGACAACAGCTCTAATCACAGCCTGTTTTGCCCCATTCCCAGTGTATAGCTGGACTAGAAGAAGGGCCAATCAAAAGGCAGAAATGGGTGGAACTCTGGGCTTCTGGGATTCATAACAGAAATGAGGCTTTAAGCCAAAGGAGAGCAGGAAACAGAGCATGCAAAGGGGAGATGGAGGACGAGGACCTGCCTGGGGCAGTGACTGGATGACAATAATTATAAAGTCAGTCAGGGAAAACTTGTAGCACATTTCTTATTCTTCCAAATAAAAACAAACAAACAAACAAAAAACCTGTTTGTATATTTATTTATACTTGATTAAATTATCAAACCATTTTATTTTAGTAAAAAAGGACTAGAGATATTGTTCGGTTCGTAGATTTTCCCAGTACACAAAGCCCTGGCATCCAGTCATGGCAGTGCATAAGGCAGGCATGGAGCTAGAAGCCTGTAATCCCAGAACTTGGGTAGTGATGACAAGAAGATCAGGAGTTTGTCCTCAATAACATGACAAGTTCAAGGCTAACCTGAACTTCATGAGACATAGTCTCAAAAACCAACCAACCAACCAACCAACCAACCAACCAACCAACCAACCTACCTACCAGTCCACCAACCAAGCAACCGAACTACCTACCAACCAACCAACCAATCAACCAACCAACCAAACCCTAACTAACCTAACAACTAACCAGCCAAATCTCAACCAACCTATCTACCAATCTATCAAGCTACAAGTAATAAAATAAAAATAACAAAAAGAGAACTTCTGTGTAGTTTTAGGGCCCATGCTCAAAGCAAAGATGTTTCAAATAACAAATAGCCTTTGACAGTTTCTTCCCAACCACTCTTACTGTTCCTCAGTATAATGTCTTTTTCTGTTGTTTTGGTGTCTGTTTACAGTCAACTCCATGCAATGTGTTTCCCTTTTATTTCCTGGGGAACTTATAAACCTGGGCAAGACTGTTCTTCAAACTGACAGTTACAGTTGTTTTCATTTCTGGACACGTCTTCTGTGACCTCAATTACCACATTAAAATATTGTTAGCAAATTAAAACTCAAACAGCATTCATAACAGGGGATCAAGTTTATTTTACAAGTAATTTACATATTGTCACTGACTCTGTGCCAGGTGCTTACAATTTTGGCCTTGTTTGTGGGAGAACAGCCAGCTCTAATGCATAGGACAGAGGCACCATTTATCATACGGCTTTCTTTCTCTGGCTACATGATATTTAGAGAAATGAAGCAGCATGCTATCATCTAGTATAGATAATCGGCACAGCTCTTTGGGTTATCTTAATTTTGAAGAAGGTACAGTAATGGTTCTCCATGTGTAGCTTCTAGGACAGAGAGCTGAGTACCAGTACATACTTGGGGACAGAGAGAAGGAGGGTGGGTTTCTAGTTGGTAAATTTGAACCATTCTCATAAATTGCCTATAATCTTAGCCCATTTTTAATTTGTGTGTGTGTGTGTGTGCGTGTGTGTGTGTGTGTGTGTGTGTGTGTGAGAGAGAGAGAGAGAGAGAGAGAGAGAGAGAGAGAGAGAGAGAGAAATAGAGAGAGAAAGAAGAGACAGAGCTTGTGTATACAGGTACATATGTATGTGTGTGTGGGTATATATATATTTTTCAAAGAACAATTTTAGCTGTCCTTCCTCAGGTGCTATTCAACATATTTTGTATAAAAAAAGTCTCTCTGACTGACTGTCTGGTGAGCTATAGGAATCTGCCCTTTTCTACTTCCTTGGTCCTGGAATTACAAGTATATACTACCATGCCTTTTAAAATTGTTTGTTTGGGTACATGACAGGATCTTATTATATGACCATGGCTGTCCTGGAAATTTCAAATAGACAAGACTGCTCTCAAACTCACAGAGATACTTCTGCCTCTGCCTCCTGAGTGCTGGGATTAAAGTTGTGTCCCACCTTACCCAACCCAACACCTAACTTTTAAAACTGTGGGTTTGGGGGGATTGAGCTTAGGCCTTTATGCTTCTGTAGCATGGACTTTATATATGTAGCCATGTTCCCAGCTGTCCTGTCATTTTTGCTAACTTCATCTTTCTGTTCAAGGTTCCAGACAGCACAGTTTTGGAAGGAAAAGATGTGGAATGAGCCTAGGTTCAGATTCTGGCTCTAGTTTAATGATCTGGGTGGCCTTAGCAGCTCAGTCTTTGCGAATCTCAAATTTCCTGGATTTAAAAATAGGACCAATTGTGCTGCATACCTCCTGGGCTGGCTTGAGGATTAGATGATTTATTTTTTTTCCATCTAACAAGAAGTCACAACTTTATTAGTGATAGAAACAGTACAAATTTTAAACCAAGCTGTAGTTTCACTTTTCAAACACCAAAAGGGGGGGGGAAGAGGAGGAGGGGGTGTTCTTGCTGTCAAATAGTTACATTGTTAGTTCCATAATAGCATTTACAACATTGTTCTGTTGTTTTTCAGGACTCAGATAGTCTTTGTTCTTGATACATTGGATGATTTAAACCAGCGCCCACATAAGTGCCAGGGTTGCCTTGGCTGGTTTATGGCCAGCTTTGCATTGTTCTGTGCTGTATATTTCTGTTCTTTCTATTACAACATTACTGTTAGATGGCTTTCCTCTTCTCTCCATGCTGTCATTTCTCAGTCAGTACACAAGCATGGAGCTTCTAGTGTGCTTCAGTTTTGTTGAATGGAGTCAGGAGAAGGGAGACTCTGACCTTGTTGACAGAGTTCAGGTATCTTGAGCCTTAAGGGTTCCTGCCATTGGTACTCTGCCCTTTCATGCCTCACAGCCCATTTGGTAGTCACTGTGAGTTTCTCCATGAGAACCGCTGGTATATTCAACTTAACTTCAGGAGGTCACCACACACGGTAATCTACAACTTGATTTGTTTTTTCTCTGCTGTAATTCTGGTTCAATTCATGAAAATTTTCAAAAGCACTGGTTCTGGACTTGTGGCCCCAGGCCCAGCACTGCAGAGAAATAGGTGGAAATGGCAGTTCTCAGCTACACCCAGACCTGAGGAGTCAGAAACTCTATAGGCCTTCTACTGTAGTCATCTCCAGGCTGACGTTTGAGAAATTACTCCAAAGGCCCATGGTTCCTCAGCTGCAAGCACAATAACTCCTCCCAACACTGATAGAGCCTCAGGTGCCCTCATAACCAGCCAAGTATTGGTACACAAACATAGTAAGGTAAGTAATCTGAGCTAGACATATTGGCAGATGCCTTTCAGACGAGCTTATTCAGACCACACGGAACCGGGGAGATGCCTCATCTGATAAAGCGGTTGCTGTGCAAGCATGGGAACTTGTGCTCCATCCTGAGCACCCACATAAAAAGCCCAGGCATCTTAGCAAATGTTTCTAAGTCCCCTGAAGAGGCTATGACAGGAGGATGCCTGGAGCTCCCAGGCATGATCATTTAGGTAAATCACTGGGATCCAGGTTCAATGAAAGATCCTGCTGGAAAATTAATGTGGAGAGTGACGGAGAAAGGCAGCCAAGGTAGACCTCTGGCATCCATATACACGTGCATACCTGTGCATATACATTCATGTATACACACACACACACACACACACACACACACACACACACACTTTAACCACTGTCAAAGGCTATAATATCTAATGTTGTGGGAACAGAAACTTGAGCCATAGACCTTTCCTGGGGTGGGGGGGCAGGGAGCACTGCACAGGTAAACTACAGATCCAGAAACCAAATGCTAGCTCAGCTTCACCGCCCAGTATTTTTTCTGTCCATCGTAGACCCAAATCTTCTTTGTGCTTTGCTTAAGTACTTCCTATTTCAGAGATATATATTTTCCTGCTTTTTATCTTTCTTAATGCAATGTATTTGTGTGTATCTGGTTGTGAGTTTTATAGACAGAACCTGTGATTTGGGTGTAGGGAGATGGCCCAGTAGATAGTGTTTGCCCTGAAAGTGTAAGGACTGGTTCAGAGCTCCAGTACCCATATAAATGCAGGGTAGTGTGGCTGTCCAGCAGAGCATTGTGGCATTCACATGTAATCCTAGTTCTGGGAAAATGGAAACAGGCATAGTCCCAAGGCTTGCTGGCTAGCCAGCCTAGACTATTCAGTGAGCTTCAGGCCAATAAGAAACCTGATGTCAAAATTTTGAGAATGTCCATTATCCTCATAGTCAGACGAACATGTGTGTGTGTGTGTACACGTGCACGAAAGCACGTGCAAACCTACACACGATGTGCACATACTCAGCACTTCATGCTCATGAAGCATGAACATGTGTGTGAACTTGCTCATCTTCTCTGCAGCATTTGTTGAGAGTTTTCCCTTTGGCCTATGCCTTACAAAGTGCCATGTGTGATAAGAAAAAATACAAAGTAGAGGCCCTTGCTCTCCAGGATCTGGCAACAAACTTCGTCCTCTGGTTTGCCCTGTTATCAAGATCAATTATAATAAGATGTTCTCTCTTGCTTCAGGCCACTAGAGACCACTGTCATATGAAAATCATTTGCAGGGGTGGTGGTGGGGGGCTGGAGAGATGGCTTAGCATTTGGGGGTGCTTGTTTCTCTTGTGAAGACCTGACTTCTGTTCCCAGCACCAACACTCATCAGTTCACAACTGCCTGTAACTCCAACTCCAAGGAGTTGTGTTTCTGGTCTCCCCAGGCTTTCACACAGACATTTACATAGCCTCACACATACATGTAACTTTAAAATAATAAGATAAAACCTTAAAAAAGAAAGTAAGCAAGTTTATTAAGGAACTGGACTGAGGATCAGGGATGGAGCAAGAAGTGTTAGGGGACAAAAGTGGGGATGAATGCAGTCAAGATGTGTAATGTTTATAATTGAAAATGTTTCACATAACCTATCCGTTTGTATAATCAATACATATTAATTATAAAAAGAAAAAAATAAAATCATATGATACATGCCTCAGAATTGGTTATGTGGAAAAAGTCAGTTTTCTGAATAAAGTGAAAGACTAAAGGGAGAACAGGACTACGGAGTCCTTTCTAGGCATGAAGCCAGAATCTTGCTTGAGGTTCCAACAGAGCACAACTCCTGAGAAAAATCATTAAATTAGGCAAAGATCCAATGGGCTTAAATTTTCTGTTTTTGATTGCTTGCTGTGAGGGACACTTCGGCATGATTTAAAATGATGATTTAATGTAAGAAGAGGCGAGGGACTCTCAAGCTCAAATAGCATAGCCATATAGTTCTAATCAAATTAGTCCATTATGTGCAAATTGATTGCTGGTGCCTAGATTTACATGATGTTTATGATATCGGAATATCTGACAAAAATTGATGTCAATATTTATGCCTCTATAAATTACTCATGCAGCGCTGTTATGATGGCTTCTAATCAAAGTGGAACCAAACTAATTGACCTTTAAATCCAGAGGACTTTGTAACCCAAAGCTCACTCTCACTGAGACAGAAGACTTCATTCTATAAAGGAAGGAAGCATTTGGAGTGTTGGGATGCCCCTCTCTGAAAAATTAATTGTGGATTCTGTAGGATCCGATCCCAGTGGATTCTGTAGGATCTGATCCCAGTAAGCCACTGTAGATCTGGCTTAAACTCATCTGTTGTTAAGCTGAGGTTAGAAAGGTTTATAATAATCAGAATTAAGGCTCGATGCTCAGGACTTTGAAATATCACTTGGCTATTGTTTCAATTTTTTATTATATGTTTATGCATATGTGCACATTTCCACATGTGTATATGTGCACATGTATGCATGTGGCCGCAGAGTCCAGATACCTTGGAAGTGGAGTTATAGGCAGTTGTAAGCTGCCCAAAATGAGTGCTAGGAATGAAATCCGGGCCCTCTGTAAGAGCAGCGTATGTTCTTAATAATGTCCAGCCATCTCTCCACTCTGTTCTTCACGGTTTTGTTGTTGTTTGTTTGTTTTTAGATAGGAAATATTTGTTCTTTTCCTTTAAAGGTTAGGTGAGATAACTGATCAGATCAAAGAGCTTCATTATCTATTTATCATCCATCTATCTATCTATCTATCTATCTATCTATCTATCTATCTATCTATCTATCTATTTATCTATCTATCATCTATCTATCATCTATCTATCATCTATCTATCTATCTATCTATCTATCTATCTATCTATCTATCATGAATCTATCTATCATCTATCTATCATCTATCTATCATCTATCTATCTATCTATCTATCATCTATCTATCTATCTATCTATCATGAATCTATCTATCATCTATCTATCTATCATCTATCTATCATCTATCTATCTATCATCTATCTATCATCTATCTATCTATCATCTATCTATCATCTATCATCTATCATCTATCATCTTTCTATTACTTGTGTTTATATGTCTGTGTATGTTTGTGTGCATATTTACATATGTGCATGGGTTCATGCAGAGGACAACAACCTTAGATGTTATTCCTAGAGTACATTTTTTTCTGAGTCAGGGTTTCTCAGTGGCCCTGAACTTGTCATGTATGCTAGACTAGCTGGTCAAGGAGCCTCTGTCTCCCTAGCTCTGGGATTCTAAGAGTGTATAGCACCATGTTTTATATTTTAAACTGTCAGTGCTAGGGATTGAACTCAGGTCCTCATGTTTTTGACAACCACTTCATTGACTGAGCTGTTGCCCCAGCCCCTCTTTTTTTAATGAAGAAATACTTTTATCTGGGGACAATATGTTTACTGGAAAATTATAAATGCTGCTCATTGATGGGAGAAATTACAGCTTATTCTTTTATTTTTGGTGCTCTCTGTCACTGTATATTGGTAACTGTAATTTTGCTATACACTCACTGTGTGTATGATGCACAGGCCCAGTGTAAGGCAAGATGTGGAGATTGGTTCTATTTCCAGACCGATTTAAAGACTGGAGCGTAGAAAAGCCCCTGCGTTTGTTTTACCTCCTGCAAGGTCTCATTGTGTCCCAGATGGAGCTAGACCTTAGCATTCCTACCCTTCTGATAGTAGAAAGCCAATCAGGTATTGACTAGTTTATTTAAAGCATAGTCATTTTAATCATTTTTATTTGACTATCTACTGGTAGGAATACTAGCTGATAGAATTAATTTGGGGAATGTATGTACCAAAGGGGAACAAACCTGGTTAGAACATCAGGATTCTTGTTCTCCATCCTTGAGCAAACTAAGTCTGGCTGAAGTTCTTGCTTCCTCGGATATAAAATAAGCTATTCTGGAGATCCTCTCCAGGTTGGAAATAAGATTGGTTTTCATACCAGTCTGCAAGCACGTGTGACTCCAAAGGACAGCCGTTCCCTATCTTAACGTCAGAATAATAAACAAGCTAAGGCAATGAGATGAAGTTATTACACACACTCCTGTGCTCTTAGATGAATACATTTGACTAAAGAGACCTTGCAAGCTTGAACTTCATCGGTCCCGGCTTTGACACGGGAGCACATTTTCACCATTCAACTTCAAATCCTTCTTGTCTGTTACTGAGAAGATTTCTATCTGCATTTCAGGGAGGGCTGCTTGGTCTTGTTATAAAACCTCATTACTTTTCTTCCTACAGACTTGGTGGAGCCTTCTCTCTTGAATTGAATCATGTGATTCGCTATTAGGCAGACATTTAATACTGTATTGCCTATATTGCTCAGTAGTCCTCTGTTTCTTTATTTGCCCTTTGGCAATGCCTCAGGAGAAGCCATTGAAAGATGATATTTCTTTCAAATAATCCTCCCCTGTCTCGGGAAAGCAGTCTTCTAAAGATAATTATTTAAACAAACTATACTACCTAATTTTCTAATCTTTATCAATTTAAGCTTCCCCAAATAGTGCACAGGGAGAATAAATAATTAAGTGATCAGAAAATAATATACCTTAAAGACATATTTGAAAAGTTTCTGCAGGATGATGAGTGTGCTTTCCAAATTTCCCTACTACTCAAGCTGCCCTTAGGTGTTAAAGGTCATCTCCCAATCCCTTATGAACAATAAATAGCTTCAATTACTAGACATGCCATTCGTTGAGTGAAACTATTAAAGTAATCATATGACTGTCTCACAAAGATACTTGAGATGCAGGTGTGACATTGTTAAATATTATTTTTAAGTTAAACATTAACTTTGTCTAAATCCAAATTCCTGTGGTTGTAGTAACTTTGCAATTTAGATCAATGGTTCTCAGCCTTCCTAGTGCTGTGACCCTTTAATACAGCTCCTCGTGGTGATCCCCAACCATAATTTGTTGGTACTTAATAACTGTAATTCTTTGGTTGGTATGAATGGTAAATAACTGATATGTAGGATATCTGATATGTGACTCTTTTGGGAGTCTAGACCCTACAGGTTGAGAGCCACTGATTTAGATGGTCTAACTTTCTATTAATGGGTGATAAATGACACCTCTAGTAGCTGGGGAAAACTACTGTTTTGCTTTGGTTGTGGTTTTTCTTGGTATAGAATGGAGAATGGTTCAACTGGGTAACTCATCTCGGATCCTGTGGCATCTGCTGCCATTAACTTTAAACAGGGATTCACACAGCTTCATCTCTCACATATGTGTCTGCACACTGGAGACTTATTTAGTAATTTTTCTCATTGCTGTAACAAAATCCCTGACAAAAGTAACTAAAGGGAGGAAGGGACTATTTTAGTTCACAGTTGGAGAGTACAGTCCATCATGGTGCAGAAGGTATGGCCACAGGAGCTGGGGCAGCTGGTTACATTGCATATGTAGTCATCTGAACCCAGTTTATTTGACCTTCTAACATGGACTTTAGAATCTTTCTTGTCTTCTGCATCAGTGGGAAGCTGAGGCATCTGGTCTCGAAGATGGGTAGCTACTTACTATCTGACTTTTCATCATTCAGTCATTACCAGACTTTGTAGTCTACATCATGTAAACTCAGCTAATCAGTCCTCTTTGGAACATATGTTCATTTATTGGTTCTGTTCCTTAAGAACAGGCTCCTTGGCATTTCTGGTCTTGGCTCATCCTCAGCTCGGCTGTGCTGTTGAGCTGTAATCTTGGTTCATACTTTAGAATTTAACTGTCTACCACATTCTTCATCAGGGACATAGTTCACATTGAACTTTATAAAGAGTCTTTCTGTTGTTCTTTGCCTGTGATATAGCATCTCCCCATCACAGAAGCTTTTCCTGGCATCCTCGAAGCAGCTCTTTTCCAATCCTGTCTGCAACATGCTCTGTCCTGCTTAGCACTTAACTCTCACTCAAATTTTTTTCCACCTTTGCTCATTTGCTGTCAGTGTCATTTTTATATAGCCAGGTCCAAGTGCTTGGTATCAATTTATCTGGATAAGGGTACAGCACCTATCAGTTCTATAAGTGAAATATCAGCACAGACAAATGGAAATGTGTCATTATGCTTCTGGTTCTGTAGCAGCAAAAGCAAGTTATATCTGAAATGTTAAAGCAACACACACACACACACACACACACAGAGAGAGAGAGAGAGAGAGAGAGAGAGAGAGAGAGAGAGAGAGCTGACTATTCATTAGCATAAAAACATAGAAAACAAACACTAAAATAATCTTTATTTTATTTCACCAATGCCTGAAAAATAGCACAGAAAGTGCATGGAGTGAAGTGTGCCAGGGAGCTTGTATCAGGGGCCGCCTCTTCGAATCTCATAGGTCAGACATTACTGTTTCTTCTCCTTGTTTCCATGTTGTTTCTCAAGCATCTGAAAATGAGTAGCAGAGGTTCCAATGCAGGTACATGTAAGTTAGAGAGCAGGGCCTCTTTCCTTATTTGTCACTAGCTCAGCAGGGTCACTGTAAAGGACCTAAACTCCAATGCAGCCCATAAGACATGGCAGCTGAACGAAGGCAAGGCACAAGTCTTTAGCCACTGGTTTTGAGTACAAAGATCTTTTTTGTATGTTTGATTTTTCATTCTATGTACTTTTGAGACAATAATTTTTCACCGACTTTTGTCCTGCAGAATTCCACTTGTCTGTTTATTTTAATTTCAATAGGCAGTAGATTGAACTACATACACACACACACATGCACACCCCACACATGGACACACACACATGCACACCCCACACACACCCACACTCAGTACTCTTTTTTTTATTGTTGCTACTGTTTCTGTTCTGCAACAATGGTAAAAACCTTTCACATCAACTACTGAGGTAACAACTCCCAGTGATTTTTGGTCTAGAATGTACCGGGTACTTGTTTTTGTAATTTGTAAGCAGTGTTGATATATGTCTTTAAATAAATGACAGTTTCCATCCAGAGTCCATTGTCAAAAACAGTAAGTTTCCACACCAATCCAGAGAGGGTAGGTTCAGGAATGAAAGGCATTTTGTAGTGTGTCACACAAGAGTGATGGTGTCTCACCATGTGCTTTAAAACACATTGGCGATACTTTATCTTACAATGACACCTGATGGCTCACATGGCTTTCTCTCATACATTATCTGATTTCATCCTCAGGATCTAAGAGGAGATAATCTCATTCTCATTTTGCTGATTTACAAGAGGAGGCAGCTAGGAAGTGGAAGAATGGGGCTGGGAATTAGAAGCTCCCGTGGCAAAGAAAAATCAGTGAAAAATATGTACACCAAAGGAAACCTTAATTTTATAGAGTTGTGCTGTCGCTCAGAACTGATGCTTAAAAATCTAAGTTCTAAAGGTGATTGTTATCAGATATTTAATTCTATTTCTTTAATATGTGTGTGTCTGTGTATTTTCATCACAGCTATCTAAAAAATAATTAGTTTTAAATATTCTGCAGTTATGAATTACTTGCACGCATGCCTGTACAGCTACTCCCACTCACACATATGTGCTTGCACACACACACACACACACACACACACACCTTTGAACTAACAAAAGAGCAGTCCATTTTTAGAAAACCAATGTTTCTGGCAAAAATAGAAATTGATTTGAAATTGAAATGCAATTGAAATTCTATAGAGCAGTCTTTGGAGTACAGATTTGCAAAATGACTATTTTCTAAAATGCGTATTAGCATTTGAGGAAAGAATCTTTTATTCTTCCATGTCCTTGAAAGAGACCTAGGCTGGGAAGGATTTCCTCTCTTTGAATCTCTCAGTGATGTCATTTTAAATGAAATAGCCACTCAGAGTGATGAGGACCTTATTTTGTAGCCTCTGCAGGCAGCACTGCCCTGGGAGTCAAACTGAACAATTTGCTTCCCACCTAGAGAAAGAGGCATTTGATAGCCAGATATGAGGAATGAATTCTAATTCCAATGGGGCTTCTCTGTTGGGCCCACCAGCAGAGTCCCTTCTTCCCTAACAAATGAACCCTGAATTGAAATTTGGAGTTTAGGGATTTGAGAAAAACCACACTAAGACTGCTCACTTTCCACTTAG
Source organism: Grammomys surdaster (assembly GCF_004785775.1). Classification (NCBI taxonomy): domain Eukaryota; kingdom Metazoa; phylum Chordata; class Mammalia; order Rodentia; family Muridae; genus Grammomys; species Grammomys surdaster. The sequence continues at coordinate 1,383,899 of NW_021604676.1, read as the reverse complement.
GTGATGTCTCTTTGTTGTTTTTCTATTTGTTTGGGGCCATGTAAACTAGCAGGTAGATTGTAGCAGCTCTTTCTTGTATTGCAATGAACTGCACCGCCAATAACAAGGAGTAAAGTCACTTGAGAGTTTTCTGTGTACAAATGTAATAAGGATCACATGCCCTTAAGGAAATTTAAAACATCGACAACAACAAATCCCTTTCATTTTCATGTCGTGGTCTTATAAATGTTTACCAGAGTCAAAAATAAAAAAGTACTGAAAGGCATTTCTGATTCTTTCCCCCCAAAGACCATGGTTTGTTTAGTAGAAAACAGATTTACTATTGTTTCAAAATGGCTGACACGTTCTAGCGGTACTTCTGAAAGTATTTGATGGAATGTATTTTATAAACAAACATTTAAAGGAAATTTATGAGAATTCTTCTGGGTAAATGGTCAATACAGCTACAGTAGCACTTACTAACCATTATAATTTTGAATGAGACCTGTTTAACCTTGGGAACTTGAATGGTCTTGATTTGTTGTTGTATATTATAGGTATATTCTGTGATATCTGTTCATCACAAACATGTGGAAGGGCTTTCCCCCCCCCCCCGCCTTATGTTTGTTCTTTAACAGTGTCCCGGTTCTGTGTGTGGCTAAAGCAAGCTCCATCAGCAAGTAGGAATGTACTGGATATTGCTTTTAACAGGTCAACAGGATGACATGTGGATCTGAGCTAAGCTACAGCAGGGAACACACATCCTCTGTTGAAATGGTCGAAAAGATAAACATTGTGGAAATCACAATATTGAGCTGGGTGTCTTTGCAAAGGATCAGGTAAATCACCAAAATGAAGCAGGTGCACTTCAGATACCCACATCTGGCTGGCATGTAAGCAGGAGGCATAATGATGGCAATTGAGATATGAATTCAGAACCATGGCAACAGTGCTGCCATGGTCAGCACAGAAAGCCTCACAGTTCAGGATGCCTGTACAAGCCATTATTTAGAAAATCATGTGCTGACCGTCAGCATTCATCTGTGGGCCAGTTTTAAAGTTTGCCACTCCCTGTTAAAACCTGTCTGAGATACTCTGATAGTTTTATTGCACTCTAAGTAGGATGCATTTTCACAAGATAGCTTCCAAATGTTTTGAGTTTGGGGCAGTGTGCTGGTGTGACTCTTACTTCAAAGCTTATTAGTGTAGGAAAAACACCAAACTTGAACTATTGAAGCAAAACCATGGGGTAGATCATGTAGTTGAAACACTTGCCTGCAAGTAGCAATCATGAAGGCCAGAGTTCAGATCCCCAGAACCTACAGGTAAATGCAGGGTGAGCTTGAGAGACACATACAATTCCAGTCTTGGAAGGAGAAAGTCAGATCCCTGTAACAAGTTCACTGGCAGGATCAGCTGTAATTATAAGCTCTGGGATTGATTGACAGAACCTGCCTCTAAGCATACTGTGGAAGAGGAATCAAAGATTTCCAACATCAACCTTGGGCCTCCAAAGTCACATGCACCTACAAACACATGTACACTTATATACATGCACACTTATACACAAGCACACATACCATACACATAAACACATGGAAAGAAGAAATATTGTGACCTCTAAAATTCTTACTGTCCATTGACAAAAAGATCAATTATCTTTTGTCTAAAACCTAAATTACTTCAGTCATGCTTAGTTTTCTTATGTCATAGTCTGTAGCCCAAATGCTAAGAGAAAAAGTGGTCACTATTTTCTCCCCTTTAAATCAGAATTTGCCATATTGTGGATGATGAATGCAGAAAACTAAGTGTGACACTTTTCTCAGTACTGTGACTTCACCACCAATCAAAACCTCTGGATTCCTTGTCGGAGTGCAGATGATGTCTATTGGACCATGCATTTATAGCTCATGCCTTAAAGTTTATGTTTGCTATTAGACCAAATTTTAAACTATTAGAAATTTATATATTATGCAAATTATATATTTTCACATGTATTCTCTTTTTAAAATAGTTTTATTTTTAACTATGCCTATGTTTTTGCATGGGTGTGGGTGCATGAACGTAGGGAGTTGGGGCCAGAAGAGGGGCTTGGATGCCCTGGAGCTAGAATTACAGAGAATTGTGAGCTGCCAGATGGGAGTACTGGGAACTGAACTTAGGTCCTCTGCAAGAGCAATACACACGTTTTAATGAATTACTTCCTCAGCCCCACCACCATCTTTTCTCTTTCAATACAGAGTCTCCTCGAGCCCAGTAGTGTCCTCTTGTCACCACCTCTGTGCCATGTTTCTTTCCTTTTCTCCCTAATCAAGACAAATCTGGTCATACCTAGGATGATCTGCCCACATAGAAACACTTCATGCAATGTCTCAGCTGTTTGGCTACCAAAGATAAAAATGTTAGCAGGCCAAGTTATAGAGATTAGGACATGGATCTTACAGGGCTGTTAATCAGCCTCCATCATCCAAGGCCAGCTTAAACATGTAACTTTAAGGAGGACATGAGCTTGCAGTGTGGCTGCAGCTACCAACCCCATTAGTAGTCTAAAGGGGAATGCACAGAGTCTATACACATCAGCCTGGACCTATGAGAAAGCAGCTTGTGGGGCCTCTGCCTACACTTCTCCCTCAGTTATCCAGAGCCAGGGCTGAGGAAATCATGTAACCTGTTTTCTTTTGATGGTTGCCCCCACCCCATTTTTTTCACTGACAGTTTTGTCCCTTGAAACCTTAAATATCAGTTGGTTTTCAACCCATATTCTTATTTTCCTTAGGCCATAGGCTAGGTCTCCTGTTTCCCATTAAAATTCTGATTATAGGCAACCAGAACTGACATACTTCTCCAGGCCAAATGCTGGTTCCAACCCTCTTTCTTTTAGATTAATGCTTCATATATTTCTGTTGTGGGTCCAAGAAATATTACTTTTCTATCAGTATAGTCAATGCCTTACTTTGTAGAGAATATTATATATAGTTTTCTTCAAGTGCAAGTGTGTGAGTGTATGTGTGTGTAAGTCTTCATGTGCGCATGTGTACGCATATATGTGCATGTAAAAGCCAGTGGTCTGTGTTGAGTATCTTCTTCAGTCAATGTCTACCATGTTTATTTATTTTAGTTAAAAATTGTGTATAGAAGTGCTTTGTCTGCTTGATACATACTCAATGAATGTTAGCCATTACTTTGTTATCATCAAGGGGTGAATGAAGCAGTCATTAGCCATTTCTTTGAGAATGAGACTTCCTCATCTTCACTGATGAGAATGTTTTTGGGCATCCATAGTTCTGGGAAGATGTTCTGATCTGCATAAGCTGCATCTAAATGCTGTCTGTGCATTCAGTGGGATTGATTAACCTTTTGACTGATGTTTGTCTTCATCAGCAGGTGAACAACAAGCCACAGAGCAGGGACCAAAATCTACACGTGTAAAAGAAAGATGAGAAATAAAGAAAATCTCAACTCTGCCACCACAGGCTGGGCCAGGCTTCCTCAGAGATATTTATACCCTGAACAGGAAGAAGGTACAGTTACTGTGATGGATGTGTTAGGAATATAGCATGCTCATGGAGAGATGAGGGTGATTCTGAGCCTATTACTCTAGCTAGAAACCTGATATCCCACATTCATTCTGTATCGGTCAGAATCCTAGAGAGAAATAAAGCATTCCAGGAAGCTAAGACAAAGAAGTATATATTCATATGAGGAGGGGGCAATACAAGATAGGGTTGTGAGAGCAAGAAAAGGGTGTTGAAGGAGAGACTCAAAATGGGAGAAACTGTACAAGTGGATCCCAGCAAGAGCAAGGAAGGAAGAACTGAACGCAATGGGCAATCCTGGGTGTAGGTGAGCACTTCCAGAAAGCAGTAATGAGGTGACAGCCATTTCCTATTCCTCTTCTCTTCTGATGTCTCTTATTAAATGAATTTAGTTGGACACTAGCCAGCAAAGGAGCTAAGCCTGTGCCTCTGCTAACAGATAACACAAAGAAGGATAAGAGTCCGGAGGCAGTAGCTACCCTTTGCTTCTCTAGATATTCTGTGCTGCCTTTCAGGTGTGTGTGTGTGTGTGTGTGTGTGTGTGTGTGTGTGTGTGTTCGTGTACTCACAAATATGTACATGTGTATGAATGGAGACTGAATGCTTGTCTCAGGTTTCTTTCTACAGACATGAGCAATGTTCACCTTTTTGAGATTGAGTTTCACTGAGACTAGAGGACCAAAGAATAGTCTAGGCTAATTGTTCACAAGCCCTAGCAAGCTTCCTGTCTGTTTCCTCCATGCTAGAGTTACAGATATACACTAGTAAGCCCAGCTTTTTTCATATAGGCACTTGGATTGAACAGTTTCTCATGCTTGTCTGGCAGTTAGCTCAGTGACTTTGATTCCCAGCTACCATCTTGGAATTCTTCTAATGTCTTTGGACTAATCTTCTGTTGGTGCTCTGTAGGTGATGCATGCCAGTAAGGCTAGGCATGTGTTGCATGGCTAAGTTTGTGTGGAAAAATAATTGACTTCATTGACCACACTCATTTTTTGGTCTGCTACCTTCTTAGGGTGGCAAGTCAGTTTTTCCAGGAGTACTGCAATGAGGTTTGGTCAGAGGGAGAATGGAATGGCTTAGCTCTAAATATAAAAGTGAGCGACTGTGTGGACAGGCATGTGTCTTAGTGCACTTTCTATTGCTGTGATAATACAATGGCCAAAAACAACTTAGGGAGGAAAGGGCTAAATGAAGCAGAGACTATGGAGGATCTCTGATTGCTGGCTTGCTCTCATGTCTCACTCAGTCTAGTTTCTTATGGAACCCAGAACCCCCTGTTTATGGCTGGCACTGTCCACAGTGGGCTGAGTCTTCCCACATCAATCAGTAATCAAGAAAATGGCCCCATAGACTCGCCTGTAGGCTGGTCTGATAGAGGTTATTCCTCAATTTATAGTCTGTATTCCCAGATGACACTACTTTGTGTCAAGTGGACAAAAGCCTCACCAAATGAGCAGGGTAGAGGGGCCCATGTTTTGTGGATGGAAAATTACTAAGCAGAAATCTCAGTGTGTGGGTAGACTTTGGCCACACCATCATAGTAAGTTTTCAATGAAGGTGGGCTATGGTGACATTGGAGGTTGAGAGGGAGAGATTTAGTCAGATATCAAGAGTAGGGATTCTGAAAAGAATATTGTGTTATATAATTCCTGATAAAATGGCCTTGGGGTCCTGTCCAAGATCAGAATCTCTCACAGGAGTCTGCCTAAGGTTTTCTACCAGAGATTATCCTGTCTGACTTCTACCAAAAGCTTGAACAATCTTAGACAAGCTATTTAAGCCTTAAGTCTTTTAATCTGTAAAACTGAGTCAGTAACATATACTTAATGGCTACCATTGAAGTTTGAGTATTTAATGAAACAAATGTAAACAATCACCTTTCAAAGAAGCATGGGAAGATCAGTCATGGAGGTGGACACTGAAGGGGCTGCTTTTCCTAAGGGCTTGGAAATTCTTAATGCACAAATGATAAGGCTTAGAGATCTATATAACACACAGAAGGCATGCAGAGATGACTGTCTTGCCATCAACACTGTTTCCCTCTTATGTCATAACATTTGAATTATAATCTTGCCTACAGTGGCTCAGAGACACTCTGCTTCCTAGGCCACTCTGCTGAATGCAGCCATGTGAGTACCTCCTCCCCAGTGATGGAGGAGGGGGACATTGAGCTCTTTTATTCCTGTTCTTCTCACACTTTCTTCCCCACATACTCCTCTTCTCCATGGAAGGGTTACAGTGGAATGACCAAAACACTATAACTAAAGATGGTCGACGTACCCCTAGCTAAGGACCAGAGAAGAATTGGGTCCCTGCCCTCAAATCTGTGCTACCCGACTGGATGGTCTCCTTTGACAATTACAGGTAAAAAAAATGAATTTTGTTTTTGTAAGCTTCGGAGTGTCAAAGCCTCTAAGTTACAGGAGCATAGTTATAGTAACTTGATGGGCACATGCATACAAATTAACCTAGCATTCTGTGATAGTGAAAATAATTTTTCCACAGTTTTACTCAGAATATAGCTGGTTTGTCAGTATGCTTTTGAGAATGGGCTGAGGTGGAGCGGGTAAGATTGGGGAGTGGGGAAATCTTATTTTATTTGATTTTATTTTATTAGATTAAAGTTTATTTATTTATTTATTTATTTATTTATTTATTTATTATTTAGTTTCCTGTATCCCAGATTGCCTTGAATTCTGAATTCACAATGTAATGCAGGATAGTGTTCTTCTGATTCTTCTGCCTCTATGTCCTGAGTGCTGGGATTACAGGTGTGCACCATCACATCTGGTTTATGAAATGCTGGCGATCAAACCCAGTGCTTTGTGAATGTTAAATAAACATTCTTCCAGCTGAGCCACGTCCCCAGCCTACAAAGGAGCATCCTCACAGGGCAATGGAAAGGCTCTTCATCTTGCAGTAATGTGGTTTCTAGATTATCATGGCTTGCAGGCTACTTCAGAAAAGACACACATCCACAATTTTTTTTTTTAACACAAGTAAGATGTTCTGAGAAGAAACTTTCAGAAATTGTGAGGAGAGACATAAGATTTTAGAGACAGTAGTCATTTCCTGTAGAGGCAGGCAAAGTCTATTAGGTAGGAAATTTGCACGTTTACGAGTGACATGTAATTTGCATAGTTGTGAATGACAACTGATTTGTACTTTGTATCTCCATGACTTGTTCTTTTAGAAACCATCTAGTTGAGGTAAGCTATTTTAAATATTATAAACGCTTACTATTTGACATACAGGAAGTACCACAGTGGACTAGGTTCAAGGCAATATATTATTGTCAAGTTTTCTATTTCTCAGTGATTTACTCATCTTGATCCTCCTCTACATGGAGTCTTTGTTCTCAGATTAACTTTTTAAGATAGCACAAAATGACTAAACAACAGCTTTACACTATGTTCTCTCATTCATCTTCAATGAGATATAGAGATGAGGGAGAAAGGAAGGAAAGGACAGAAGGTGGAAGAAAGCAAGAACAACTCTCCCTGGTCTTTCTAGATGAACTTAAGTCAGGTGCCCAGTGTTTACCTTGGGAAAATGTCACACCTTCCTTGGCTTGTGCCAGATTTCCTAGCCATCCTTGACAATAATCTTGGGATTGGGATTGGGATAATTACCTTTAAGGCAACTCTAGCCAATCGTCTTAGCCCAAATGCTAATTGATTTTTGGAAATGCTTACATTTCAAATGGTCATATAAATGTTTTGTCAATACCTTCGATCTTGCCTTTTTGCTTACAAAACCTAAGTTCTTATACTGGGCACAGTGGTGCACAGCTGTAACCCTAACACTTGGAAGGAAGAGCCAAGAGGGCACCATAAGGCAGGGACCATTATGGTTTGCAGATTAAGTTCTTCACCAACTTGAGCTCGAGCTGCCTTAAACAAAAGCAAACAAGCCAAAGCCCTCAGATTCTTTACTATTTGGTTCTATAAGGAAAAAGTCAGTCATTTATTTTCTGTACATTACTTACCTATACGTTCATTAATTCATGATTATGTCACATTCATATAAAAGTATGGGTGTGGAGGTCAGAGGATAACATGTGGGAGTTGGCTTTCTTTGTTTATCATGTGGGTCCCAGGGATAGAACTCGGATTAACAGGTTTGATGCTAAAGCACCATTATTAGCTGAGCCACTTTCCTGGCCCATTTAGTTTTTTTTAAATTTCATTTTTATTTACTTATTTGTGTATATAATGGGTGAGGTAAACACATTCTACAGTGCATGTGTGTAGGTCAGAGGGCAAAATGAAGGAATCAGTTCCCTTCTTCCACTATGTGGGTCCTGGGGATAGAATCCAGGTCACTGTGCTTTGTTGAAGGTATCTTTACCTTCTGAGCCATCTTTCCAGCCCCAGGTGATTTCTATGAGCCAGAACATGCTTACGGAGTTGAGGGTGACAGGCTACCATTATTTGTGGCTCCTGGACTGTTCTGGGAACACTCAAAAAGGTAGGGAAGCTTGTTTGAAAATGTGGGGCTTAAGATGCCTCACAGAGCAACACCAAGCACCCATGAACTTCATCAAGCTGACATGGCTCCTTCCACAAATTTATGCCAGTTGAATTGTTAATTTTTTTGTGTCTTTTTAGTGAATTGTGCTTTAGGTATCATGATAATAATTGAAACATCTTGCAACAATCAACTTCTCATCCGTCTTACCCAGCATCTCTTTGCTGTGCTTGCTCCCCAGTCCTTCTATTTTGGGGTTGTGTGGAGATTAGAAAAGGTCTGGTCTCAACTAATGCATATGTGAAGTAGGCCAGCTAGAGCCAAATGATGTGAAGCTCTAAAAGTGTGAAGAGCATCTCCAGTACAGACAGGGTCATCCATAATGTTGATGGCCAAAGCTGGACCAATCATATAAAACCTGGGTCTGTGTTTGGGATGTAGCTGGGAGAATGTGCAATTTAGATTTTAAAAATCAATGTGAATTAGTCTCAATCTGAATTCTCTTCAAGAGAAAGGCACTAGTCCTAGAGATAGGATATGAGCAGGAATCAATAATGTCTCATAAGTTCAGCCTCTGAAATCATCTCTCCAACAAGGTTACAAAAAGGTAAAACGCTGGGCTGGAGAGATGGCTCAGTTAGCAAAGTGCTTGCCTTGTAAGCAGGAAATCCTGAGTCTGATCCCCTAGAACCTGTGGTGACCACAGTTAATAGTTTGTTAATATCATTGCATACATATTTTTTATTTATGTAGAGTCAAAAACAGGAGTAGGTGTGCACACACAGATGCCGTTTTCTGTATATGCATCAGTAGCACATATGTTCTGAAACTCAACTTTTTAATTTAAATTTTTACTAGAATTTTTATTTTGCATGCGGAAGGAATGGGACCATGTAGGTCCCAGGGATAAGTAGAATTCTTTATCTGCTGAACCATCTTGTCTACCCCTGTTCATCCTTTTACTTAACAATATATGCAGCAATCTTTTCATGCCCATTGACATCAATTTACCCTTTATTTAAAAATGCTGTGAAATAGTCCATTTATTTTATGGATTTACAGATACTTATTTAACCAATCCAATTGATGAACATTTAAAAAACTTAGGTAAAGTTGTCACCATCCCAGGGGATGGGGTTTGATAGATGATTACACATAATGTTCTTGTTTGAAATTTTAACACCTGCTGGTTATCGCTTTCAAAGCATTTAAATATATTATAATATTTCCTATATAGCACACATGCAGCTTAAGAATCAAAGCTCTATGTTTACATGTGGGGAAGAACAGCTCTTGGATATCCACACACTATATTCCAAGCTTAGGGAATGCAACTTCTTCCACACTTGCTACCTGTATGATGATTTAATATCTCCAACAATTTGTACTTCCTCTAGAATCATTAATTACTCACTTCATTCACATTTGTGCTTTCCAATGCCTTTCATAGTTCATTAACCTAAGCTTAAAAATAGAATTAAAATTATTCTTTTTATATTTTCACTCTGTGATATATCAACATCAATTTTATTTACATTTTATTCATTTCATGACCCTACACTCTCAGATTTTGACCCTCTGAGCCAGGAGGCTTCCTCTTGCCTTCCCATTATGCTACAAAGCAATTTGAATGTTCCCTTCACTTCTCACCTATATTGAATTGCCAATTTTTTTTCCAGCTTTATGTCTTCCTTTTTATTGTTCTTGATCATATTTATAGCATTATGTGTAGCTTTTCTTATGGTAAGCTGCCAGTTGTTTGTCAACTCACAGAATAAATAAAAGCATAGTTGGATTCACATCTTACACCTAGGTTAAACAATTGATCGACATAACTTCAGAACAAAAAGAAAGAAAATCCAAATAAAGTGGCACATATATGCATTTGTTGAGAGTAGTGTGCAATCTGCAGACTCTGATATGTCTGTTACCAATGGGTAGAGTGTGAGCTTTGTGAAATGACTTAACTTGTAGGGTACACAGCAGTGGACAGTCTGCCGCTGGCTGGCTTGGGCTATTTAGCCCTTTGCCCTTGGCCTCATTAACTCCCCCACTTTCTCCAACAGGATCTATAGCCACAGGCAAGCAGTTTGTGAGCAGCCTGGAAAGCTAGTCCCCAATCACAACCCCTGGCTTTTGTCCTTAATAAGGCTTGCTACCGTCCTTGGTCCTGACTTTCATCCATTTCCTCCCTGCAGGCTGCCTTTAAGGCTGTGTTTATCAGCAGTCTGCAGCACAAGAGGCGCAGAGATTCCCTCCCCTGGTAATGACCCTGGTGGATTTTGTAGAGTAATTTGCCACCACAGACCACCTTTACTCAGTAGAGTTTGGCTCTCAGTTTGGAGGTGAAGGTCAAGCTTCCTTCAGAAGTCTTTCTTCCAAAACCTTAAATCATTTATCCGTTTGTCTTCCTCTGTGCCTTCTCAAGTCTGACCAGTGAGGCTCTTCCCTTGCCCACACTCCCAAAGTCAGGGACCTTCCATTCACATGTGCAGGCTCTGTCTGTTGTTTCTCCTCTTGGGTTTCTGTGTGAATAGGAAAAAGCCATTCCCTCCACTCTGGCGGTGTCTGTGTCTTCAGTGTTCATGACTGTTGTATTTGCTGCTTTTAGATCACACAGACATAAGAGCTATCCAGCAAACAGATAAAGGTAGAGACACCTTAAATGTGTGGGTCACTGAGGCTGTGAGGAGGCAGTGGGTGCCCAGACTGACGGCTGTTTGGAGCAATTCACACAACTACTTCACAAGGAGGAAATTTCTCTTTAAAAATAACACTGATTTCCCTTACTGAGGTCCCACTCACTGTGTCTACATATAGATCATTCCTTTGAAGTTTTACCATATCCCTACAAGAAACACAGGCCTCAGAGGAGGCTGACTCGATTTGGGTTGTGTAATTCCAAATAGCATTGTTTTTCCAGGACTATGCTTATTTTTAAAAGTGGGGGGTGGATCAGAGGTAGGAGAGGAAAAGGAAGGGAGGGAGACCCTTCAGAAAGAGCTATCACATACCCTACAGTGTGTCACAGATGGACCTCTCATGCCTCTCCTAGCAGGGGCATTCACGTTGGCTGCTGTCATGGGAGCAGGCACTGGTGCTCACCTCCCCCCCCAATTTTTTTTGGTGAAGATATAATTTTTGGGTCCAAAAGAAGTTCTCTCTCCCTCCCTCTCTCTCTCTCTCTCTCTCTCTCTCTCTCTCTCTCTCTCTCTCTCTCTCTTTCCCCACCTCTCGTGTGTCTGTGTGTGTGTCTGTGTGTTTGTGTTTGTGTGTACCTGAGAAAGCCAGAAGAGGGTGTTATATCAGATATGACTCACAACCAACCAAACTGAGAACCAAACTCTGGTCCTCTGCAAGCGGACTATGTGCTTATAACCATTATCTCCATTATTTATCTGAATGTGGTAGCTTACACAATGGAGCACTACTCAGCTATCAAAAACAATGAATTTGAGAAATTCTTAGGCAAATGGATGGAACTGGAAAATATCATCCTGAGTGAGGTAACCCAATCACAAAAGAACATACATGGTATGTACTCACTGATAATTGGATATTAGCCCCAAAGCTCACAATACTCAATATACAATTCCCAGACCACATGAAGCTCATGAACAAGGAAGACCAAAGTGTAGGTGCTTTGGCCCTTCTTAGAAGGAGCAACAGAATACTCATGGGAGCAATATGGAGACAAAGCATGGGACAGAAACTGAAGGAGAAGCCGTCCAGAGACTGCTCTACCTGGGGATCCATCCTTTGTGCATTCACCAAAAGTAGACACTGATGTGGATGTCAGGAAGTGCATGCTGACAGGAGCCTGACATAGCTGTCTCCTTAGAGGTCTGCCAGAGCCTGAAATATACAGAGGTGGATGCTCACAGCTAACCATTGAGCTGATCATGGGGTTCCCAATGGAGGAGTGAGAAAGAAGACTGAAGGAGTGGAGCTGAAAGGGTTTGCTGCCCCTTTCCCATGAGGAGAGCAACAATACCAACCAACTAGAGCTCCCAGGGTCTAAACCACCAGCCTGGGAGTACGTATGGAGGGGCCCATGGCTCCAGCTGTATATGTAGGGGAGGATGACAGTGTCAGGCATGGGTGAGTGAAGAAGTCCTTGGCCCAGTAAAAGCTGGATGCCCCAGTGTGGGGGAAATTGTGGGTGGGGAGGTGAGAGTGAGAGGGTGGGTGGGGGCATATCCTCATAGAAGCAGGAGGAGGGGGGATGGGACAGGGGGTTCCTGCGTCGGGGGAAAGGGGATTACATCTGAAATGTAAATAAAATATCCAATAAAAAAAATAAAGAAAAAAAAAGAGTGCTGACTTCTACTTACTGGACATTTGATCTGGGGATAAGGGGTATCCTTTGAATTGTGTCCCTCTACTAGAGAGTGTTCACAGTTAACCTATTAGGGTTTTTGCTTCACAGCAGTGGAAAACTGAAGGCTACAGTATGTGAACACACTAGCCAAATAGCAATGGCTCTGCCAAGGAGGGGCATTTCATTGTACATCTGATGTGAAGCAGGGAATCTACCAGTGACAGACTGATGATAAAACTTATTAGGGAGACTCATATATGTGATCAAATTGAAATGGGTGCTATGGGTGGCAGAGATAGCTATGATTCAGACTTATGATGGGGTTATTCTTTGAAAAGTACTTCCTATCTGGTTTGCATAATTCAGACCTCAAAGCTTAGTTAAATCATTACAAAGAAGCACTACTCTTAGATGCAAGGGTCTGCAGCCACCTGAGAGGGGCAAGCTGTTATTTCTTATAAAGTTAAAAGTAGACTCTGCACATGACCACCAATACATTCCTAATGATTCTTTCAAACTCCTGTCCATTCAAAAATTTACACAGGAGTATTTATCCATAATCACCCCAAACACAAAGCCTTATACAACTGTATAAACAGTTGGCAACACAGCCATGCAGTGGGCTGTTGTTTTTTTTTTTTTTTTTTTTTTTTGGTGAGAGAAGAATCAAACTATCTCATTTTGTGAATGAACTATGGAAGAACATCACTAAGGTGAGAAGAACCAGTTTCAAAGATTACTCTAGAGACACAGAAGCAGAAGTATATGAACAAAGCCATGTTCCAGGATTTCGGGTCCTGCAGTTATAGATGCAGTGAAGTTCCTTAACATATCATCTGCATGATTAGTGCAAGGGAGCTTGTGTACAATTCCAACTGAGTTTGAAGGGATGTGTAATTCTAACTTTTATTCACCAGATGCAATTGCCAACTTGGAGACATACTGCTGAATAAGCTCACCCTTTCTAGTTCTTTCTGAAGAACTCTGACTGGCTGGTTCAACTCAGCTGTTGTGGCTTGAACTCCTCTCCAAGATGACTGATTGAATGTGGCTTCTTTTGGCTTCTCACTGAATTGCTCTGCTTGGCCTCAAACTTGGTCTGGCAATCTGTTCTAATTCTGGCTCTTAGTCTCTGGCTTCATGCAACCTGCCCATGAATTGAATCGGCCCAACTCAACTGAGCTGGCTGCATGAACTGAACTCAAGGAATGAATTGTCAAAGGAACTCAACTCCACTGCACTCACTGAACTCAACTGAAATGCACAGAACTGCCAGAATTGACTGAACTTACTCAACTCTCTGCTTTCTCTCTGTGCTGCTCTTAAACAGCTTCTGTTTCCTGTGCTGTTTTCATGATAGCTGGGTGTATCCTATCTCTGACTCATTCTGTCAGATCTTTCTCTGATTCATCACTTTGTCCCTCAATTACACATCACTTTCAAACATGGCTGCTTCCTTCTACAAGCTAACTTTACTTTCATTGTTAGCGTATGCATTAAGCACATGCTTCTGTATTCATTTCATACTGTAACAGAGTGTCTCTGCCTTCCAACTGTATCACATAGATTTACAAGGTCTTTGGATGTGATCCCCTGCCAGAGCAGACATGTTGCTAGATTAAAATTCCTGTACAGGATGTCTGAACATAGAGAAGATGGGTGTTCTAGCTACAAAAGAAAGAGTGAATTCCCCATTCACTGCTCCTCTGTTTTTTATTCCTGTCTGTGGCCCTCCCCATTTCAGGGGGTGTGGATATCTGATGACATATATGAGGACCAATCTCTTTTATCCAGTCTATCAATTTCAGTGCTAATTGCCAGAAACTCCTTCATAGACATACCCTGAAGGAATATTATGGCAGCTGGTGGAGACCCTCCTTTCCCAGGTCAACCTGACATCTAAATTTACCACTTTGTGATTCTCTATGGCCCTATCCACCTGACATCCTGGGAGAGGCCAAGCAAGTAGCTTGTCTGAGGTTACACAGCCAGTGTCGGGGGTTCAGTCCAAGCAGTATGTCCCAGAATTCAAACCCACAACAGTAACTTTATGAGAAAGTAAGCAGAGAGTCACATGTCAAAGCCTGTGGGACAACAAACCATCGTTCAGAACTGCTCCAGGTACAGGCAGGAAGCTGTGAAGAAGGAGCCATGTGGAGGGCAGCCAATTTGGCAGCAGCAGAGTGGAGGGCTGTGGCTTGTTTGGAGCAGGAATAGCTTGGTAGCAGTGCAGACAGCCCAAGGAAGGCTGGAGCTGACAAGACCTCTATAGGGCTGCTGGAATCACAGATGGAGACTCTGGGTGTCTGGAATGGGAGAGGTCTGTGCAGACTTCCTGTTTTAATAACAACTTCCTACAGAGGTTGAAGCATCCAGGCTGCCAAGTGGAGATGCCAGGAAACATGCATTGGCATTCTGAGGAAACTTCAGGATTTCTAGAGGTCTCTGAGCTAAGCCCTTCATATAACTGGAAAATACTTGTGCTGCAGAGATTAGAGGAAATGAGGACTTCTTTTAGGTGAAATCCAGCTGTGCTTTGCCAATCAGTGTCTTCCTCAACCTCATAGGAAGTTGGGCTTCTTCTTCTGAACAATCATGATTTAGTTTAGTGTAGTGTTTGGCTTAAATTTAATAAATAAAAAGTGATTTCCCAGTATTTTTTCCTCCTTTCTATCTTCAGAATTAGTAATGAAGTTGGGTAGTAGATTAGTAGATGGACGTTGTTATTTTTTTCAAGACAAGATTTCTCTGTGTAACCCTGGCCATTGCTCTGTATACCAGTTTGGTCTCAAACTCACTGAGATCCACCTGCCTCTGCCTCCCAAGAGCTGGGATTAAAGGCGAGTATCACCACTGCCCTGCATAGATCGAAATTCTATCAATCTATCTCAAGTATGAAGTCCTGAGGAAGGAAGAGTTTTTCACACCCAACATAATGATTTACTCTGTCTTCTCTGGAATCTGGGCTTTGTCTTGTTCTGAAGGGTAGAAATGTGGTCAACTGTTTTGTGTTGAACTCTCACCCAGTTGGAGCACAGTAGACCCCGGTGGGTGTGTTTTTGAGGAGCTGAAGGAGCTATCTTGCTTTTTTCCCTTTCATTCACCACAGCCTTCTCAGAAGTTACTGCATTGCTTTCAGTGGTATCTCCATCAGGTTGCCATGACCTTCAGGTACACCTGTTGCTTCTTGGTCTCCAGCTCTGCAATGTCTAGGCTGTTTTCCTGCCATCATCTCTTGTTTATTAGTTTTTGTTGTTCATGTAGAACTAATTAAATTTATCTTTAACTGGTGCATAAAACATAAAATTATGTATATTTGTAGGATAGTGTATTTTAATACGTGTGTAAACTAAACCAAATGGCTATCTTCATAAATATTTTAAAAGATAAAATATTCTAATTCCATTCTTCTAATGCTTAAAAATTTATGCATATTTTTGGTACTTACAGTCTTCATAGTTTCATAATCTCACATTAAATATTTAGTCTATTCTGAGTTGGATTTTATAACTGGTGTGAGGAAGGAGTCAAATTTAATTCTTCTATGTATGGAGACCCATTTTTTTCAAGTACCTTTTATTTAAAGATTTATTTTTATTATATGTGTATGATTGCTTGCCTGTATGTATATATGTGCACCACATGTGTTCAGCGCCCTTGGAGGCCAAAAGATGACATCTGAGATCCCGTAACTAGAGTTATAGATGATTGTGAGTCATTTTATATGTGCTGGGAACTGAACCTGGGTTCTCTTCAAGGACAGAAAGTGCTCATAACCATTGAACCATCTCTCCATCCAGTGTGCATTTGTTGTGTGTGTTTTTTTTTTTTTTTTGGAAGACATGAACAAATCTACTCCAGGTACAGGATCCAAAGATAGGCCAAAGAAATAATTCCATCCAAGTCTAACTTAGTGAACCAATGGGTTTATTGTGTCCTTAGAGGCATGGGCACTCTCTGGAAAGCTTACTCCAGCATGGGTGATGACTCATGAAATCTGCAACCCAAGAATCTCCCCATAGCTTGCTGTCAGCTCCACCAAAGGTCTTCTTTCCCTATTAGTCACTAATTGTTCATGTAGATTTCAGATACAGTAAAAAGCCAAGCAGCATGGTACCTCCAGCTATTTTTCATGATGGCATTAGCTATTTAGGATCTCTTATAATCCTATAGAAATTTTGGAACCATCTTATCAATTCTCTGAAAAATCAGATTGCATTTTTGTAGTGATTGAATCTAAAGAGAATGGTAGTATGGCCATTTTAACAATACTGATTATCATAATTCATTACACCATTGTTTCTCCTTTACTGTGTGTCGTTTTCAGTTTAGAAAGAAGGCAACACCAATCATTCTAAAACATTCCAGAAGAATAAATTCTTCCAAACTCCATAAGGCTAGCATTATCCTGATAACAAAACCAGAGAACAAAACCACAGACTAAGGTTTTCAATGAACAGTGATGCAAAAATTCTTGGCCAAACATTGGCAGCACATTACAAAGATCATTCACCATAATCCAGTGATGGTCTTAAGGGGATGAAAGGATAGTTCAATATATGCCAATCAATTAGCATAATATGCCATTTGACAGAATGAAGAACAAAAACTGTAATTTTCCTTGCAGATGGAGAAAAGCTTTGATAAAATTCAGTATCTTTTCTTAACCAGTACTTTGAACAAGTTAAGAACAGAAGGAACACACTTCTATGTATTGACAGCCATGAATGGTAAGCCAACAGCTCATGAATGGGGAAAGCTCAGTCATAGCAAACACAGGTTTTATATACAAATGCTTAGCTCTCAACTGAACAATGAGCTAAGCAAAACAGGCTATTTCAGAGGAGATTTCTGGGAGTATGGGCATTGTGGAGAACTGGGGAAAGACTCTCTTACCCATGAATCCTAGTGGGTGCATGACTTTATCTTCACCTAGAGAATAAGGCTTGCCAAAGAAGTTAGTATCCAATTTACTTATTTTTTCAAAAATGAGACTGCATGTTCAGACAACTTAATCTTAGTGCTATGGATAGAACTACTGATGTGTGCTATTTTAAGAATGAATCCAGCCACTAAAGTTCTGTGATTCTTAATATTTTTCAGTACAAATCCATCAGAGATAAACCTCTTTAATGCACTGCTCTTAAGGGACAGAGGAGTTTCTATCACTAGTGTGTGATGACTTTATGTGAATTTGTACCATAGGAGATGGCTCTGTTCATTGTAACTCCAGATCAGCGTAATTACAAGGGCATACTCTGATGCTGTCCTGCAGGACTGTAAATATGGTAATGTTGGTTTTTAAGAGACACAAGGCTGCTCTTCAGTGCCATTTCCTCCATTAATGCTGTTAACAGTAAGATCTATGATCCCTCTACATCTCTCAAACAGGTTTCCCCACAGTTGTGTCAGGAACGAAAGCTAATGACATTTGTGTTCAGACTCAATAATCTCTTAATTTACCGAATTAAGGATTTCCCAATTAGAAGTAAGAGGCTGATCTAGGCAAAGAAATGTGTGAGTATTTACTTTCTATTTAAAGACTTTTTGGATTAAAAGATACTGGAACAGATAACACTGCAAAATTAGTTTTTGCTTCCATGGCAAGGTTAAGACTCCTGCTGTTGCTAGGATATACTGTCCTATCACAGCTGATCTTGACAGTGAAAATTGGTGCCTTAATTTCCCAATGGTCCATGCTGCTTCTGATTTAGGCCTCATTCTGGTTAATCACACTGTCATTCTCACTGTAGATTGCCTTTTGACATCTTCATCTGCGAGAGGGTCCCTCAGCCAGTACTCAGGACATGGAGTCAATCCAATGCCTCCTTTCTGGTCACTGGACCTGCTGCTGACTGGGAGGAATGTGGGTGACAGCAGGAAGAAAGGATGATGGGAGACAAGCAGTTCTCTTGGTGTACATGGAAACACATGTGTAACCGAAACTGTGGTGGGAACGTTCATGAACAATGCTAAAATCTACATCAGTCAGAGACAGTGATTTTTTTTTAGTGAGATATTCTAATAAAAAATCTACCATATATTTTTTCTAAGGAAGATGGAAGAAATGGATTATATTATGTTTTCGAAATCTATCTCTCATCCACCTCTAATTTTAAAGCCCCTACTTTAGCAGGCTGAGGAAACTTGACTGGATACAATTGTCCAGTCATGATACCTTTTATGGTACAGGCTATAGCTGTTGTTGTTATTGTTGTTGTTAGTGTACAGAGGAGGAAGCCATAGTTCAAAGTAACAAAGTGATTATACAAGATTAAAAAGTCAAGAAGTGGCAAACTTATAGTTCAACTTTCACCAACCTAATCCCCAGCCCTGATATCACCTTCTGTAGCATACCAGCTGAGCAAGGGCCTGTGTACAGGTAGCTTCACCTCAGTAGCCCAGCAGTTCCTCTACAGATGTTAGCAACAAAAATGCTTACCATAGAAATGTTGATCTGTTTCATAGAGAATTAGTTGGAAAAAAAACAGAAAGAAAGAAAACAACCAAACTAATTCTGTAGCATTTCACTGTGGACTGCTGAGTCCTGCCTTTGACATGGAGTGTGCACAGCTCTGGATGCGTATGGATGCTCACAGTACAGTATGTTCCTCTCAAGTGTGTGTCTTTTTCCTCATTGCCCATCAACTGGACTCTACTTTTGCATGAATAAAGTGGCACTTGAGGAAGATTCATCCACAGCCATAAGTGTGGCCATCAGTATCTTTCTGATTCTCTTCCTCCTGGCCATAAATGAAGAAACCTGAAATACTGGATTTTGGGAGTTGACACGTATATACACCGGAGACAGAGCAAAGGGACTCTGAAAAACTGCCACCTATTTTCTTGTTTTCAATTGAGAACTTGCCCTTCAAGTTATCTGTTAAAATGAATACACCAGGAGGTTAGAAAGTGTTATAGGACATATTAAACATTGACTAAAACAAAATATTTCTCTGAGTAGAGCATGAATTTTTGTGTATGTATCTATGTGTTAGTGTAGTGTATGTGTGGATAGATAGATAGATAGATAGATAGATAGATAGATGATAGTCAAATAACTCAGGCTAGCTTCAAACTTACTAAAGTCAA
Source organism: Grammomys surdaster (assembly GCF_004785775.1). NCBI lineage: Eukaryota > Metazoa > Chordata > Mammalia > Rodentia > Muridae > Grammomys > Grammomys surdaster. The sequence continues at coordinate 1,364,498 of NW_021604676.1, read as the reverse complement.
AAGTCAAGTCTGACCTTGAACTTCTGATTCTCCTATCTCTACTTCTCAAGAGCTGAGATTACAGGCTTTGTCACTACACCTGATTCATGCAGTGTTAGGAATCACATCCAGGGCTTCATGCTCCCTAGACAAGCGTTCTACCAATCAGGCTCTATCCTCCTATCAGTCCAATCAGGCCTCTTTGTGTTCTGTATTAATCTTGTGTTTCTGACAGGTCTGTTAGGGACTCAGAACTTCTTCTGCAGGGCCCTGAGGAGCGTTGTCTGTGCAATTCAGAAGCGGCTGCTATTTCATCTGGAATCACCCTCACACAGTATGCAAGGGCCCTGACAAGGATCACACACAAAGACAGCAAAGAGAAGAGGAAAGAAAGATGGTGAGAATTAGGGTCCTTCAACCAACAGTGTATGAGTCAGGAATAGCTGCTGACACTAAGGAGATTTCACAGGAGGACATGTACTGTTCTAGAGCCCAGGCTTCCTCCTTTTGTATGTTGGATCTGCCTTTATTTTGGCACCACAACTAAGTGCTTTTTATAAAAACAATCCTTTCCAGTTGGAAGACACTGAGGAGGAGGGTGACCCCATAGGAAAACCAGTAGTCTCAACAAATCTGGACCCCCCAAGTTCTCTCAGACACCAAGCTACCAACCAGACAGCATAGTTCTGATCTGAGGCCCCTGACACATATAAAGCAGAAAACTGCCTGGCCTGGCCTCAGTGAGAGAAGATGCACCTAACTATTGAGAGACTTGAGGCCCCAGGGAGTGGGGAGGCCTGGCAGGGTGTGGGGGTTATGGGGACATCCTCTTGGAGATGGGGTGGGGGAGGAGGAATGGGGTGAGGAACTGTTGGAGGGCAGAACTGGAGGAGGATAACAACTGGAATGTGAAAAAAAGATTAAAGTTAATAATAATAATATAAATAAAAATAACCCTTTCCCCCTCTTATGCATTACTTCGTAAACTAAATTCAATCTGTTCAGTTTATGCAGATTTCAAGGGATGCCCTCTGCTAGTCATGTTTCTGTGCCCATTGCCAGTTAGAGTCCATTTGTTTTCCTGCAGATTGCCTCCACTCCCAAAGAGATCCTTTAGCTGCTTATGAGCTTCACACTCAGAATAGATGGAAAAGTCAGCATTGATTTGTATTTCAAGCTTAGAGAAGGGTCACTTACTTTGTGTGCAGAAAATGCTGCCAGCAGCTGCCCTCATGGCAGAGTCCTGTCAAGCTCTGGGGATCAACCAAGACACTGGAAATCCCAGAACAAACCTAACGTACCAGTAAAACACACCTTATTTATTCTTCACTCTTTGGTATGGCTGTTCTGTCCTCGCTCGATGTTCAGCATGCCTATGGTAGTGTATGTAGCACATTTACGTCTGCATCTGTCCTTTGTAAAGTAGTTTCTTTTTTTACAAATGCTCGCAATAATTGCAAGCTGTTCAGTGCTTTTTTAGTGGCACATTTAGGAAACAGCGAGGGAAAGAATATTCCACTTTCTCCAACTTCCAGAGAGCAAGCTGAGGTTGAGTGACTTTTCCAGGGTCTCAAAGCTCATAAGGGCAGAGTGGTAGCAGGAGTGAAGCCATCTAACTCTAGACTCCTTCCATCACTCCATTCTGCCTCCTAATCATGCCCTTTAGGATACTTGCACCTAAACCCCACAATGCTCTGCTCAACATGCTGTGCCAGAAGATCTGGGGAAAACACAGAGGAAGGCAGAGTGTAAGAAAAGCTCCTGGCCTGTTATCCCGACACTTGGGATAACAGATGCAGAGATTGTGAGTTTAAGGTTATCCTGGACTACTTGAAAATCAGTCTCAAGAAAACATCAACATCTACAAGAAAAGCTGCTTGGACTTTGTATGTGCAGCCATTGTACGTGCAGTTGGTGGGGTATTAGGAAAGCTGCATCAGGTCAGCAGCAGGTGCTGAGTGGCAAGCTGTCCCCAACCATTCCCAATGCACACAGAGTGGACAGACATTTCATCTGAAGAACAGAGGCAACTACAACGCAGGCAGCTCCTATCCACACAGTCTTCACTCTTAGCTGTTCTCATGGCTGCTCGGTATTGAGGAAGAGAGGTTCTAGTGGCTCTGCCAGAGGCCCTGGACACGACCCAACCCTACTGACCAGTAGGTGGTGAGAATAGGCTTGTTCCTGAACTACTCTGCTCTCCCATCCCCCACAGCTGCCCTGTAACTGACAGTAGAAGATGTTGCCTGAGGCTGTACGGCTCATATTATTAGTTATATGCCATCATAAGTGTGCATAGAGATGTCCAGGAAATGAAACTGTGCCAAACACCAAACAGGACCACTGCCCCAGAGAGCTTTTGGCCTTAGGGCAATGGCAGAATATCAGACAGACAAAGGGAATGGAGGGCCAGATGAGGTGAAGGTTTAGTACCATTTGGCCTGTCAGATGGGGGAGGAATGAGTAGCCAGAAGGCTGAGAGATGGGGTCAGCATCACCAAGGGACTTAGAGGAATAAGCTGCGAAAGATTGGGGAAGCCATGGGCATCTGGCCCTCCTGGTATTTCAAATTACAGTTGAGGATGTGTGGACTTTGCTTTCGATCAGATCGGGGCGATATGACAGCTGAGAGAGAAGAACATTGCAGACTCACCTTCTTGCCAAGCACTCAGCCCCCAGCCCTCAGTGCACGTGGGATTACACCGTACAGACTTCTGCAGCAAAGGGATGTGTAAATACAGGACAAAAACTGAAGATGACTGAGGTTAATACTGAGGAAATGCTGAGTGGAGAAATGAGGAAAAATAACTGACAGGAAGCCACTGCATGCCACGAATGCATTATGCACAATAATGAGCATTTTAAAAGGCAGCAGTAACCAAAAGTCAGAGAGGTCTGGAAGGAGAAGAGCTGAGCAAAGAGCTCAGAATAGGCCGATCCCAAGTCAAATGTCCTTTATCACCTTGCACTCAAAGACTCCTCGGGGAAGACAGGGTAGAATACTTGAGAAAAGTAGCCTAGGTTCATGCTAAGAGTACTGAGAATACCTTCTGAAGAGTAACCATGCCCACCACCCACAGTACCCTGGCCAGGTTATTCAATCTATGTGAGCCTCAACTTTTCCACCTGAAAAATAGTTTTTAAGTAGAATCCATTTTATAAAAATCATGAATTATAAACGACAGATTCATGCCAGGTATGGTGGCACATGCTGAGTCCCAGAAGTCAGGAGGCTAAGGCAGGGAGATATCTATGAGTTCAAGATCGAGTTCTGGTAGAGCCAGGACTGCATAGCGAGACTCTGTCTCAAAATAGTAATGAAAAATGACAGATCCATAAAGTACTTATCCCACCATGTAAGACTGTTACAAAATGAATTACCTCTAAGACCACTGTTAGTGATAGCTAGCTCTTACCAATATATAGAAGAAGAAGCTAAGTTCTATTTAGAGAACTGGAAAAAACTTAGGTGGGAACATATATGAAAACCTCCTTGGGTTTTGATTACTTGGTGGAAATACATGAATCAAAGTGAAGGAGAACAAATACAAGGGAGGAACCCAGGCTGGGGAGGCAACAGAACAGTGACGGAGATACACGTGGGACCCACATCCTGGAGGCGTTGGCTCACTCCTCTGACTTATCTTGTAGGTGATACAATGGACAGATATAGAGCTGTGAGAAGCCAGAGTCACAGAGTCCAAGAGCTATTTCAGGGAGATGGTTCCAAAACAGTTTGAAGAGTATGTGTTAGGAAAGACAGAAATGCCAGTTTTGGGACTGTGGCAGTAGCCTAGGATAGCTCACCTGAGGGTCTGAGTCAGGACAGAGGTGGTGAAAATGAGGAACATGGAGGTTAGCAATCAGCCATTGAAAGAGGGACATCAAGAAACATGAAATGCTGAAGCTCTCAATCAGAACACTAAGAATCTTGGGACATCAGTAACAACATGCAAGGAGACAGGTGGAGGAGAGAGAAGCAAATTAGTTTTAGATTATTGAGTCTTGGAAGAATCTTCTAGAAATGCAGATATGTGGATTGAGTATGACCAGCACCCAGATGTGAGATTCATTCATACTTCAGTTTAATCAATCCACATCACTGATCAGGTTCCCCAGGAAGGAAAGAATGAGACAGATGTGTAAGATGGGACAGAAAGGGGTGAAAGGATAAACTGAGGTACCAGGAAATATGGTTATTTCTGGGCTGGAACACTGGACTATGAAGAAGGTGGAGTCAAAACAACAGGGATGGGCCAAGGAGGAAGTCTATGAATTACAGAGCCATCGATAACATAGAAAATCAGAGCGGAAGGGCTTGGGGTGGAGTTTAAGTGTTAGAGTAGTTGCCTGGGCTGAACAAAGTCCTGGTTTGGATCTCCAGCCCTACATAAGCTAGGCATGATAGTTGCACCTCTGGAGATGGAGTTGGGGAATCGAAACTTCTGCCAGAACTTCTGTGAACCACCATACTAATTCTGTCTATAAACAGTTCATCCCTTGCTGGGCAGTGGTGGCGCACGCCTTTAATCCCAGCACTTGTGAGGCAGAGGCAGGCGGATTTCTGAGTTCGAGGCCAGCCTGGTCTACAGAGTGAGTTCCAGGACAGCCAGGGCTACACAGAGAAACTCTGTCTCGAAAAACCAAAAATAAATAAATAAATAAATAAATAAAAATTAAAAAATAAATTAAAACAACAACAACAACAACAACAACAACAAAAAAACCCAATTCATCCCTTCTTCCTTCTGAAGCCTTGGTTTCATGTCTGTAAAATGGGAAAAATAACATCTACTTTGTACTTGATAGGATATTCAGGATAAAGTTCTTTGTGGCTAGCAGGTAAGCAGTAGAAGAGCAGTGTGTCAAGAAGGAGCCAATGGAATCAATGGACCCCTGATCACCAAGTCACCAGAAAGCCTGAAAGCAGCTTTGTGCTTGGGCTTTCTACTCTTCCCCATAGTTTGGTGTGCACCAATTAGGAGAGTCCATTTCCATTTTGTTGTATAGCTCATGAGAACCCTGATTTATTGTCCCATGATTTGCTTTCTCTGTGAACTTCCTTTGTATTTTCAGCAGCAATCATACACAAAACCCGAAGGGCTGTGTGGGAATAATCCCACTGGACCCCAGACCATTTAAAGTGGTGGTGTGGGGAGAGGATGAGAAGCTTCGAATAAATGTTGTGTGTTTTATGCAAATTAACAGGGATAAAGCTATCTTAAGGCCTGAGACACACCGAGCCAGGTGTTAGTTACACTATGAAAGACAGTGGCATCTCCATGAGGCTCCTGCCTCTTTTTTTCAGACTTGATGTGGTTCCTAAGTGCGCAGTGAAGCCTATTACCTGCATTCTCTTCCTGTGCTGTGATTACAAGTTCTGGGTCTTGCATCAAAGACTTTGTTTGAAATCAAACAACATTAACTCATTAAGTCAATAATTCATGGACTCTTTTATCTAAAGTGGCAACATCACACCATCAATTCACAAAACAGCCACTTCTCTGAAGTGTTGGTGATGATAATAATGGATTTTCTAACAATACCCTCTTAAAGCAAGGTCACTGTGCCTAGATGCTGGAGACATGCCAATCTGACCCTGGCTAGCAAAACAAGCCTTATTATTGAACCTAATTATGAACTATCAAGATAATGGTCTAGACGGAACTGTTTCTTAGGGGATTATTTAGAAAAAAACCAAAAAACAAAAAACAAGATATTTTGGTTTTAAATCTGCTGTTTGTGGTAAATAAGCATTTAGGAAGTGTTTTCTTTTCTTCTCTTTTTCCCCTTCCCCCTTTTTTTCCCTATAGAAAGGGCTAAAATCCACATAGATACCTTTGCCATGTTAAGTACAGTCTCAGTGTTGCTCTGTGATTGGACACTATGCTGTTTTGTGGTTGGAATCTGATATATATGCACTCTAGCTATTGCAAATGGCTAGATAAGGATAGCTGAGGCAACCAAGTACACAGTGCAGGGTATCACTTTGAGTCCTTGCAATACACGAGGCCACATGGTTTGCTAAAGCATCTTCTATGACTTTCACTTAGGCACTGGTTGTGAAAGTAAGTTCTGGAGAAGATAAGTGTTTAGCACGTATCTCATGTTCTGTGCCAAAGACATAGCCTCACTGGTTGACTTACTTTGGGGAATGGAGCCATGGTGGTTTACTCTTAGTTTGGACTTGAGGGGTCAGAAGGAGGAGCCAAGGACATAGGCTAGTTTGTAGACTGCACCAGCAACATTATGAAAGAGCTGAAGGAAAACTTAACAAATTAGGGAGTTGATGAATAAATGAAGTATGTGAAATGTGAAACTGAGAAAAAATGCATTGAGAATAAAGGAATGAGATACATTTTATTTGTCTTGATAAGTACTGGCAAAATGATTTGTCTTATATGAAGAACCACACTTTCAAGAACAGGGGTGCATGAGGCACAAGTAAAGCTGGTGCTTAGAGTCTTCATCTCTCAACCCTTTAATAAAAGACCCCAGAGTCATGTCAACCACCGCTGGTGATCTGCAGTCAGGTAGAAGACACACAGTCTCAGATGCTGTGGGGGATTTTAAATGCACATTTAAGTGGTTATGTGAGTAAAAAGTATCACACACCACTGCAGCCAAGAGCAGAGTAGAGGGCAGTTTCTCTGCTGGGCAGCTCTTGCATGGAGTGTAGAACATAGAGTCTAGAGTAATATAGAGTGTAGTGTGTAGAATATAGAATACATGGAGGGTAGAGTATACAGTGTATAGAGTGTAGAGTATAGAGTATATAAAGTGTAGAGTATAGAGTGCAGACTGTAGAGTGTAGAGTATAAAGTGTTCAATATAGAGTATATAGAGTGTAGATTGTAGAGTGTAGAGTATAGAATGTAGATTATGTCGTGTAGAATATAGAGTGTAGACTACAGAATGTCTAGCATGGTGTGTAGAATGTGTGTAGAATATAGAGTATATAGAGAGTAGAGTATAGAGTGTAGACTGTAGAGAATAGAGTAGAGAGTATAGAGTGTAGAGTATAGAGTGTCGCATATGGGGTGTAGAATATAGAGTATATGGAATGTAGAGTGTAGTGTATAGAGAGTCTGTGCCCAGTGGTTAGAGGCATCTATGTTACAGTGGGTCACACAGACTCTGATAGGCTAGGCTGTCTTTGTGTTTTGCCTTCGTTGCTTGCCAGTTACATGTGGGGTGGGGTGGAGGGCAGGAAGCAGGCTGCTTTACCACCTCTAAGCCTCAGTATTCTGAACTCTAAAATGATGAGAACATACCCTCACCATACAGTGGAAACTGGTTGAGAAGGTGAAATGAAGAGATATCTACAATTAGTTGGTGTTCTGCACGCTATCTCTATGGTTAGGAATTGCAGGATTCAACCATGGGAAAGGTTTTCCCATGTTCCCCTTGTTCAATTTTCATGGTCTTATCTCTTCACCTAGATTTACTGCATGAATCTACACTTTGACTTGCTTTGCCTGGTTGTCTTGGCTACATTTTTTATTGATTTATTTCTATGCATTTTATTCATTCTTTTACAAATATATATGTATGTATATATATATATACATACATATATATCTTTGATCATATTCCTCCCAATTGTTTCTTATTCATCCTGCCAAAGCCATCTTCCCCAGTAGTCTCTTTCCTACTTTTATGTCTTTTTACCCTCTCTTTCTCCTTCTCTTCTTCTTTTCTTCTCTTTCTCTTTATGTGCTTCCTGTCTGTCTTCTTTCCTTTTTCTTCCTTCCTTCCTTTTTTCTTTTTTATTCCCTCTGTCTGTCTGTCTGTCTGTCTGTCTGCCTGCCTGTCTGTCTCTCGCTCCTCCCCTTCTTTTTTGTGGACTGCTGCATTTATCTAGAGTTGCTTGCATATTCAAGGATGGGGATTATTAATTGGAGGAAAGTCAACTTCCCAGTAGCTATGTGATTGAATATGACTCTGGTCTCCTAGCAACTAGTACCAGCCTGAGGATCCTTAGGGAGTGGAGGTCTTATGACACCCCCCCAATCCATGATGGGTCCAGTCTTGTACCCATCTTGTTTATGTAACTTAACTCTTTACTGCTGTGAGTTCATGGGCTCAATGATCATGTCATGTCCAGAAAAGAACATTTCTCAGCATTCCTTCCTAATCTTAATCTCTTACATGTTTTCAATGACCTCTTCAGAATGTCCCTGACACTCAGGGATGTGTCTGACATTATTTTAACCACCAACATTATTGGATCCAGAGAAGGAGGAGGTATTGTTAGTAAACAAAAAAATTTTCAGTCCTATATAAAAACATATAGAAACATACAGACAGATGTGTTCAGATTCATTTCAGTGTCAGGAACTCCTCAGAATCTGATCAGCAGGACATCTCAAGATACATGAATTAGGAACTGAAGGGACTTCTCAGGGGTTATGATCATTTGCTCCTCTTGGAGAGGATTCAAGTTCAGTTCTTTGCACCCATATCAGGGCTTAAGATCACCTGTAACTCCAGTTCTAAGGGGATCTGATGCCCTCTTCTGAGTTTTGTGGACACTGCATACACATGATGTACATACATACTTGTAAGCAAGCACTCATACACATAAAGTAAAATTACACAGATTAAATGCTGTGTGATTTTCACATTTAGAATAGAGTCCATTAGACTGATGCTTGCAGAACACATTATTTTTTTCCCCAGTTTATTCCACTTTCCTCCTAATTTCTTGTGATTTTAAAACTTGACAGCAGTAAATTTGGTACATGAACAAAACGCTAATGGAACATTCACAAGAATTCAAATGACCTCAGATAAAATCCTCACCCTCATTATGAAATGCTTTCACATAATTAGCACATCTACTATAGACATTAACAGCTGCATAGGTAATTAAATTACCACATTAAATGTGTTGAGAGGGAAAAAGTCAAATTTAAGTAAAATCTTTTCATTTACATGCTATTATAATTCAAAAAAAGAATAAAATTGACTAATGTCCAAAATTAGGTCAGTGGGAATATGCCTATTTTTCTACTCATAAAGTAAAATAATTTTGCTATACTCCTTTTATCCCCTGTATCTGAGTTTTCAATGATAATAATAAAAAATAATAATTGCTATTAAAATACTTAAAATGTCACTTTTCTTAATTGTTTAGAATCCTTCACTTAACTTCAAGGAATCTTCTAAAATACACTTAATAACTTAATATTAAAAGATATATGATCAAGAGAAAATTCTTTTTCTTTCAGGGTTTTTATGTAGCCCAGAGTGATCTCAAACTTTCTATGTAGCTGCAGAGAGCCTGAACTCCAGATCCTTCTGCCTCTATCTCTTCAGTGCTGGGATGTCAGGCAGGGATCATCACACCTGGCTTATGTGGTGCTAGAGATCTGAGCCAGGGCTTCATGCATGCTGGACAAGCAACGGTATTATGTCCTCAGCCCTGTGAATTCTGAATGAGTGGACTTTCCAATGATAAGTATGTTTCCATATTAAGTACCACTCCTACCATTTCATTTCAGCAATGAAATCCTTTGCTCAGACTCACACAGCTGTGTGCAGCAAAGCTGAAGCAAATCAGAAATCTTAGATTTGATCTGGTAGTTCTTTATACTTAGAAGTTAGACATAGAAAGGATATGGGGGCAGCAAAGACAATGAAGGCCATTAAGAAGGCATCATGAGTGAGATAAGGAAAGCCAGGGGAAGCAGTGGCTTTGTTCTGTATATAATATTTGCAGTGACACTATCATGGGACATAAGTAAACACTGAGCCGCGGATGTGTGGGATCTGTTCAAAATTGTCTTCTTGGGAGGAGGATTTCCTAGCTAGCTTTGTCAATCTAATGCAACCTAGAGTCATCTGGCTTGGGACACCTCAAGTGCTCTGAGGTGTTTCCCCTCAGATCTCTGGAGCCATCTTTCTAATCTGTTCTTTCTCATTCTTTAGGCATGGCCAGGCTGGTGGGATTTGGGTAACACTCCAGTCTGTTCTATACTCACCTAGATATTTAATTCTCTTCCTTTTAGCTGAGGATGGAAAAGAACCTAGACACATGTCTTGGTTTTGGTGTTGAGAAAAGCAGAACTGTCAATCAATTAGGAAGCTACCTCATCTATGAGTTTATCACATGTGAAAGAAGAATATGTCATATCTATTTTGGTTGGGTCACTGCATTGTCTATGTCATTATGGTAGTTTCATTTGTCCTTTAACCATCACATCAACTAACAATCTCTGGTACAACACCCACAAATCCCAGACCATCGAGTGCTGTAGGAAACTACTGCTTTTGATCCCTAGATCATGGTCCCTCTGCATGCTTGCTAGTCTGGCTCTGGACTTGGGGGATTATGTTTAGCATGGTAGGTACATTCATATCTTCAATGTAGCTTCCAGAAGGCCTTCCAAAGTCTGTTCAGCAAAGGAGGAAAACAGACTTTCTTGGACAAGGAAAAGAGAGGTAGCCACAAGTAGACCTTGCTTTCTGTACTTGGGCCAAGGCTAGGCAGCGAAAGGCCAGGCCTTACAAGAATTTCCCTGTTTCTCACTTTCAAAACTACCAGCTGCTAAGAACACACTGTAGTGCTTTAAAAGTCACTAGCTGGAGTCAAAGGTCTGCCATTGTGATGGGAAATATCTTTAGCACTTACAACCTTCAGACTCTACTTTATCCCGTCTCTATTCTGCCTTGCCTTTCTTAACCCTAAATTTTATTAATTTCTTTTTGTTTGATATTTGCCTTTTATTTATCTTTTGAACTATACCTGGCAACATTTTAGGGGGAAATGATCTGATTTGATGTATGAATGTTACAATTTTTTAAAATATGATTTGCATCTATCTTTGCCATATATATTCATCAAAATCAGTTTACGGGCAGGACTGACCTGGTAAAACTGAAGAGTCAATACACTTTGTCTCCTGACTTTTAAATTTTTTTTGCAATTTTCTGCCCTTTTAAACTTCCTTCATCTTTTTATTTTATGAGAGTTCTGCTTTTGTTGTATTTGCTTGTTTTTTATTGGTATTTTAAAAGCCACTTCTTTCTCCAAACTATCAAAGTCCCCAACCCAAAATTATAAAAGGACTTGTAAGAACCTGCTGCAGGCCGAACGATATGAGGGGACATTTACTGATGGCAAAATGTAAGAAAATCTTCATTGGACATAGGATAGGGACATTCTGGGTAAATTCTGAGGCTTTCTAATAGTGGGTGGCACTTGATAGTACCCCATTATTGATAGCTTCTTACTTGTGACAAATTACATCATGATAATATAGCAGCAGAGATCCTTTCGGAGAGGCTGCTTATGTTTGTGATATCTTCATAGCCTGTTTATATCTCTAATACTATTCTAATAGAAAAGGTTTGTTTTAGAAAGATAAGTTGATCTCTGGCTTTCATTTTAGCTCTCTTTATGAGTGCATATTCATTGTTATCAATATTAGTTGCATTCTGACATTCCCATGCATGTATAACATATAGTTTTATCATTACTGCTCAGTCCTGGCTAGCTATACCAGTCAGCTATAGTTATCTGGAAAGGAAATCTCAGTGGATGAGTTGGTAGATAAGGCTACCCAGTAAGCAAGTCTGTGGAGGATTTTCTTGATTGCTGAGATAAGAGCTCCTCCTCTACCATGGACAGTGTCATTCCTTAGGCAGGCAATACTGAAATATATATCCTAGCTGAGCATAAGCCTGTGAGATAGCTAGTCATTGAGAAAGTGGCAGTATCCCTGGTTCCTGTTTCTGCTGTACTTCTTGGCTTTGAAGAGGAGAGTTCACTGCTCAGAGTTAATATAAAGCAGCCTTTTCTTTAAGTTCCTGCCTTGAAGTCTTGTCTTAACTTCCCTCAGTGATGGACTCTGACCTGGAATTGGAAGCTGAACAAATGCCTTCTCTAAAATTTCTTTTGGTCAAGGTATTTGTCACAGCAAGACAAACGAAACCATCCATCCTGCATTGCCATCTCCTGTACCCATTCTGCTTCTCCGAGTATCACTCCACTTCCCAACTAGACTCATCTCTGAACCAAGGGGTTATTAATTTTTGGAATTCTAGATTCTGTATATGAGAGAAAACATGTAGTGATTGTCTTTCTATGCCTAGCTTCTTTTGTTACCTTGATGTCCTCTATGTTTTCAAAAACTGAAAACCTCAGAGGGAAACATTGCAGCAAACTTCTTCACAATAAAACTTTGAGGCTCAATGTAAGGTTACCCCTAGATCATTTCTTCAAGGTGCATTTTCTAAAGTGGATCTTTTTTTCTCAGAGTATAGTGTGTGTGTGTGTGTGTGTGTGTGCACATGCGCACACATGTAGTAGAGGGTACTTTATGATAGAATCGGGGTGAGATGCTTGGGTGTCTCTTTATCCCCTAGAAGTTCCTGCCAGGGACATAAGGCATAGTTTCCAAGACAGATGAGCTCTGAAAACTCTAAAAATCAGCATCTCTCTCAGCTAACACCAGAGCCCCAGACAGTGAACCTTTTATTCCCCCAGATAACACACTCCTTCTTGTGGATATAAAACTCTTCAAGTACACTTTGGAAAAGCTTAGCTTGGATCTCTTACTGATAAAGTTTAGGGATGGCATTAGTAATGCTCTGGGGGACAGAAGCTTCCTGGTACTGTCACCTATTACATGCCTCCTCCTGGCCACACAGGCAGCTCCCTGGGGAACAGTCACCCTACAGGAAAACCACTAAGGTTTTATTATAGATACAAAGGCTGAAAATTCTACTTAGAAACACACAATGTCAGTCTCCTGACTCTGCTAATTGACTGTAACTTTAATGGTGCTCTGCTCATTATGCCCCTTTTAGCAGGGCCCGACATCAGCATTCGGGAGCCTTTGAAACAGCACACATCTTGAATCCATTGCAGTTTGATCATTGAAAGCTGCAGAGATCAATTGTCCAGGCTCTCACTTTCTGGAGCTGGCAGAGCAGACTGCGGGCTGGCTGATTCTCTTAGCTCAGAGGCCTTCCAATTGATAGCGATTGCCCCACCACATCAATCACCAGGTGACCCACATCAATTAAGGCCGCTTAGAGGCATAAAGAGAAGTTCCTTTACCAGCTCCATGGTGGAAACACAGACGTAGTTAAGGAAGAACACCCATCTGTGTGAGTCTCAACACTATGAAGTGTGAAGATCCACTGCCTATCAACATGCCAACTAAGGGAGGGTTCTAATGAGATTTTCTAGAAAGTTTCTACCCCTGTGTCTTCATTTCTTGCCCCTTGGGATATATTACATATAGTTTCAGTGTGAGGGACCTTGGGAGTTAAACTAGTGTCTACACCTAATTATAACTTATTTGACCATGAAATAGTTAAGCAATAGTTGATGTAAATAAATTTTAAGTATTTACTCTAGTTCAGAAACCATGCTAGGTTGTATCACTAAACAAAATACAGTTTCTGCCCGTTGAAGAACTCTGACAAGAACAGAAAGACCACAGCATACAAGGTTCAATTAGCAAAGGCTCCAGATGCTTTGACAGCCCAAATTCTGGGAGTAGAGGGGCTTCTTATAACAAGCCTTGGAGAAAGGCCAGTGGGTGAGTGTCAGAGAAAGGTTAGGATTAAGGTAGCAAGAAAGATTTCCTGATACAGGAAGAAACTCATCTATCAAAAGAGGCTAAGTTCTACACTCAGATTTACATGAGCCCCAAATCCAATGAAGCTCTGTATATAGTAAGCACTGAATCATGGTCCCCAATGAAAAACAAAAGGTACACTTGGAAAACCCTGCATTTCATTTTGTTTAAATGTTGAGGGCTTTCTTTTTTTTTTTTTTTACCTATTTGGTAAATATTTATACATTTATGAGACTGGGCGTCTCACAAGTTCTTGTCACAAGGGTGCTAACTAAATACAGTTGCTGGTGCCATACAAATACATCTTCAGTCTGGTTGGGGAAATAGTTCAGTCACACTTGCCAAGCAAGGATGAAGACCTGAGTTCAATTCTCAGCCCACCCCAACACCATCACACATACACACACACACACACACACACACACACACACACACACTTTTTTTTCAAAGCAGGCAGTAGTCGTGCATGCTTGTAATCCCAGCACTGAGGATACAGAGACAGGCTTATCCTGGGGATCTCTGGCCAGCCACCCTAGCCTAGTCAGTGACTTCACGGGCAGTAAAGAGACTCTGTATCAAAACAATAAGGAATGTGGAATCCGAGGAACAATCAAGGTTGTAGTCTGACCTATGCACATGACATACATGTGCACATGCATGAGCATGAACATACTTTCTGTTTTACTTTCTTCTTTTCCTACTTTTATATTTGTCATTTAGTTAATGTGACTAGCTTGTCTCCATTCGTGGGAGAAGCTCAGATAGTGTTCTGATTCTATAACTCATAAGATTATAGAGAGTCCTAGTATCATTAAGCTTAAAATGTAGTCCCAAATCAGAAAGAAGAATGCTCCAAAGCATGTGATAGTACCACCTACTGTCCCCCAATGTGGCCAGTGGTGTCCTGGGCACTGAAGTGGACTTCCTTCTTCCTAGTATTAAGCACTTATGTTCTATTCTCACTCCTGTGAGCTGAACATCTGAAAGAGGCACCCATGGTGGCATTTGTTTCACTTTCTATGTCGTGGAGATGGTGAGGATGACTCTTCCTTCTTTGGAAGAAAAATAATTGTGCATTAAAATTTTGTGTGGTTTAATTGTTCAGATGATAGCACATAATGTAATAATTCAAAGTAATGATTAGAAACATTTTTGTCTTCTCAAACACTTAGCGTCCCTTTTGTTGATCATGCGACACAAGTTCTCTCTTGCTTTTAAAAGCTACCTGAACGGTCACCATTCCTAGAACCTGAGAAGGGCCATATATGAGGTTTACTACCATATACCAAACATAGAAAAATCATTCAATTGTATAACATAACACTGGGACAGGGCTGTGGGAATGATAGCTCATGATAAACTGTTAACTTTGTGACTAGTTAGGATAGTGGAGCTGAATGATTCCAACCACAAAGCAATGATATGAGTATGGAAGCACGCTCACCTGACTAAACCAGCACATAATGAGCATGCATATAACGAAATATCACACTAGGGCTTGTGAGATGGCTCGGTGAATAAAGTACTTTCCCAGCAAGCCTAAGAACTTGAATTTGGATCCCCGAAAGCAATTATAAAAGCCAGGCCAGTGTGGTGATGGCCTGTACTTCCAGTATGTAGAAAGCAGAGATGAAAGGTTTCCTGGATACACTGAAAAGCTAGAGCAAGGAGACTTGGTGAGTGACTTCAGTGAGAGATTCAGCTTCAATAAATAAAGTGGAAAGCAGTTGAGGAAGAGCTGCAATCAACTCAGGTCTCCGGATGCATGAACACATACCTGCGCATGTGCCCATGCACAGATATTGTATATGTACACCTGTTTTTCCCCCTAGCCTTTTTGTGTTGAGGGAAACTCACTTTGCCCAGGTGATAACTAGTAAGATATAGCTCATCTGTCCCATGGCCAGAATCTGGTGTTCTAGGGGCTCCTGGCAATAGAAATACAGAATTCAAAGGTTCCAAAGGAAACCTAACAACTAAATCAGACTCTAATAAAAACAGCAACACAGTCCGACATGCTAAGAAATACCAGAAAGCGTAAATGCTATGATAAATATACTCTTGACCTTGAAAAGGAGCTTTCAGAGGCAGGGAGGAGAGAGTTGGAGCCTAAGACAGATTGTTATGTGGTAGAGGAGGGTTATATCAGATTTGTCTGGAACTTCTAGCCCCTGGCATGGGTCAACAAGGTTCATTTAGCTGCAGTGAGCTGTAGTGGTGAGACTCTCACAGTGTTCCCAGGCTACTTCGGTTTTTTTATTAAGCTCTGTTTGGCAGCGATAAGTATTTCCTGTTCACCCCAGCATTTCCCATGCATAGGCAAATATTAAATTGGTATTGTGCTTAAATTATGTTTTAGTAGATCAATCGTGCAGGGACAAGAGTTGCTTCTTCAAGATAAGTTTTAGGGAAAAAAAACTGATCATGTTTATTTGCAGAAGATGGAGAAATGGCAGGAGACCTGCCAAAAAGTAAGACGGTGACCAAAAAGGAACACAGTTGGCATAACGAGAGCCAGCTAGAGAGCTGCAGAAGCCAACTGAAAGAAAATCCAGTGGCGGGAGCAGTGTCTGAAAAAAAAAAAAAAAAGTTGAACAAAGTAGTATTGGATGAAAATTCACATTATTAAATATTCATATGGTCATACTGATGTAAATTAAGGGATAAACAAGTCCATTGGGGAAAAGAGTTTTATGAAGATATTTATTCCTTCTAAGTGGGGAACAGGGCTGGGAAGATAGCTCACTCAGTAATATGCATGTCTTGTAAGCACAAGTGCCTGAGTTTGATCCCTAGGACTCAGAGAACAAAAGAGATTGGGTACGAAGGTGCTTGTTTTTAATGCTAAAGCTAGGAAGGTAGAGGCAGGTATATCTCTCAGGCTCACTAGCTGGCTAACCTAGATGACTTCCTGAGTTCCAAGCCAGTGAGAGACCTCTCAAAATACCATGGAAGATAGTACCTGAAGAACAGTTAAGGTTTTCTTCTGGCCTATATATACAAATGTGTAAATACAGAGAGAGAGAGAGAGAGAGAGAGAGAGAGAGAGAGAGAGAGAGAGAGAGGAAGAAAGAGGGA
>NW_021604676.1:1328194-1347446 GCF_004785775.1 Grammomys surdaster | reverse complement strand
GGAGAGGGAGAGGGAGAGGGAGAGGGAGAGGGAGAGGGAAAGAGAGATTACTTCCTAACCCTTTCCCCAATCCTTACCCATTGCCTGTGGGTTGTCCTTAGTGACTTGTTGTGAAGAGCTCACTTTGGAGAGAGGTCTACGGATGGTGGTCCACTTTACAGAGGAGAAACTGAACAATCTTCAAAACCCAGGTGATCAATGTCATAGCTAACACTAGTAACTATGCTCTCAGGAAGTACTCTTGACATGGCTTGATGCCATGCTAGCTTATTGTGCTTTCTTTCCCTGAAAATTCACAGTGCACATTTAATCAGAAAACTCCCTGAGGCAAATCCCATGAAACTTCCAGACCCTACAAAGCAAGGATAGTTTGAAAAACTGTCAGATCTGAGAGAAAGCACTAATGATGCTATGTTGGTACTCCTAGGTGGGAAGAGAATAGAAAAAAAACTCTGCAACTCTCACTAAATTGTGAGCCTTAGCTAATGGTAACAAACTAATATCAGTTTATTAACTGTCACAGTTATATTTTCCCAGTGTAAGATGTTTGTGACATGTCATGTGGGAACTCTTACTACTATATTTATACTTCTTTCACCATAAACATACAACTATTTGGAAAAGTAAAGTTTGTTTACAAAAAGAAGGAGAGGGAGTGAGGGTTGTAAAGCTCCTTCCCAGCTCCTGTTCAAGGTAAGCTAACTGTATCCTGAACATCTGAAGAGTCAAGATGAAGAGCTTCATCTTGACTGTGTTGTTTTACATAGTCCACAACAGTGTAAGCCCATTCTTCTCAGTTATCCCATTATATCATTAAGGAAAGGAACCAGGATCTCTCCCATACATCAATTTGAAATATTTATTAATTTTATTTTTAAAGCAAGTGTGTGTGTGTGTGTGTACATGTGCATGTGTCCTCATGTGTGCACTTGCGTGTGTTCTCAAGACCAGAAGCATACAGTCCCTCTGTCACTTGAGTCACAGGCAGCTGTGGCTTGCCCAGTGCTGGTACTGGTAACTTAACTGGGATTCCATATGTGCTCTTAATTACTGAACCATCTCTCTGGCTCGTCTCTTTATTACATCTCCAGTATATTGTAGAGTTCGTGTTGGTGTCAGCTTTTCATTGTGTGTGTGTTAAACTGAAGCCCTCTGTTAGATATTACTATGTTTGCTTTCTGTAGCTTACCTTCCCTGATCAGATATTAGTATGCAAAAGAGTGAGGTGCATATTAAATACGTTTGGAGCATTCCTTTGACTCTCCAAAGTGCTTCCTTTTGTAGATCTAGGAGAAGGGAAAGCAAGTGAACGGGATATTTTTCTCTGCCCTAAAAACCATATTTTAAACCTGCTAAGCAGTGAGTTTCTGATTTTGACACTATCTTTTTCAACAGCATCTCTTCTGCCTTCAACAACAATGCGCCAATCTGAGAAATCAAAGTACCTCTAAATAATCCATATGCCCATCATCTAAGCAATTCTTCACATCCTACTCCAAATCCCAGTTCTCTCAGGTGAGCCTTTAAGCAGGGTGTTCCAGAGCTCCCTGTTTACAAGAAATTACTTTTTCTTTTCATTTTTGCAGTCCACAAGGTTATCTCCAAGTTCACCTGTATGGTTTATCTTTAATCCATAGTTAAGACCCTGATGATTTGACTAGATGGCCTGAATGTTGGAGTCAGTAATGGTCCAAACTTAAGGGCTGAAGTTTCCATCAAAAGCATTTTCAGAGCCTGAAGAGATAACTCAATGGTTTAGAGCCTGTGTTGTTCTGTGTTCAATTCCTCATGTTAACCAGTTATATTTGTTCCAGTTCTATCACATAGAAACACTAAGGAGCTATTTTGATATTAGTTGCACTAACCTAGAAAGTATGGCTACTGTGGGGAAATACCACTGAGGCTCTGATTTTTCCATATCCTGCATTCTAAGTAATTTTGGCTTCTAGATAAGCCATTTGTGATTTTTGTTCATCATGGCATTGAGGAGACAGCTATCCCTCAAGACACACATGAAGTTTTAGAAGTTGAAAATCTGAGATAAGTCTTTAGATGCTACACTGGCTAGTTTTGTGTTGGATCATCATGGAGGAAGGAGTTTAAGAAATTTATCTATGAGATTCAGCTGTAAGGCCCTTTCTCAATTAGTGACCAATAGGGAGGGCCTAGACCACTGTGTCTGATACTATCCCTTGGCTGGTACCATCTCTTGGCTGGTACCATCCCTTGGCTGGTGGTCCTGGGTTCTATAGGGAAACATCCCAAGAAAGCCATGAGGAGCAAGCCAGTAAGCAGCACTCCTCCATGGCTTCTGTTATCAGCTCCTGCTTCCAGGTTTCTGTTTGAGTTTCTGTCCCGACTCCCTTCAATAATGAACAGAAATATGGAAGTGTAAGCCAAAAAAACCCTTTCCTACCCAACTTACTGTTTGATCATGGTGGGTTTTGTCACAGCAATTGTAACCCAGACTAAGACAAACCTTCATTGACTTTATGAAGGATATGGCCAGTGGACTGGTAAATCCCCCTCTGCACCACTATAGCTCAGCTTAGGGACCTTGAACTTTGTGCTGTCCTTAAGCCCCAAACATCATCTCTTTCCAGTGTATCTTCATTTGACTTTGGCACAAATTAACATTCTGGGAGAGATGGACTTTTCTTCGTGGTCTAAATTTATAGTGAAATTATTTTTCCATAATGACTACTATTGATTATTAATCAAGGGAGAATGAGGACTCAAGACAGGAACTAGTGAGATCAGAGGACATTGGAATGAAATCAGAATTCATCCCAGAAGATCCAGAGAAGGGTCCAGCAGATCTGTCTGTCTACTCATCTATCCATCTAGCTCATGTGTGTGTGTGTGTGTGTGTATATACACACACACACACACACACACACACACACACACACGCACGCACGCACGCACGCACGCACGCACGCACGCACACATTATTCTACACTTTTCTTTTAGACTTCAGACTTTAATGTCCAAAAGTTTTGTAGATCCACAAAGGAGATAGCGACAGACATAAGGACTTGCATGTCTTGTCTTCTGGATCAGAAGCTGCAACTCTGTGTTCCTCGCCTCATGGCAATGCCTTCTACAGCGGGATCCTAAGCCCTGACTGTGCGGCATCCCTCCTTCCTGACAGCCTCTCCATCCTTCTGTGCCTACATTATTTATCAGGGAAGAGACTCTGAGGCGTTGATGGAAGTGTTTTGATGAGCTGGACAGTGGCTCCGAAAAGGAAATGAATTTCCTGTTGATTCAACTGAGGATAGATGAGGACTTTGAAATATCTTTGTCTCTTTCTTGTAGTCATTTTCCTGAGAGATCCTCACCATCAGTAAGAATTATAACTTCTGAGATGCTTTCTCTAATGAAACACTATTTTCATTTTGATAATGTAGCACACAATTAGAAAGACTCTTTAATTGACTTGCTTTCTGGAGGTTTAATATGATTTTGAGTTTTTTTTTCCCAGACAGAATAGCTTTGTTCATCAGAGTAAAGCAGTGTGGTCCCTGTCTGAGCTGGTTCAGGTTCAGTCCAGGTCAAGTCACTCAAATAAGCTTTTGCTATGACGGTGGGTAGACTCCCTTCAGCAGCTGACCTGAAACCTTACAGGCAGCATCTTATGTCCTGGATTACAAACTACTATAGTTATTAGTTTCCAGTCCCTGAAAGTTCCTTAGACTCTGGGAAGTTTAGCAGTACAAAGGAATCACCTGTCAAGCCCCACCAACCTCCGTGAACATTACTTTCATTGAACAGAAGAGGAAACTGAGTCTTAAAGAGGATGAACAGTTTGTACAGTCTCATAGTTACTTAATAAGGCCAGGATTTGGATGTGAAATACATACTGTCAGTTAATGAGATATATGTGCCTCTGATATAATCAAGGACACAGAAGCCCTTTAGAGACCTGAAAATTCTTCTCTTCTCACTCATTGTTTCTCCTAATTTCTCCTTGAGAGGAGGGGAGCAGAAGAAGGTTACAGTTTTAAGGTTTATATTCTTTCTAAACCTGAGTGTCTCTTGGCAGACTTCAGTATCTGAATCACTTTTCTTGTTGCTGAGACAAAATATCTGACAGAAACAAGCAAAAGGATGTCTGTATTTTGGCTCAGAGTCCAAAGACACAGTCTGTCACTGCAGGAAAGACATGGCAGCAAGAGCTGGAGGCAGCTTGTCACAGTGTACCTGCAGCCTGGAAGCAGAGAGAGATGACCGATGAGGCTGGGATTGCTTTCTCCTGAATTCAGCCCAGGACCCCAGCCCACGGGACGGTGTTATCTACAGTGAGAGTGGATCTTCTCTGCTCAATGCATTCAGTCTAGAAACTTCCTTGCAGGCACAGGCTTGTTTCCATCGTGAATTTTAAATCTTATCAAGTTGACAATCAAGATTAGCTATCACACCTGACAAGCAAGGTTTTATAAATTGCCAGCAAACTAAAATTCATAGATTGTAAAAATGAACGCTTAATTTGTACGCATAAGCAAGAAGAAAATTATATCAACTAATATGCTGCAATGAATGTTTCTTGATCAATTATGTTATTATTAGTGTCTTATAAAAGTGGACCCTGAATCTACCAAAATTCAGTTTGTATAATTTTTTCATTCAATTTATTTGAAATTTTATTTTTATATGTCTGTGTGACTATGTTCAATTTGGGTTCAGGAATCTGTAGAGAACTATAATCAGAAGTTGGGTCATTTGGAAGAACATTCTTATTGAGCTATCTCTTGAGCCCTAGGAAGATAATTTTAAGGACATATTTATCTCTAAACAACACATTCAGAGCCTTTCTGGACATTTCTCCCTCCTGGTAAGCTCTTCACCACTCTCAGTGCCTTCAAATATATGGATGGTGTATGGGAAAGTGCTGACGCTCAAACCCAAGGCCTGGAAATGGACTAGTTAAATCTTTCTGCCATCTGGCTGCCTCCAATCTCTAAAGAAGCAAAACTTACTAAAGAAGTCCATAAATAAACAAAAAAGTCACTTTTCCTGGGTTCCTTGGCTAGTAAGTGAAGAGAGGTAATCTGCATGATGGTTAATCTTGATGGCCAGCTTGAATGGAGTGAGAGCTACCTTGAAGCCTTGTCAAGTATCTTTCCTGGGGTGTCCCTGAGGGAGTGTTTATGGAGGATTAACCAAGTGGGGAAGACATTCATGAATGTGTGTTTACCACCCAACGTCCTGTGATGTTAGGTAGAATTACAGTGTAGACATTCTTTCAATGCCCAACTGTGAGCTGCTCCACTTCACCCAACCCTGAAACTGAGCAAAGCAACCCTTCACCCCTAAGTTATTAATGTTGGGCATTTTGTTATGTAAATATCAACTTCGATTAACATGGGCCGGCCTTGGAAATGTGGCTTAACAGATCTGATTTGCCCTCGTTCCTGTTCTTACCACACAGCCACTCAGCTCTTAAAGGTTAAAGGAGTGTTTTGTATTATCCCCTTGATTTTTCTTTCCATCTCCTGATTCCTGTTGCAATGTGTAATTTCATGTACATTCTAATGGGCAATGGGATGTCCAGACACCTGCTTACTGTTTCTTGGTAATATGTACTGGATGGTGTCTCTGGAAGAGTTGAGACTTTGAATCGACCTGAGAAAAGTGGACACCACCTCCCAAATGAAGATTGTGAATTGAAGAGGTTGTTGAATTTCCTCCTTCCCTGGCTGCTTCAGTGAGAACATCAATCCCCTGCTCACTGCTTACTGTTTTCAGGTCCTGAGGCTCAGAGAGGGAGTTATGCTATCAGCTCTTGTTTAAACTATCCCATGAGCTATGCTGTTCCTAAGGCTCTGTCCAAAAATAGTAGATTGGAAGATTTCAGGAACCATGGTCACATGGACCACTGTCTCTGTCTGTGTCTTTCCCTCTCTCTGGGGTGTGTGTGTGTGTGTGTGTGTGTGTGTGTATACAGAATCCTTTGTGCCCATAATTACCTGGTAGGTTTATTACACTGTAGCTAATTGAATTAGATCTCCAGTTAGGGTAAGTGCAGGGTGGGTCTTAGATATTTGCATTTTAAAGAGATTTCCTGGTAATACTGATGAAGCCAGGGTGGGAGAGAAGAAACAACTTTAAAATCATTGGCTTGAGCAATCTCAACCAACTTGCTCTTGTGCTGACAGCTATCACAAGATCTCATTGATTCTAAGGAGCAGTTTAATTTCAGGATATTAAAATTTGAGAATAATGTGCAACTTTGCATTGATGGAATGTGATAAATTCTATTTCCCCTCAGCTTAAACTGTGACATCATTTTCCTTCTGATTGATCATCGATTGACTTACATTTAACTCATCCATTCATCTAGTCTTAATGTTCTCTGCTTATGCTTAAGATGAACTGAAACACCTTCTATAGTTCTAGCTAAACTTTCTTCTTTGCTTTGTTTAAGCAAGCTTGAGGTCTGCTTCGAGCCCTGTTGTGTGTACAAGGAGAGCTCAACCATGCAGGCTGACATGAGTCCCTCTGGCTTGGAAGTCTCTGTTGCAGGAGACAGACCTTATCATCTCTCATTTGCTAGACAGTGCTTCTATACCATGCTGGAACCATACTCAGGCAGCATTATGAGACAGTAAGCCATGCTGGCATCACTCACATGTCTCCCAAGCCCTTCATCCTGAGAACAGGTCAGTTAGGATCAGATTCTCCTCTCTGAATCTGTTTGTCTTCTTGGGTCAATTTCTAGTGAGTCAGTTTTTGATTTTTACTTCAGCTCCTGTCCTGGCTTGTTTTCTGTTGCTACCATGAAACATGGATCACGAACAATGTGGGGACGAAAGAGTTTCTTTAGCTTATAGCTTACTTCCCATCATTGTGGGAAGCTGAAACAGAACTAAAGCAGAGACCATGGAAGAATGCTGTTTACTGGTGTGCTTTTTTATATAACCCAGGGCCATCTGTCTAGAGGTTGCCTACTAGTGGGATGGGCCCTGGTCCTCCTTCATCAATATTAAGGGGGAAAAAAAGCTCACATAGGTAAAGGCCAGTAAGATAGAGGCAATTCCTTAATTGATATTTCTTCTCCCCATGTGAGTCTTGTTTGTGTCAAGTTGACAAAAATTAATGAGCACAGTCCACTATAATTTAAAGGAAAGTTTTTCACATAATAGCTTAGAGGAAAGTTGGACTGTGTTCTACTTCTGTTCCTGGACCTTGTGATTATCCAGATTTCTATACAAATGACCAAAACCCATTCCATCCATATGTGTCCAAGCCCTTCAGAATGTATCCTTTGCGCACTGGGTGACTCCTGGGCAACTAAGTGTTCCTGCCAACAGAGACGCCCTGACAGCAGTCAGTTCACAGACTTGACTGGACTATAGCCTATCTCATTTTAGATTCCTGAATCTACTGTCCATCTAAACGCAAATTCTGAAGCACCTAGTTTTTCTAGGACCTTCCATGCTTCTCCTTCATCCAGTCTTCTGCTTTTCCAATCCTTCCACCATGACCTCACGTAATAGGTAGCTTGTAGAAAATACAGATTTCATTTACAAGCTTCTGCTGGCCAAGAAGACAAAAGCATAATCCTAGCAGCTTCATGCCCACAAGGGCTTTTGTCCTGGCCTCCAGATGGCAGTCTTCTTGGTGTGACATTTAAAGACAGAAAAAGAACAGAAATTCTCTAGGGCCTCTTTAAGAAGGGCATTACCATACATTTTGAAGACCCTTCTGACCTAATTAGCTCCCCAACACCCAACTTCTAATACCACCACATCAAGAGCTAGGATTTGAATGTGTGAAGGTGATGAGTGTGAACATCCAGCCTTAAACTGTCATGCATGGCCTGACACACACATATGATGTTTCTTCCTCTCTATGCTCACAACCACTTCTGTTGACTGTACCCTGCTGTCTAACATCCTATCCCATCTCAAGCCCTCCAGATCCACTGATCTTCTTCTCATTCTGCTGTAATCACACCTCTCCTGGATTACATCTAGGCTTCCAGCTACATTCCTAGTCTCAATCGTTCCCTAATACAGACTTCTGGAAACCATAGTTTAAGGTCTTCCTTCTGTTACTCCATCACTTCTTGTTCTGAATGCTTGAATTTTCCTTCCTGTCCCCACTATTCCCTTCTCTACTTTATTATACCTGTATCTTATTGTGTCCCTGGCTTCCATTTTTACTTGAAGTTAAATGTATAAAACAAAAGATCCAAAGCTAGGATCCACATGGGACAGAAGATGTGGTGTTTGTCTCTAAGGACCCAGGTGACATCAGTATATATATTTTCCAAATCCATATGTTTACCTACAAGCTTCATGATTTCATTTTTCTTTGTAGCTGAGAGACCTTCCTTTTTTGGGCCTTACCTACCAAATTTTAAAATATCAAGCTTTTGAGCTTTCATTCTGTTTGAGCAGGAACTTGAAGACCATACTAGGAATAATAGATATCAGTTGCACTTGAAATAATATTGAATAGTAATAAAATATTAAGCCACCTTCCTATAGAATACCATGCTGCAGCATGCAATGTCACATTTATATTCAATCCTCAATATTGTTATACTCCCAAGCCATAAATAGCACAACATGGTAGGTAGTGCTCAGATCAAACTCGGCATCTACATGAGAGTAACTGATCCCATATTTAAACCTTCTAATTCCCAACATGGTGCTCATTTTTGTTTTCCAGGCTAATAACAGAGACTCCATTTCAAGCTTAGCATGTCAACAGCTCAGGTCATAAATGGAAAAGAACCACAAGAGCATTCAAGGGGCTGTTCCAATCATTCAATTATTAGACAGAAGAACATTTCTTTTATGTGCTGTCTACTTGGATAATGATGGTGAGCCTTAACTGGGCTACAGGTATGTTGGTACACACATGGGAAAGTCAGGACATAAGATGTCTTCTGCAATAATATTTCAGAAAACAGTAAGGGTAGCCATCATGCCTCTTGGCAATATCTCCTTTTTTCTTTCTTCCTCTTTGACTTTTTATCTCATTTGTCCATTTGCTTGAGATAGTAGCTGCTTTGTTTTTAAGGTTGCAATCAATAATCCTGAAAATAGAAACAATATCAGCAGCTGCTGACATTTTTTATAGAGGTAAAGAAATCCAATGAACACACTTGAAGTTTTCTTCAAGAACGAGGCATGGTATTTATTTGTTCGTTTTCCTGGGTGACCTGGGCTTTCTCCCCTACCCAGGGTGTATCAAGAAACTGGCATGGGAGGGATGACTGTGTTTAATTGAGGAAGAAGTTGTAACCCATCACCTGATCTGTTATAGGTGACATTTGCCTGGTTCACCAGGGAACAGCTCTTTAAAGGGTTTTGAGGAATAGCTGCCAACAGCCTTAATTTAACAGCTGTGCTGGGCTATCAGGGAGCATCCAGATGTGAAGACATCAGTGGGAAATGAAATCCAGGCAGAGGAAGAGACTAATGGCTACCACTGTGAGCCCAGCACTCCTGGGCTTTCAAACTCAGTGCATCTATTATGTCTTTCTTTCAAGGTCAGCCTAGTCACTCATACACACACCAACAGATATTTCCCCAACAGAGCCTCATCTCATGCTATTTTGCCTCCTTTAAACTGTGGTCATTTACTATGTGGCAGAAAAATACTGAGGGTGTCTGTGTGCATGAACAAAGAGCGCCCATACAATACTGAAGCTGGACAATGCAACTAACAGGACTTATGTCACTATTGTGACTCTTTTTTATTTTTTCTCATTTCTGAAAAATGTCCTAATGAACTGTGGTGGTATGATGGCTAATGTCAATTGTCAACTTGACTGGATCTGGAATCAACTAAAAGGCAAGCCACGAGATCTTCCTCTTGTGAGAGACTTTCTTTATCACAGTATTTGAGAAGATCCACTCAAATATAGATAGTAGCTTCTGGTAGCAACCCAGATAAACAGAGAAAGAAGAATGGAGCTTTGGTGTTTGCCTAGTTGCCATCACTCTTGCTGACAAGTTCACTTATCCTGAGACTGAAAAACAGTGGCTCTTTAGGAATCCCCAGGCCTATAAAGTACCAGGCTAGGACTGTGGAGACATCCAGCCTCATGGACTTAGCAGCTATTGGAGTCTCAGCGTCTCTAATGTGAAATGGCCATTGTTGACAACCTAGACAATATCACACAGGCCAACCAAATAAATTCCCTTTTCAAATGTATTTGTTCTATGAATTCTGTTCCTCTGTAGCAGTGGCTCTCAACCTTCGTAATGCTGTGATCCTTTAATAAAGTTCCTCATGTTGTAGTGAACCCCAACCATAAAATTACTTTCATTGATACATCATAACTGTAATTTTGCTATTGTTGTGAATTGATATAGTAGAGGCTGCTATAGGAGCTAAGATAATACATAGATGAACAGGACATATCATTCCTATTCTCCAGGTGCCTGTGCTTGCTGGCTGTAGCAGAAGGTGTGCATGAAGCTAAGTGTTACTTGAGTGGAGATGGTTGGACTAGGAAGAGAAGCACAGATGGACAATATGGGCATGACTGAGGAAGCAGGGACAGTTTCCTGGGTGAGTCTTATTCCACCTGAGCCTTGAAGGTGGGAAGGGATTCTATAGAGCTCTGTGGAAAATTGGATGGAAAGGCTATGGAAGGGAAACCAAGTCAGAGCCATGGCTACCCTTCACACATTTTGTTTGAAAGATCCCACTGATACAAACAATGGTGTGTGTTGACAAGTACTCTAGGCTGAGCCCTGCTGTCTGCCTTCTCATGAGGCTCTAACATGCTTACATCTGCTCCTGAAGTTGATATAGGAGAGTTTATGACATGGACATGGATGGGTGTTGGTAATGTCACTCTCAGAGACACAGAGATCAGGGATGAGAAGACCTTTGAGCACAGATGCTTGGCACCCAGGCAACCCTTAAGAACCCTGCCTCTTCTCTATTGAAGATAATTTACCAAAAGCCTAAGCCTGGGATTAATTTATTGCCAAACTGGTTTAAAAGCAAAAGCAAAACAAGACTTTAAAACTTGCTTTTTCCCCCCTTTTCTAATTTATCATGAGGTTGATGATCTTTTACAAGAAGAAATCACTTTCAGACAACTGGGGTGAAAGCGTCATCCTGTGTTTCATTTTATGGATTCAGAGCTTGAGATTAAGGGTGTCTTATTTTGTTTGGCTCAAATGATATATGATTCTTTAATCAGATACACAGTGAATTATTTTCATTTTAAAATTAAACCATGAAATGTACATGGATCCAGATTTTCCTGAGTTGTGGAAAGGGTTAACATTTTACTTATCTCTTAGGCAGTGATTTGTCTTATCCTGTCTGTCTGTCTGTCTGTCTGTCTGTCTGTCTGTCTTGAGATGTGTATCAATATCTCAATATACCAATATTTTAGGTTGGCTTAAAACTCACTATTTGAACAGACTGTCCTCAAATTCATGGCAATCCATTTGTCTCTGCCACCCCAGTGCTGAGATTAAAGGCAGATACCATTACTCCTGGTCAATGATACTTTTTATTAAGTATTAGGTACTGACTTGGGTGAGGCATGAGAAAAATTACCCCAAAGTAAAACCATCTATGGCAGGCATAATGGATGTAATTATTCTAGAAAGAAGTACTTGAGCTAGGATGGAAGATTTCACAACAGTGCCTTCATCATCTCTGGAATCTGGATGAAATATTCCTGGAAATGGCTCCCCTTGGGTGCAGGGCTTCTGTTGTTATGGCCAGGGAAAGAACAGGTTTTACATCATGGCAGATTTCACTTAGTAACTTGAACTTCATGTTCAGCCTGTGGTATCTTCTAGCATCCTTGCGATGGCGTGATGGGGAAAGGCTACTGCAGCTCTGCCTGCAGATTTCTGGCCCTCCTCCTAGGCTCCTTGAAAGAGAATTCCTGTTAACTAGCAATCTTTCCCGTGCTTTCACATGTGTTCTGGGTGTGGCAGCAGGTCTGTGTAAGAGGTATCTTCATCAGTACAGCCCGGCCTCCCTCTCAGTCAAGGGACTTGGATTAGAAAACTGTGTCAGTCGTAGGAATCAATGATGCTTAGTGGTGGCAATCCAAATTAGAATCTACGTTTTTACACAGAAATCAAGTCAGTGGGCTTTAGTTGTTAGGTATCTGCTTTCTTCTTGGATGCTGAGCATAGCTCTCACATACCGATTTCTGTGGTCAGTCTATGGTTACCATTCAGTTCTATCATCCTTTGTAGAACTATATTTGTGTGGTTCTGCTGGTTAGGTGCCCCAGCTCTCTGCCACCTAGGCACCCACCATCCCCTTGGATTTGTGATTTTAGTCTGAAGTTCACACATCCCACCATTGCTCCTGATCTACAAAGAACGTCACAGCACAACTCTTCAAACACACCTGTGCTTTTCATGAATGTAGTCCTTGAATTCTCAGAGAAGAGAGTACATCTGGACCTTCCTATGGACAGTGAAAGGGTAGAAAGTGAACTTCTTACATGGCAAATATTCTCTTGCATGCCAATCTACCTAAGATTTTAAGAACCTTTTGAAATCAATGACACCACGTTATGTTTTAGGATCTAGGTAAAGAGCAATGTGATAATGATGAAGAATAAAGTAAAAACATTAATTTGCAAACAATGAGGACGTGAAGAAGAGCCATATACAAATGTCACGTGATTTTAGAGCACCATTACACACTGTGGAAGGTTCGTTGGTATATCCTGGTTGGCAAAACAAATCAAGGTGAAGATGTGCACATAGCCTGACATGTTCTTGAAAAAATTAATTTATAAAAAAGTATATGCATTAAATGTTTAAAAACAATGAAAACAAGAGTTGTTGGATATTGAAAAAGATACAATGCACTGAAGCAAACAGGCATGGAAAATCCACCTCTGAAGATTGTCCTTGCTTTAGGATTTGACTTTTAGACTCACCAAACAGCTTGCATATTAGAAAACATATCTTGTGGAAATTTCCTTTTTAAAAAAAAACCATAAAACTATGTTATAATCGCAACAGTGTGGATGTTCTTTGTCCTTCTGTTATTTGGCTGCCTCATAGAAAACTTGTGCTGTGGGATTAACACAACTGGTAAAGGTCTTGGTATTATTGACAAGTGTGATTTTAGACACAGGGGGCAGTAATACAGAAGTAGGTAAATGAAATTAAGTACCATATTCTTGAAATTGAATTAGAGATGTCAGCATGATTTTGGCCTGTGTTTTGCCTTTTAAAATGGGTACACATTTTTAAGTGACTCCCACTAATGGTGAATTGATTTTCTATGAACTAAAATTCATTCATCTCTTTTTTTCCACTATCTCTTTCTTTCTTTGCCTTTTCTTTCTGTCCTTTGAATGAGCACTCATACATGCAGCCCTTGATTAGAGCTCACTATGTATGAACTCATGGAAATCCTCCTGCATCAGTCTCCCAATTGCTGGTATTAAAGATGGAGCCATCAAGTAAAGCAACATTCTTGTCAATAACAACTAGAAAAGTTGAGAAAACAACAATGCAAACATTTGAACTTTCATGTTTTGGGACTTCGTTGGAAAAAAATTTAGAATAAAAAAGTCCATGACTGAAAGACTCTACAGTGTTGTTAGTTCTGATGACTGTTGATGTTCAGTGAATTGGGTTGTAAAAGAACAGTACAGAATAAAATTTGGGAAGCAGAGATGGATTTTTGTGTCACATCCTTGAGCAATGTGACTCTTTAGTAGTACAGTTCCTCATGTTATGGTGACCCCCAACCATTAAATTATTTTATTGCTACTTTATAGCTGTAATTTTGCTACTGTTATTAATTATAATGTAAACATCTGATATGAAAGATATCTAAAGATATCAATGTCATGACCCAAAGGGTTTATGACATTGTACTTATTATCTTCTTATTGCTATGCATAAATACCTGACAAGAAGCAGCTAAAGGCAGAATGAGTTTATTTTGATTGACAGGTGCAAGGGGTATCTGGGTCTGGACAGCAGGACAGGAGCTTGAGGCACTGGGTACTTTCCATCCACAGTCAGGAAACAGCAGTGTGTAGGGAAAAGGAAGGTTGGCACAACCCTCTTCCCAGTGACTCGCTTCCTTCAGCAAGGCTCCACCTCTTAAAGGTTCTATCACCTTCCAGAACTGCACTACTAGCTAGGACCATGTATTTAAATATACAAGTCTGTGTAAAATATTTCACATTCATGCTGCAAAACATGTCACTAAGATAGCAGAGTTTATAAAATAATATGTTCTAACATTCTTGTATTTTCATGGAAGTGATGATTTAGATTGACTTCCATAAAGGATATACTAAGGGCTGATTATACAAGCATAACTTTCAGGCTAAAATCTTTTAGATGAATTATTTTATTGACTTTTATAAAGGATTTGAGTTCTTTTAATGTGTTGATTCCTAGGATACTTAACATTTTGTTACAACTAGAAATAACATTTAAAAATGACTAGCATGTTACTGCTCATATTTAACAAGGAGTCTTCTCTAAACAAATTCACATTTAGTCCAATTAAATAAGTTTATTCACAGTAATGATTTCTTTTATAAACATAGATTTGGAGACTCTGCTTTGAACATTAACTGTACCATTCTGTTTTTATTTTCACTATCTAATTCTTATACTTTCCATGATAATTGATTATACATTTTTTCTCTTGTATTATTATGTTTGTTAGGACTTTAATAAGTTCAAGGTTTGGACATCTGAGTTTTTTGTTTCAGTTTTTGCTTTGTTTTGTTTTGTTTCATTTTGAGACAAGATTTCACTATGTATTCCTGGATGTTCTGGAACTCGTTGTGAAGACCTGGCATTGAACTCACAGTGATCCACCTGCCTCTGCCTTTGGAGTGCAAGGACTAAAAGCCTGTGCCACCATGTCCAGCTCTGATTTCTAGTTTTTAAGGGAATTCTTATATGTGATGTTTGTAGGGTATTTTTGTTTTTGTTTTTGTTTTTTTGTTTTTTTTTTTTGTTTTTTTGGTCAATTAGCCCTCAACAGGTAATGAAATCCCTTCTATTTCTTATTTTCTAAAAATAACCTTACCTACTTATATGCCAATTCCCAAAGTTATTTAATTTCTTTAAATTATTTAAATACTAACAACACTTTATCATGTAGCTTACAAAATTATTTTAAACTTCTAGTCAAGTTATGTTCTTTAATTTTTGCTAGTACAGTGAGCTATATTTTGCTCAAGGTAAGTTTGTGTCACACTTAGCACAGTTAGCCAGGATGTTTTTGTTATAATTTGCTGTCCACTCAGCAATATTTTATCATTCTTGTATCCATGGTTATGAATGCATTCTGCTGGGCTTGCTACCATGATTCTTTCTCTTGTATAAGATATAATGTGGAATTTTCAGGTTTCTAATTGCTGGTAGAAATTGCATATGACTGGGAGAATCTTGAAAATTTTTTTAATATAGTATCAACGAAGCCTGGAGTTGTTTGTTGCTTTTGTTGTTGTTTGTTTTATTTTTCTTGAAGGGATCACATCAATTTTCTTTGTATTTATGTATAATTTCACTAACTATATTTCCCTGGAGTTTTCTTTGTATTATATGAGTTGATGATATAAAGCTGTTTAGTCACTTATTTTTTTCTGAAGAATGAATTTAAAATTTGTATTGTGTGTGTATGTGTAGTATGTGTGGTGTGTGTGGTGTGTGAATGTGTGTGTTTATGAGATAAGCGTCCTTGTTGGATCTCATGGTCCAGACAGATCTGTGTAGTCATTATCACTGAGTCTGTTGTGTCTCCAAATGTATGAGCCTTCTCTGGAATTTTCAGGTTCATCCGTCCAAGCATTCTACACTTGATGGCTGTCTTCTACATTTGAGGTCTGGTTAAAGGCACTTCCCACCACATAATTTGTACATCTGTTCACTTAACTTCTCCTTTGAGCTACTTTGGGGATTTTCCTCCTTTGTGGGAAGTCCAGTAATGCACCTGTCTGCATACTGCAGTCTGCACACCATAAGCACTTATGAGCTTAGTGAGGGAAGTCTTCTCGGAAGCCCAGTTTAATACATTCTAAAGCCAAATTCTGATAGCTGTTTTTACATCAGTCTTGGGAAAGCCGCTTGGCCTTTGTTTTCTTTTCTGATCTTTAAAATGGGCATCACAGAACTGGGGATATGCCTCATTGAAGAGCACTGGGTGCTCTTGCAGAGGATCCAGGTTTGGGTCCCAACACTGACATGACAGCTCAAAATTGTAACACTAGTTAGTTCTAAGGGATCAATTCCCTCTTCTAGCCTCCAGAAGGACTGCATGTATACACATGCAGTACCCATGTATACACACACACACTACACACATACACACACACATGCAGATACATATATGCAGATACACACTACACACACACAAACATCACACATATACCAAACATACACACATACCATACACACATGCACACATGTACCACACACATACACACACACACACACACACATACACACTCAGACACTACGAACATACACACATACACACACATACACTAGTACAATTAAAATAAATAAATGATAGAATGGATCTCCCTACACTTATAGGATTAAATTGATGCTTCATGGTAAGTGGGCAGAGAGAGGAGGTTATTCCATTATTATAAAAGAACTATCCTTCTGTCCCAGTGATTGCACATAGTCTTGCCCATGCTAACATATTTCTAGTTCTTATGCATTAGCTTTATATTTTCTTCAATTTGGGCATTTAGCCTGGGTTCACTTCTCTGGCAACATTCTGAGAAAAGGCAGGGCTCCTTCTCAAACCTGAAAGACTACATGCATGGTTGACTGGATCTCTCAGACACAAGATTCTCTCACACAGCACTGAAAAGAACATTTAAAAAACAAACCTTTAGGCAAAAGGGCATTCTTGTATCCATGCTGATGATCTCTTATGTGCTACTTGGCAGGGCCATGACTGCTCTTACCATGTGACCTGCCTGTGAGAGTCACAGAAAACATTGCTAACTTCTACTTTCTGGATGAAGAAATTGAGGTGCAGAAAAGTGAGGCATCAGAACTGAGCTGCAGCACATGTTCTGGCTCGCACACAATGGCTGAGGCAGCATCTCCAGTTTACTGTGGATTGCTGCTCCCATTGCTCCTTTCGGGGTCCAGAACACAGGCTATTATGCAATCATGATAAATTTGGGGAAATTGGATGGCTGAGGAGGAGAGAGATTTGGAAAGTAGATAAGGTAAATGTAAATATCTAAGTGCAGAGATGAAGGTGGATAAAGTTGTTCTGATACATTAATTGGCTGTAAATGCATTTTTCTGATTTAATTTAGGTTGGGGAGATCTAACCTTAGATAGTCTAAGTAATGAGACATTGGTGACCACAGTGCATAAGTATATGTCATAAATGAATCAGATGGGGTAGCTGTTCTTGAGTGGTATTTATAAGTCATCATTGGCCTTGTAAATCCAAGCAAAATGGCTCTGCACACTCTTGTGAATAGTCGCTAACAGGCAAATATCTGTCCTGCTCTCTGCAGAGACAAGGTTTCTTCTGAGCTGCTCAAGTGGAGCTTGGGCTGCATCATTTGTTTTCTCTGGCTCGAATGTGTTCTCCTGAGAAGTTTAGTATTTTTCTTATTTTGTCTTCCACTTTTCTCCTTTCTTCTCTTGTTTGTTGAGACAAAGGTGAATTCTTGATGTCCCTGTCTCTCGCACCTGCAAGCCACAGTTGTAGGTATGTACCACCAGGCCCAACTGTCTTAAGGTTTAGGACATAAGCATTCAGCTCGACACATAAACTTGAGACTAAGTGTCTCTACCTCTTTTCCCCGACTGTGCTGTCTGTCTGCTATTTCAATGGTCAAAGAACACTTCTATTATTTGTTTTGACTTCCTTTCTCTCTGTTTCTAATTTCGATGCTACACTCCCATAATATCATAGATGTATTAACTTTTCTCTAGAAAAACAAAGCTATTAAAAACTCAGGGAACTGGCTATTCAAACAGGACTAGAACTTAGAAACTCGGATCTGATAAGGTTCACAGAAACCCTAGCCCCACTTGCCTGTCAGCCAGAATATTTTTCTTCTTTCTAGCTTAGTATTTAAATATTATATTTTTCCTTTACCAGTGAGTACCTGCTTTCCTCCAAACAGCTCTTTGGGTCTGGGCTATAATCCAGAGATAGATTTCTTGCTCAGCAAGCATAAGCCCCAGGATTCAAACCATAGGATAATAGGAAAGAAAGTAACAGCCAAAGGCCTTCAGTCCTTATGGGGTCTGATGAACACAGTGGCCTTCAACTTTTTTAACAACTGAGGACACCATCACCTCCTTTTCTATAGAAAAAATGATTTGAAATATTCCCACCAGCTAAACTCTGTCATTCACCCTGCTTCAGATTTTTATTTGTCAAACACGTATTCAAATGATAATTGGATTTTGTCAGACTTAAATACAGAACTGATATCACTACTCCACTCAAAAGCAAAGAAACATACACTGGAGTTAGCCTTCTTGTACTGGAGTCTTGCCTCATAATTTGCAACTACTAGGGCTGGAAAGATGGTTCAGTGGTTAAGAACATTTGTTGCTCGTACAGAGGACCTTAATTCAGTTTCCAGCACCCATGTCATGGAGCTCAGAACTGCCTGTAACTCCAGCACTTGGGTATTTAGTGACTTTTGTGAGGATGATTGACCACCTCTTCTGGATTGTTCAGGCACTCTGCTCACATGCACATAACCACACACAAGCACATACCTGCATAATTACAAATACAATAAATCTTACAAACCCCAACTACTGGTTATTGTTTTCTTGTTTAGAGAGAGAGTCCAACCAAACGGGCACAGGGGTAGGTGTGAGACTCTAAGTTGAAGAGAAACTGAAAGGGAAAATCTGACACTTGCTGAGGAAAGATCCTAGGGGATATCAGAAGATTTTAGGCATCTAAAACAATTTCTATTAAGTTATATTCTCTATTAGCCCATGAGCTTACAAAAAGCATCTTAGAAGACTCATTTGTGGAATTCCAGGATGGTTGATGGATATTGTCACTGTTGATGTCCTCTCTGGCTAAGACCATGCTGAGATGGTAGAGAACAAGATAAAAAGATGAATTCTCTTAACTGGGAATTCTGCTCCAAGTTATGGGCGGGCAGCCATGGGTATTAGTGATTCTAATATGCAGCGCTGAAAGACACAGACATGCAAACCAGGAACACATAGGGGAGTTAAGATAAAAATCCCTAGGTCCTAATGTCTGCAGTGCCTGTGTGTGTCTGTGTGTATGTGTG
>NW_021604676.1:1312743-1323194 GCF_004785775.1 Grammomys surdaster | reverse complement strand
GGTTTATCTATCTTGTTGATTTTCTCAAAGAACCAACTCCTGGTTTTATTGATATTTTGTATTGTTCTTTCTGTTTCTATTTGGTTGATTTCAGCCCTGAGTTTGATTATTTCCTGCCTTCTACTCCTCCTGGGTGTATTTGCTTCTTTTTGTTCTAGAGCTTTTAGTTGTGCAGTCAACTTGTTAGTGTGTGCTCTTTCCAGTTTCTTTTTGTAGGCACTTAGAGCTATGAGCTTTCCTCTTAGCACTGCCTTCATGGAGTCCCACAAGTTTTGGTATGATGTGTCCTCATTTTCATTGAATTCTAAAAAGTCTTTTATTTCTTTCTTTATTTCTTCCTTGACCAAGTCATCATTGAGTAGAGAGTTGTTCAGTTTCCATGTGCACGTGGGTTTTCCATTGGTTTTGTCATTATTAAAGACCAGTCTTAGTCCGTGGTGATCTGATAAGATGCAAGGGATTATTTCAATCTTTTTGTATCTGTAGAGGCCTGTTTTGTGACCAATTATATGGTCTATTTTGGAGAAGGTACCATGAGGTGCTGAGAAAAAGGTATATTCTTTTGTTTTAGGATGAAATGTTCTATAGATGTCTGTTAAGTCCATTTGGTTCATAACTTCTGTTAATTTCAAAGTGTCTCTGTTTAGTTTCTGTTTCCATGATCTGTCCATTGCTGACAGTGGGGTGTTGAAATCCCCCACTATTATTGTGTGAGGTGTAATGTGTGTTTTGAGCTTTAGTAAAGTTTCTTTTATGTATGTAGGTGCCCTTGCATTTGGAGCATAGATGTTCAGAATTGAGAGTTCACTTTGGTAGATTTTTCCTTAGATGAGTATGAAGTGTCCTTCCTTATCTTTCTTGATTAATTTTGGATGAAAGTTGATTTTATTTGATATTAGAATGGCTACTCCAGCTTGTTTCTTGGGACCATTGGCTTGAAAAATTGTTTTCCACCCTTTTATTCTGAGGTAGTGTCTGTCTTTGTCACTGGGGTGCGTTTCTTGTATGCAGCAAAATTCTGGGTCTCGTTTGTGTATCCAGTCTGATAGTCTGCGTCTTTTTATTGGGGAATTGAGACCATTGATGTTAAGAGATATTAAGGAAAAATGATTGTTGCTTCCTGTTATTTTTGTTATTAGAGGTAAAGTTATGTTTGTATCTTCTTTTGGGGTTGTTGGAAGATTACTTACTTGCTTTTTCTAGGTTGTAGTTTCCCTCCTTGTGTTGGCATTTTCCATCAATTATCCTTTGAAGTGCTGGGTTTCTGGGAAGATATTGTGCAAATTTGGTTTTGTCATGGAATATCTTGGTTTCACCATCTATAGTGATTGAGAGTTTTGCTGGGTATAGTAATCTGGGCTGGCAATTGTGTTCTCTTAGGGTCTGTATGATGTCAGTCCAGGCTCTTCTGGCTTTTATAGTCTCTGGTGAGAAGTCTGGTGTAATTCTTATAGGTCTGCCTTTATATGTTACTTGACCTTTTTCCCTTACTGCTTTTAGTATTTTTTCTTTGTTTTGTGCATCTGATGTTTTGATTATTATGTGACGGGAGGTATTTCTTTTCTGGTCTAGTCTATTTGGTGTTCTGTAGGCTTCTTGTATGTTTATGGGCATCTTGTTCTTTAGGTTAGGGAAGTTTTCCTCAATAATTTTGTTGAAGATATTTACTGGACCTTTAAGTTGAGAATCTTCATTCTCATCTATACCTATTATCCTTAGGTTTGGTCTTCTCATTGTGTCCTGGATTTCCTGGATGTTTTGAGTTAGGAGTTTTTTGCATTTTGCATTTTCTTTGACAACTGTGTCAATATTTTCCACCGTATCTTCTGCATTTGAGATTCTCTCTTCTATCTCTTGTATTCGGTTGGTGATGCTTGCGTCTGTGACTCCTGATCTCTTTCTTAGGTTTTCTATCTCCATGGTTGTCTTCCTTTGAACTTTCTTTATTGTTTCTATTTCTAGTTTCAGATCCTGAATGTTTTTGTTTAATTCCTTCTTTGTGTTTTCTTCCATTTCTTTAAGGAATTTCTGTGATTCCTCTTTAAGGGCTTCTATCTGTTTACTTGTACTCTCCTGTATTTCTTTAAGGGAGTTACTTAATTCCTTCTTATAATCCTCTATCATCATCATGAGAAGTGATTTTAATTCTGAATCCTGCTTTTCAGGTGTGATGGGGTGTTCAGGGCTTGCTATATTGGGAGAACTGGGCACTGATGATGCCAAGAAACTTTGGTTTCCGTTGCTTATGTTCTTGCGCTTGCCTTTCGCCATCTGGTTAACTCTAGTGGTACCTGCCCTCACTGTGTAAAGCTGGAGTCTGTATTTCCAGTTATCTTGCTTATTGCAGAGCACCTCAGGGTCCAGAGGTCTCTGTGGTCTTATGCTCCTAATCTCCTGGGTGGAAGAACTCCTGTGACTCAGGCCACCTCTTGGATCTGGAAATCCTTCTGCTCTGAGTGCAGTGGGTCCTCGATGACTCAGGATTCAGTTTCAGCTGCTCTGAGTGCAGTGGCTCCAGCTGCTCTGAGTGCAGTGGCTCCTGGATGACTCAGGATTCAGTTTCTCAACAGGACAGGAGCAGACCGAGTCTGTGTCTGCTCCAGCCCAGAGGACCAGGCAGGGGCGGAAGGGAAGTGGAATTCCGGAGGGGCGGGGTTTGGGTAGCTGCTGTGCCCTCGATGTCCCTGGCTCCCCGATGTATCTCTGGGGCTTAGGGAGTGAGATGGAGTTCTTACCAGCTGCTCTGAGTGCAGTGGCTCCTGGATGACTCAGGATTCAATTTCTCAACAGGACAGGAGCAGACCGACTCTGTGTCTGCTGCAGCCCAGAGGACCAGGCAGGGGAGTCTTGCATTTCTTACTCAGCAGTATTGGGATGATAACTGGCCACTACAAGGCCCCAGGTGATATTGGAACAAGCATCTAGGGACCACAAGATGAGAGCCTAAGGCTTTCGTTTACATTTCTCTCTCCTACTAGACACCTTTATGAGTTGAAGTCTTAGAGGTCTGCGAGCAGCTGTGCATTTGTTTCTGGTTTAAGTGAGTGTTAGGTGAATTGGCTGAATCCAGACATGAGTTCTGAAGCTCAGTTACTGTTAGGTTAACCCCAACATGCAGTTTGTAGACTCCAAGCCCATTACAAGATCAGATTTGTAGTGACTATGCTTCTCATACCTTTTACCGTGACTAATTCATATCCTCAAAGGTCTTGGCCTGAAACTCTGAAATGTTATTTGCTTCCATCAAATGCCTGACTTTCTCTTCTATAGACATCGAAGAAGTAGCTTGTGGCACCTTTCTAATTATTTCAGACAGCTTGCTCACATTTAGATTGTTAAAAAATATTATAGAATAAGTTTATTTGAGATATTTTTTCACCCATGAATAGAAAAAAAAAACATCGATTTGGAGAATAAAATTCTGTAGCCTGGTAGCTCCTGTAGTTATTTCAGATTTCTTCTTTTCTAGGGGTAATAAACACAGTTTTTAGAAGTAAGCCAGAAACTTCCTTCATTTAAACTCATTACTGACCATGTGGCATCTACATTCTATCGACAAGGCCTCAAGTCAAGGTATACACAGATAAGCAGTGCACCTCTCCCCCTCCTGAACCACAAACCACTGAGAGATGAGAGGAGCTCCACAGGGTGGAGCTGATGGCTGAACCAGCATGAAGAGGTGCCCAGTGGTGTAGTTCAAGAGAGCTAGGCAGGCTTATATAGGTGATTCCAACCCACAGGAGAGAGACAGGCTTACTCTGCACTGAGTGAAGCTGGAGAACTCATGCTGCAAGACAAAGGGATGCTTTAGGACCAAATGATGAGCTGGTCTCATTCAGAAAATGGGCTTTTATAAGCCTACCCCTGATGTTTGTATTCCTCTACTACGCTCTCTTCCCCCCACACATGCGCAAACATATACTCATCACGCCTTGTGTAATTTTTTTCAAGTGCATCCTTTGTTGCCCTGCCGAGTATCCCAGCATTAGCCACTCTGGCTACCCTGCAGACACAAAGAGTAAAGAAGCCATTACACTCTTGAAAAAGCCCATTGTGGACACTTTACAGATACATTAAAACCTTTGACCCTGGTAAGCTTTGCCTTTGGCTGCTCTAGATAGGGGAGTCATTTTAAAGCCAGTGTGTGTGTGTGTGTGTGTGTGTGTGTGTGTGTGTGTGTGTCTATGCATACAGGCATACATGTGTGTATATAGAACTGTGTATGTACAACTGGAGCTTCAGGAAGCATTTATATAAGTAGAATCCTGTCTTATTTTTGCCTTCTGTTACAACAGGAAAGATTATGACCCTTGATCTTTAAGTATGCAATGTTGCTTTTGGAAAAAGAAAAGATTTATCAATGCCCCCCAATTGGATCTCCTTTGTAGCTTGCACAGGTTATATTCTCTTGTAAAACTAGTGTTTTCTTTTGAACCTCATTGATTTTTAGACGGACTTGTGGTTAGGGTATATTCCTTGATTTCTGTTCAGGAATACCTATGGACGTCTCTGGAAGGGTCAGAGTATATTGCTTTTGATAGAGTATGGCCAGGACTCTAAACAGGATTTTTTTTTAAACAGGAACATGTTTTACTATTGAACATTTTTATGAATCATTTTTACTCTTAAATGAAGTAAAAAGTATACATTTATATTCCTCATTTCTAGGACAAACATTTCATTTTTTACATGTTTTTTTCTTCCTATCAGACACAATATTAAAGAAAAAATTTCTTGTCATCTTTATTTCTGAAAATTCTATTGTTTATTTCTGTGAATATCTCCTATCCTTCTATATAGTTTCCTTGTAGATGTCTGATTTGGGTTTGGCATTTAATAGCCCAAATGAATACTGCATTTAAAAGTAAATGTTTTTAACAAAAATAAAAATCTCTGCATGGAAATACAAAGTCACAATATGCATAGCTTAAACATGAATTCAACTCAAGGACAGCAAGAGGGATGAGAGATAAGAACAGTTTTGTCTGGAGCAGTTGGATCTGTCCGAGAGCTCTTTCGAGGGCTAAATTAATTAATATGCAGAGAGTGAATAGAGATTGCCACATTCCGTAGTTACAAACCAGTATGGTTATTATCCAAAGAATCAAACACTGAGTAGAAAATACCATAGACCTGCAATGCTTTGAAATGCAGGAAGCTGGTTAAGGATTTCAGGTTTATTTCCAGTGTCCCACTCTTCTGGCTCTAAGCCTTCCACAGTTCTAAGAAGAAGTGGGTCTATTGCTCCTGCACAGCTGCCATCCAGAAGCAAAGCAGTTCCTCCTATCTCTCCCAACTGCACACCCTGTTAATGGAGATGGTGGCCTCTGAGGCACAAGCAAAACAAATAATGATAATAAAAGAAATCCTTTCTCGAGGCCATCATCATTTTCTAAGCCAGGGTTTGTTGTTGGCTGGCCAGTAGCTCTCAGTCAGCGGGTTCTGGGATTGGGGCTACAGAAGCAGGCCACATGCAACAGTCGCACTCTTTGCTAATTGGAACGAGGAGTTAATCTCTCTCAGCCTGAGTCCAGCTGAGTCTCTGTGAGCAATGATGTATTTAAAAGATCTCTGGCCATCCAGGGCATGTGGCACTAACCGGATTTAGCTCATTAGCAAATCCGCAAGGTCCTGCTGACACTACACCCAGAATAAAATGCAGGAGGCTGCCCCATACCCCTTGGGCACCTACAGCCTGGATACATAATGAAAAGGCATTTATTAATAATCTCATTGGTCACACAATACAAAGGAAGGCTACAAGAAGTCAAATGCTGCCATTTGTCGTGACTAGAAAGGTGTAATTAAAATAAGCGCCATGTGATTAACCTTTGAGAAATTAATCTGATATTTCAAAAAAAAAAAGGCACAAAATAAGGAAGACAAGTTCTTACAGTGAATTTAGTAGAACTGAGAGGCTGATTTATAGACTTGATTTAAATTCTATTTACCTATAAAATGTTAGAAACATGGACCATATTCAAATTTCACTCTGCTGAAATGATGAAATACTCTAACAAAAAGCAACCAAGAAAAGAAAGGGCTTATTTGGCTTATAATTCTAAATCACTGCCCATAATTTTGGTGAAGCTGAGGGAAGAATGTAATGAATTATATCCACAATTAAGAGCAGAGAGAGAGTAAATGCACAGATCCTTCCTAGGTCTGATCATTTTCTTCATGTTTAGCAATTCAGGGTCCAGCCTAGGGAATGATGCCTCCCACAGTAAACTGGGTTATCTTACATAAATTAACAACAAAGACAACTGCCAAAGACATGCCCTCAGGCTAACCTGATTTAGACAATCCCTCAACTAAAATGCTCTCCCCAGGTGATTCTAGGGGTGTGAAGTTGGCAGTGGAAGCTAACCAGCCAGATAGTCTTACACATTTTCTACTTTCTCTCACCCCACAAAGCATTACTGATGTTTTTGTTTCTCTGAGTTCTAATACAACTCAAGAGAGTGCCATCTTCTTCCAACCCTGTTTGGTAGCTCATGCTGACTTCCTGTGATCTATCTACCCTTGCTATCCAGCCTCCCATTGGTTCAATTCGAAGTAACAAATTGTTCGGTCAACTGTTGTTTGTAGTGTGTAATAATTAAAAAAATCAATCCATGTTATGTCTGGCTATGCAATGGCAACAGTGGTCTCCCTACCCCCATGGGTATCCCCATTCGG
Organism: Grammomys surdaster; assembly: GCF_004785775.1. Taxonomy (NCBI): domain Eukaryota; kingdom Metazoa; phylum Chordata; class Mammalia; order Rodentia; family Muridae; genus Grammomys; species Grammomys surdaster. The sequence continues at coordinate 1,316,513 of NW_021604676.1, read as the reverse complement.
CAGTCTTCCCAGATTCCCAAAGTAGCTCCTAACCACTCATTTCTTCCCAAGCCATCCACTTCCCTGGCTCTAATCCCCTTGCCCAGTAAAATGAAAACTCCAGAGGCTTGTAATTTATCAGCCAGATTTATAACAGTAAATCCTCAACTCCCAAAATGCCCACACAAAGAACTCAAAACTCAATTGGTATAATTACAAACTGCACATCTAGATCGGGCAAATGTACCCTACATTACTCTAATGCCCTTCTATGATATCCATAGCTAGCTGTGGCTCTTTCAGGCCACGTGGTTCATCTCCTTCCTCCATCTTCTCTCCACCCCACATCTCTGCCTCTCTCTCTCTCCCCTCTCTAAAATTTTCAGCTCTGCCCCCTCCTTCCACTGCCCAATCACAGACTCTAGTCTTATCTGACTAATTAAGATTTCACCTGACCTAAGTACAGGTGCTCCTTTTGAGGGGGCAGAAAAAACAGACAGTGATTCACAACAGTTGTTCGCCATTAAGGATGCACTCAACTGCAGATCTGAATACAATTTTACTATTATCAGTTCAGAAGGAATTCAGTAAAAGTCAGCATTCATCAACATATTCGTAAATAAAAAACATATGCTACTTTCAGATCTGTAGTCCTCTAAAATAAACATGGTCAGGAAAACAGCTTTGGTAGGATGACCTGTTATTGTTAGAAGATGAAAGGTAGTTTATTATATAAGAAGACACTTGGACAGGGGTTCTTACTTGAAGAGCTGCTTGAAGTCGAACCATTGTAGGTACTTTCCCTGATGGTATGGTAAAAAGTAACATAAGGAAGTAAAGGCTATTTGGCTCAGGGCTGAATAGTCAACCCTGATGGGGAAGTTTAAGAAGCAGGAGCTGCCTGACAGCTCCTGTCTTGGATTCTAAGAAGAAACTGAGCATCTTTGGAGTTACTCCAGTTCTGGTGAGACAGCTACTAGGCAAGAATTGCCTCTTTTCATCTACAGACAAATTACTGTCCAGAAAAGGACACATTTGCAGAATAGTAGAGTGATTATATCTGCCAAGACAGAGTAATCAGCCCTTAATAATTCTGCATCACTAGGTCTGTCAGATAACCCTGGACCAGAAGGCTGAAGATCGGATGCTCCAATGTTTTGAGGTTTAGGGACTGTCCAGGTGTTCAATGGTCTATATAAATTGGCTAAGTTTTAGAAGCTATGCTTTGTGCTTCCCATAATCTGTTAATTCAGTCATTCTGGATTTCTGACGGGGTTGAAGACTTACAGTCTCATAGCCAATCCAGGCTATTTTACTTTGAGAGAAAAAACTTGAGAGGATGGTTTTCAGATGACATTCATTCTAAAATCAAGAAAAAAGCCAGGTTCAGAACTAAGTCTTTTAGTTAGGAGAGGTGACAGAGGTTCTGGTTAGTCAACAAAATGTTGGAGTGGGTATTAGGTCTATCTTGTACCTTACTGATACAAATTGGTATAGTTATGCTCTAATTGTATTTTGAGAGAAAAGTTTTATTTTAACAGGAAAGGTGATATGTAGGAGGAGCTAAGGCAGGAGTAGTAAAGAGAGGAAGAGGAGGAGTAAGAAGAGGAAGAGGAGGAGTAAAGAGAGGAAGAGGATGAGTAAGGAGAGGAGGAAGAGAATGAGAGGAGGAGCTAGGAGATAAGAGAGAGAGGGGTGGGGGGAAATGGAGACAGATGTTTGAGTGTCTCTGCCAGTCAAAGATAGTTGGTATATCTAGGTTGGGTATTGGGTTACACTTCTGGTTGTATGGGCGTCTTGTCATTGAGCATTACCAAACTTATAAAGCCTTTGATTAACATTTTTTTTAAAAAGTTGCTAATTAACAAAAAGGAATGAGGAGGGAGGGTGATGGAATACATGTGACAAGAATTCAGATGAGGAAACTAGCTGGAGGAAGAAAGGGAAGGGGCAGAGAGAAACAAATTAGAACTCTAAAGACACATGTATGAGGATGCTGTAATAAAACCCAGTACTTTGTAAAAAAAAAAAAATTAAAAGAAAAAAAAAGAAGAAGAAGCAGGAGCTGGAGGCCTCTGGTCACAGTCAGCAACCAGAGACCAAAGCTTTGCTTCTGCTCAGCTCCCTCCCTCTACTTAAACCACCCAGGATCCCAGGAATAAGCTGTCCGTGCGAGTGGATCTTCTCACATAATTAACATCATCACCGTAACCTTCCTCAGGTATGCCCTATAGCCCACCTCCCAGGACATCCTGGATCCTGTCAAGCTGATGGTGACCACTGAACAGTGCAGCAACATTTCAGGCATGTCTGTGCCTCACTCTTCATCAGACTGTTATAGAGATACAGTCCACCCAGAAGTCCAGGGGTGACTGCAAGTCAGCATGAACAGGAAAACAAGAGTTTGGAGCTGGTGTCATTGGACTTCATCCTGCCAATGACTATTCCCTTAGCTGTCAGCTGGGCCATCTGTTGGCTTATCACACAGATGGAGCTGGTGAAACACCATGTTATCTCTTCTGCCAACATCTTTAAAATAAACACACAGTCATTATTTGGTTGGTTGATGAGTTTGGCTTTTGGAGACAAGGTTTTGTTATCTATCCCAAGCTGGCCTGGAATTTATGACCCTTCCACACTAGCATTCAAAGCTCCGGAATTACATGTGCACACCACCAAACCTACTGTGGCTGAATTTAAATATGTCTCTTATTGACTCTACTGTAACTGAAGCTCATTTTTTTCCTTCAAAGATAGCAAAAATAAAACAAAAATCCCCACCCCAGCTCTTAGTGTAATTTCTACAGACATTGAATTTATTAGAGCTTAAATTAGAAACATTTGATGGTACTTGAAATATCTTTCTTATCCATCTCATAGAAGAATGACTCCTAGCCAGTCAGGAGCTAGAATTCAATATATCTGGGTGCTGTGGGATATGCAGCCTGGTCACCTGATGCTTAGACAATAAAACACATCCAGTATTTCTGTATAACTCAGACTCTCCCAAGGTGAACATCGTAACTCAGTGGCTCTGGGTTCAAATCCCATTCCCATCACAAATCTGCAGTGTGACTCAGGGCAAGTTCAATTAACTTCTCTGAGCCCTGGTTTCACCTGCTGTAAATTACTTCCCAGAGGGCTTCCTACTGGCGCCCTGTCCTGTACATTGAAGAAAAATGTGAATGTTGCATAGCTTTGCTATCCTCTGCAATACATCTTTTTTTTTTATGTTCCACATACCCCCGAACCCCAGCTGTTCTTCTAGGAGGCAGCTAGACTTTCTCATTTACTCAGGAAAGCACCCCTTAACGTCAACAAAGATGTAAAACTTCTGTTTTAGAGTTATTTAGTTAGAACTGAGTATTTATGGTGGATTCATATTATTGGAAACTTTGCCCTGTTTCATTAATAGGGAGAAATGTCACCCTTTGAGCTAATTGGACACACCCACGAAAAAGCTACATTTGAAAATGTACATTATCAGAAATAGCCATATGCTGCATGACATTCAGAAGCTATGTGTTTATTCTCCTGTGCTGGATCCTTCTGCTTCCTGTGTGAAACCTCTGTGTGAAAATTCCTATTTAATGGAGTAAGGAATACTTTTTGAAGGAAAAAGCCAGTTTCAGTGTCTCTCTATTGGAGGAAATTCTCCTATATTAGCCTCTTACCTTGAGATATATATATATATTCTCACAAACTCTCTCTCTCTCTCTCTCTCTCTCTCTCTCTCTCTCTCTCTATATATATATATATATATATATATATATATATATATATATATATAT
>NW_021604676.1:1285662-1312733 GCF_004785775.1 Grammomys surdaster | reverse complement strand
TATATATATATATATATATATATATATATATATATATATATATATATAAAATTTCATGTGTATCTGTGAACTTTGTTCCTGCAGTGCCTGTGAGGCCAGAAAAAAAGCATTAGATCCTGGGACTGGAGTTAAGGATGGTTGTTAACTACTGCATGAGTGCTATAAACTGAACCCAAGCCCCTTGCAAGAGTAGCCAGGACTCTTAACTACTAAGTCACCTCTCCAGCCCCACCTGTGACCCACTCGGGGATTCTTAAGAGCACATGAATTCTGGTGGAAGCCAAGCTGTTGGGACATGGCCGGCTCTGGATGAGGGGAACTGACTATGAGAACAGAGAAGACAATAGGCAGATGGAGGTTTGTACATGTTGCTGATAATACTGCTAAAATTAAACAGTTACATGAGATGGTGATATGAATGGCAACTGGACAGATGGGGACACACAGGGTGGAAATGAGTAATGGTTGCTCTGAAATCTGGAATTCAAAGGTCAGCAGCTTTTGCCAGGATCAGATGGATGAAGAATGAATGAACACAGATGAGGCAGAGCCCAGCCTGGAGGAAAATTATAAAATCGGAGTTATAGGAGTCAGGCTGTATATAGTAATTAACTGATTAATGTATGTGTTGGTACAAGTAAGGGGTACAAGTGTGTGTGTGTGTGTATCCACACATGCGCATGCATGTCCTATGGCATATGTCAGCAGGTAAGAGGATGACTTGTGGAGGTCAGTTCTCTCCTTTACCATATGGTTTCTAAAACCCACCTTGGGAAACTCTATCAACTAAGCCTCCAACTTCATTTTTTTGAGACAATGTTTCTCAGTCACCCAGAACTCCCCAAATTTGCTAGACTGTCTGATCAATAAACTCCAGGGATCTGCTGGTCTGAATCTCCCTAGCATAGGGATGGTAAATATGTATCCGGCTTTTTATGTGGGTGCTAGGGTTTGGATCTTGGGGCCCGGTGCTTTCCTGGCAATCATTTTACCCACTGAGCCATCTCCCAAGTTGCTGGCCAAGTTTCTGTTATATTTGGGACACTCTGTTTCACATGTTGCCCCTGACTACACTTATTCACTTTGTATCAGTATCTAAAGAGATAAGTTATATCGATACCATGCTACCCTTACATTTGAATTTCAAATTTATTTTAAATAATCTTTATGTGTGTATGTCTGTGTGGTTGTTTGTGCACATGAGTGTAGGTTCCCATGGAGACCAGAAAAGGATGGTCCTCTCGATCAGGAGTTCTAGGCAGTTGTGGGCTGCCTGACATGAATGTTGGGAACGGAACTTTGGCCTCTAGAAGATCAGTGTTTGCTCTTAACAACTGTAATGCCTCCCCAGAGTCCTACTTCTTTTTAAACTCCCAGCATGCACAAGTTACTGTGCTCAGTTATAACATGCCTCTGCTTACTTCTTGCAGCAACACAGTGAGTAAAGGGACCCTTATCTGTCCTAGTTATAGATGAAAAACAGAGAGCCAGGGCATGTCACTAGCTCCAAGCCACAATATTGAAAGGGAGACACCAGTTGTAGGAGAAGCTTATCTAAAAGCAATGGCTGTGCACTAAAACATTACCCATGGCTTCTGTGGTTTAGACAGAGTCATGCTGCTAGAGATTGCATCTCTGCAAACCTGTCTCTGCTTATACCTTAAACTCTGCCACTGTGAAAATGGTAATGGCTGAGCCAATAGAGCTAGACTGAGCTCCCTAACTTGTGATCTGTCACATCAAAGATCTGAATGACTTCCATAACCCAGTCTACCCAGTGATAGGATTATGGGGCAGATTAACTTCTTCATGGCATGAAGTTGAAAATGTACAGTTTCTGTTTGTACATAAAGGTGCAAGTTTGAATATTTGTCCATAATTGATACCTTGTATAATTTATTATGTCTTTTGTATATTATTATTGTTTACTATTTTATATTAAACCATCATATACTGTATTGTTACATTTATGCATTATGGTTATATATTATATATGCATTATATATTGCCTTAGAACAGGAACCAAGGCTGTATAACACACTTTCTGGTTAAAATCCTAGCTTACACATTTTTAGTTGCCACTCCTCCTGTCTGGCCTTAATTCTATAATCTGCACCATGGGGATGGGAAGGCTAGCTACTTAGTTGGACAGTTGTGACTAAAGAAAGAGCCTGGCCAATTGTGAATTCTAAAGAGCAAGTAGCTATGGCCATTGTTCATCATTCACTCAGAGAATATTTATTGGTTTAGACCTTTATTAAAGCCCAGTCCTGCCCATTCATACTCTCAAGAAGGTGGACAAAGATGAACAACTGATTGCTCACTGAGGATAGTAGAAGAGAACCTATAAAGCGCCACAGAAAACAAAGGTGTGGACAGAGTGGTTGGGGCAAGACAAAGCTTGCAGGAGCTAGTGGTGCATTCTTGAGTAATTTCTACTTACTTTATTTTTGTGCTATATAAAAACTGCTAGATAATTTGTACAAAAAGCTTTTGAAAAAATCAGAAAATAATTAAAAACTTTATTATGAGGCCAGTAGATGGCTCAGTGGATAAAGATACTTGGTGCCAATCCTGTAAACTGAGGTTGATTCCCAGAACCCATAAGGTAGAAAGAACAAACTCCAGGAAGTTATCCTCAGACCTCCAATATTCATCTGATGGCTAGCATGTGCATGTGTGTGTGTGTGTGTGTGTGTGTGTGTGTGTACTGTTTCTTACACACACTCACAAAGTAAATGTACTTGGAAAAATTTTAATATATGCATATACACATATGCATCTATATATTGTTTTTCTGATACATCTTTGCTATGTAGCCCAAGTTGGCTACCACACCCAGTAAAATGTATATATTTTTAAAAAATATCTTTGACTTTTCACAATTAAATTGTAAAAATGACAGTCTTTTGTTTGTTTGTTTGTTTCTGGAAGAGGAAGGAGGCTAGGCAGAGTTCTTTGAAAAATAGGAGGAAGACTGAGATCCTACCATTATCTGTTTGTCCTGGAGAGCGGTGTGGTTTGAACTGCATCTGGCATTCCCAGCCAGTTTCTCCAGTCAATATTCACATTGAATAGAAGCCATTGATCAACCAAGTGAAGCTGCTAAAAATGGATTCCAGCCTGAGAAAAATTTACTAGAGACGTAGTCAATATGCCTGGCTTATCTGGGCAAGGCTAGGTTCTTTGTGATCCAACTGGGTGAGAGCTGGTGCCAGATAAGCTCTCAGCCACGAGACCCTGGCTCTCTAGATGTGCAGTACCTGAGCTGAGTGCAGGACAGGTAAAGGGCAGGTCCCACCAGCATGGGCTGGGTCAGGATTGGATCTACATTGCTTATGGCTACACACACACACACACCACATACACACTGGATAATTCCACTCTTTCCAGAAGCCTGATTCTATAATAAAGAGCTGGTGGATCCTGGTAAATCTCTGCTTTCCTTTCTTGTTTGGTAGCTCATCACAATTTGATTGGGATGAACAATATGAGGAGAGCATGGAGCCCAAGGTCTCACACTAAGAATGACATTCTACCTTGGCTGTTTCCACACTACCACAACTATAGAAGAAGCCACAGGATAATCTAATGATCCCCTCTCAATGACCTGCCTTACCCCACCACACTATATTTTTGTCTTCTGAAAAGTTAAAACTATTCCCTATACCATTATGGCACCCAGCTGAGTCAGCAGTGGGAAAGGGGGTCAATAACCCACCACCATACAACATGTCCACAAAGCTTGGTCCTGTATATATAACCTATCCCTTGGCAACCTGAGGGTGAGTTAAAGATGATGTGTTCCATGGCCAGAATGGTGAGCCATATGCTGACACCTTCTCACAACTGCAGCAAACCCAAACCAACTCTTGTTCTCCCAAAGTATATCTCACTGAGGCTGTACTTAGGATTCGTTAATATTTTCTACTTACAGGAAATGCTGGGAGACACGTGAGCTATGCACAGGGAATTCTGGGACACTTGTGAAAGATTAAGTGATTGTGGTTGGGGGTGAAGAGATGCAGTTATGGGCATTTGCTTCTCTGCAGAGGACCCTAATTTGGTTCCCAGTACTCACAGGCTGGCTTACTGTGACCTTTACCACAAATTTCAGAGAACCCAGTGAGTTCTTCTACCTCCACAGGCAAAAGGCAATTATGCATGCACATGGTATGCATAGATATTGTAGACAAACCATTCACACATCGAATAAAAATAAAGTAATTTTTTTAATTTTAAGAGGAAGAAGAGGATAATGTGTAAACACCTGTCATGTGATGGTCCTCCCTGCAAAATGTCGACATCTGTTTGGCTCAAAGCAGAAATGCAGTGGCACTGAAATGACTCAAATTCTACCTTGTTGGGCTTTTTGTCTCTGGATAAGATTTGATTTGTTTCAATAGGATTTGACTGTGAACTAGGCCATACCTATGGATCCTCTGCTGTTTCAAATTCTATACACTTAAGAGACATTTCTCAATTTCTGTTACATGAGACTGTAACTAAAATGTAGACACATGAACACATAACGGCTTGAGATCTTTCAAGGCTTCTGTGTCTCTGTTTTGTTCCAAGATTGACTGCCACTCAACATTATTTTACTGTAAAAATAAAAGAAAATATATTTCCATTTTGGGAATTTTACTCAGGTTGAAAGTAAACACGGACAGGAATCTTCTCCGAGGCTGATCCAGTTTGAAGTCTGCCAGGCAAGCTTTCACTGCTCAACTTGCAAGCTGTTTGTAAAGGCAGAGTCAGGTTTGACTATGAAGCATTGTATCACCATGATTGGAATCAATAGTTCCTGCACTGCCATTTGTCATGTATTTACAAGCTTGAAAAATAGTTCATTTTGTCCTCATCTCATAACTCAAAGATTGAATCAGAGCCCTGGAGGGATCTGCTGACAGGACATGTTCTTTACTGATCACCCGTCTTGGTGAGGCAGTGGTCACAGTCACCCCAAAAGCAGAATGGAAATCAAAAATGAAAGCACTACTCATTTGGCACATCCTTCATATTTTATTTTTGCTTTTTAAGTATTTAGGAGTCTGCCAGGAGACTTGGATTACCTTGGTGAAGCCAAATTCCCCTATCACACTTTCAAAACATTCATTGCATTATCTTTTTCTTAAATGAAGAAAAATCAAAATCTAGAGTTAATGGTCCAAAAATATCCAAAAAAATATGAAATACTTCATAAAGTATCCTACATCCAGTCACCTCAAATCAAGTACATAAAGAAACTTGTATTCCCAGGGAAGATTTGTAGAACACATTTAAAGATAATGCCTTCAATTTTAAGATAAAAGATTTATGAATGATGGAAATCGTGTCTGTAAAATCGCTAATCCCAGCTCTCCAATATTTCAGATAGAAAGCTCCATAAAATGAAAGGACTGCCTATAAAGTTGTTTTCTACCTGCTGCCAGAGACTATCCAGTAACAGGGGTTCAGAGTGAATTCTGAAAAGAATCTGAGACATGTGCTTCAGGCTAGGGTAACATGGTTAAGTCCAGTCTACTTCGCTGTTATATTGATAAGGCATTTAGTGGTTAAAGTGGCAGGAGCCAATTCTGTGTCTTTAAAGAGACCCTAGAACAGTAACAGATAAATACACTGATCACCAGATTCAGCTGCTAACATCACCCCAAATCTTAGAGTGGTAGCTAGTATTTTTCAGGCATTTTCTTTACTGAATCCAACCTGTGGGAGATGAATTCTTTTCTCGAGCTCAGCCTGAGCCTATCTGGGTGCTTCAAATTGTCTCCAAATGTTCAGATGAACAGTTCTGTGAAGATGTGGCCTAAAATTTATTGGCTGGAGCAAGGCTGTTGCTGAGACTGTGTGCCAGTCTTCACAATCTCTTGAGAGTGTCAGCTCAGCACTCGGTGTGTTGCTCCTTTGCTCTCCTCACGGACAGCTGAAATCCGGTTAGATATTGTGCTGAGCCTGAGTAGCTGAGCCAACTTATCCTTTGAAAGAGGAGAAGGGAAAAGACTTCTCAGGAAGAAGGAGATGTGAACTTGAAAGTGTGGGCATTAAACAGAGTTCTTGGTGTCTGACCTACTATGAAGGGTGGGTAGAAAATAGGGAGTTAGTAACCACCTAACAGCCTAGACTATTAGGTGAGCAGTACCCTCTTGACTTCAAAATATACATCATAACCCTGCAAGTTACTGAGGACTGAGTATCCTTTCTTACAAAGATGAAGCAAATAAACCAAACTCAGAAATTTGAAATGAAAGAGCAAAGGAGAATCTGAAGCGGATGCCTGTGAGTGGTGACCAAACACCAGCGTAGGAGGAACTTAAGGGACGAAAGGTTAAAGAGGATACAGTCCAACAAAGCAGGGAAAGCATGACAGCAGGAAGGTGAGGCAGCTGATCACATCTTATCCAGATCTGGGATGCAAAGAGTTATGCATTCAGCTTGCTTCTGTTCTTTTTATTCAGTCCAGGACCCCAGCCCATAGGGCATTGCTGTAGACATTGATGGTGAATCCTCTTTCCTCAGTTAGTCTTTCCTGAAAACATCCCCACAGACACTGTAAGATGTGCATTTCCATTCCATGGTGATTCTACATGTAGTCAAGTTGACAATAAGATTGAACACTATGGTGTTAGAGGTGACAGCTTTTACAGGAATATGATGAAAATAATCTTTCTTGGTCATGTGAAAAATAACTGGGGCCATCATCAGACAAAGAATGAGGCAACCTGCTAGGACACACACACACACACACACACAAACACACACAGTAGGGTGTACTGGGAGGAGTCCAGCTCTAGACTATTTGGAAGCAGAGCTGTTTAGCATTTGGAATATTGAGGCAGGGGGAATGTGAACTCTAGTTGGGGCTACATAGTAAAATTCTATACTTAAGATTACCCATTACTCTGTATTCATTAATCATACTTTAAGTTTTACTGTGGTATTTCTAAAATATCAGTCTATGGATATGCTAATCCCTTACTGCTGTTTTGAGCTGTTGAGTTTCTTGTTACATCCTTTATTTGTGAAGATGAGGTGACAATTACTCCATATACATTCATCGGTTCTTTACACGCAAACTTTATTGTCAGGTTTAAAAATCTCGTTTCCCTTAACATTGGTCTCAGGGCACAGGAAAGCACTTTTGTCAAAAGCTGATACAATATATGAGTTCACATTCATTTATTTTCCCTTCTCTCTGTGTAACTTGCCACATTCTCTCTATATAATTTATTTTTTTTCTGGGACAAAAAGTCATGAAGCACTAACAAGAGCAGAATTCTAAGAAGCACAAACTAAAAGAAGGAAATAAAAGAGGTCACCCAGTGAGAACACGTTTGTCATTGATAGGTATGTTTTGATTTGTGGCTATTATAGGGAGAAACTTGAAAGTGACCCCTACAGAAAGACTGGAATGTGATTGAAGCAGGTGAGATAATATCTAGTGCACAGCCTTGGCAATGGGACAGAAACATGTGTGTGGTAAAGCAAGGGAAATAGATAATCCTTCTGTAACCAAGCGATGAGAGACCAGGAAGGAAAGCCTTGCAGCTTGCTCCCAGCATGGTAGGCTGGACAGGAAGGAGTGCACCAGCTAGAGTTCATTTCTTAAAACTGTTTAGCAAGTGTTATCTAGCCCTACTCTGCCATATACCATGATGAACCCGGGGCAAGAATGGAAGGAGATATGGTTGATTTCTGTTATAACTCATTTGTCTCATTGTATAAACAACATCTTTTTCTTCTGGGCAGATAATATCCAGAATAGTATTTGGTTTGCATTGACTTTCTTCTCTGTCTTCTCTGCAGTAAGAAGCAAATGCTGTGAAGCCTGGGGATGCTTACCCAGGGCTATATTCCAAGGGTCTGGAACAGTGTTTAGTATGTGGTGGCTTTTCAGTAAATGTACTGAATAATGAATCATAAGGAAACAAACTTGTGCAATTAGAGACATTATAAAGAAGAGAAAGACAACACTTCCAGTCTCAACCCCACCCCCAAGGACACACAGGACTGTGGTTATTGAGGCTCATGCTCTGCCAACTACAGAAAATATGAACTATGTTATCTTGTGTTTCTTGCTTTGAAGACATAATTTGAAGATTTTTTAAACATAACCACACATTGCATGTCTATTCTATAGGGTAGTTTCATTTTAGGGCTTTGTAGTATTGCTTGATGTTATTGTCCCACATGACTGGCTTAAGCCCCCACATTGTCTAAATAGTTCTTTATTGATAAACATTTGTTTCTATTACTATAAAATATTATAATAGAAGGTAAATATATAATAATTATAATGTATACCAACTTATTCTATTATATCATTTTTGTTATTATACATTGTTATTATACCCTGTTAGTGCTGTGAGCCTCTATATATAAATTCATTTTGAGTACGGATGTGTGTATCTGTGTACAATGTGCATATGTGTGTAGTGTGGGCATGCAAGCGCCATGGTCCACACATGAAAGACAGCAGATAACCTCATGTAAGTTCTCACTTCCAACCTTGTTTGAGACACAGACTCCTCTTGTTTTCTGCTGTTTATTCCCAGAAAGCTGTCCTGCAAACATCTGGGCAAGTCTCTCGTCTCTGCCTCTGTGCTGGTTGGATGTTGTCAACTTGTCACAAACCCAGACATATCTGGTAAGAGGGAATCTCAATTGAGGAACTGCCTCCATCAGATTGGCTTACAGGCAAATTTATGGTGCTGGGTCTGGCATGGCCTCGGTGGGTGGAATGACACAGTTCCTGCCCCTGGAACAGGGCTAACAGAGCATGGACCTCTGTGAGTGTCAATGGCTGATGTGGGTATAAGACTAGTTTGTATAATAATGTACATATTTTTAGTTTCCTCCTTCAAAGAATGTCCTCCCTGTAACGCTAATGATTCCATTATAATCAGAGACAGTCCAGGAGGTGAAGGTGTGGCTAATGTCTCAGCAAAATGTTAAGTATTGGGACCTTCAGGACAGCCCTAAAGGCTGTGGAAAAGAACTCTAAAAACATGAGTTCGAAAATACATAATTTCTCAGCTATGCAAAATGTTAGGATGCAATATGAATTATATGACGAGCTTCATGAATCTAAAAGAACCAAAGCAACTGTTCTGTGAGCCAGCTTGTCAGAAAGATACTAAGGAAGGGGATAAAGAGATTTAGGGAGTGGTGATGGAAAGAGACCCCACCCAGCTAAGATTTTTGTTAATGCTTACAAAGGCAGACTGATTCCTGAGTTCAAGATTATCTTGGGGCAGAAAGAATTTAGGTCCAGGCCAAGGTGTAGTAGAAATGGTAATTTCAGGGCGAGATCCCACGCAACTAGTTTATCCTCTATGCTTAACAAAGGCAGACATCTCTGAATTCTTTTGCAGTGTTTTTTAAAAAAATGTGTGCTTGCTGTCTCTTAAAAATTAAGGAGCTAGGTCATGGGTCCTATGCTGATTCATAGGTAAACTACAGGGAACCTGGAGTAAGTGATTGGATTGATATGTAAAGTAAAAGACTGGGCTTATGATCTACAAGAGATGAGCTATTCAGAGATTTTTGTTTTTGTTTTGTTTTGTTTTCAGCAAGAAAGAAGTGCTTGAGAACTGTCTCAAGCAGAAAAGAGAGAGAGAGAGCTGTCTGGTGATCTTTAGAGAAAGCAGAACAGAGAGAAATCATCCTGAAAGCTGTCTCGAGCAGAACAGAGAGGAATCAAACTGGAAAGCTGACTCGAGCAGAACATAGGTCATCAGCTTGAACCTAGGGGTTGCCTTTGAGTCTTTTGTTTAGCCACTCTCAAACACCCTTCTTCTCAGAACCCTTCTCCAAGCTGGTCCCTGACACTATGGAATATTCACTTGATAAGTGATTGATGTGGAAAGGGCCAGTTTATTATGGATGGTGTCACCCCTGGGCAGGTGGTACTGGATTATATAAGAAAGTAGGCCAATTAAGCCAATAAGCAGAGTTCCTCCATGGCTCCAGCTTTAGTTTCTGCCCTGCTTGAGTTCCAGCTCTGACTTCCCTCAATGATAGACTATGATTGGGAAGTGTAAGTCAAATGATCCATCACTACCCCTGTAAATTGTCTTTTGCCATCGTGTTAATCACAGCAACAGAAACAAACCAAGATAACTTCTATCTCACTGTAGGACCACTAGGGTCACAGTAATGTTCTGCAACATCAAGCTTTATGTGAGTTTTTGGGATTTGAACTCAAAGTTTTACAGTTGTTCACCAAGCACTTTACTCACTAAGCCATTTCCAGGTGCATTTTATAAGCATCTTAATATGCATGCCTTGGCGTTAATCCCTAAACAATAGTGCGATGTTAAAGAGTATGTGCTTTTATATACTGATATATTATGAATGTTTTGCCTGCTATGTATATATAGTGCACTATGAATATATAGTGCTGTGTGCAGTGCCCATGGAAATCAGAAGAGTGTCATTTCTCTTGGAGAAGGATATCTACCTGAGAATTGAACCCAGGTCCTCCATAAGGACAAGTGCTCCTAACCACTAAATCATCTCTTCAAACCAGTCTTTCACGTTGTTATTAAAAATCCCTTGAGTCCAATTACTGCTTCCCATATGCACGTAGGTATGTGGTCTTGCACTGTGGCAAGAGCAACTTGCCAGTGAGCACGTCCCTAAAGGAGAATGTCTATCTCTACTTCATCAGCCATCAACTACCAATAGCTCCTAAGTAGGGACAGGACATCAGCACCTATCCCCAACCCCATCCATGCTAGAATGCATTGCAGAATTCAGAAAACAAAAAGACTGTTTTGTTGAACATTTTATTTTGTATATATTAAAAATTCAGTTTGTATAGTGGTAACCCTGCCCCCTCCCAAAAAGTTCAGATATATTTAGGGTAAGTATATATATAAACATTTTTTTCAAAATAATTATAGATTTATTAAAATACTGTAAAGCCTTTCTTAGGAGTGGTATGGCACCAGAACTGCCATTTTGTCTGCTGTGAACCACTAGCTTGGTGTCTTTAGATGAGTAATCAAAGACCTTAAACCTGCTCAATAGGGGTGAGAATACATACCCCTTCAGAGCTGCAGAGGTCATGACATCATACTAAATAGCAACTGTGTAGCCTGTGTATTAAATGACTACATGAAACACTTCATCCTAACTTTCTTATTGTGTGTCTGTCCCATGGTATGAAAAATTACATTTAAAATATTTAGGGGTCTGTAACAATGGCTCACCAAATAAGAAGAAAACTTTCTGCTCTTGCAGAGGACTCATGTTAAGTTTGGACAGCCCACAAACACCTGTAACTCCAGCTCTGGGGTATCCATTACCATCTCTAGCCTCGGCAGGCAACTGTGAGCTCTCTCTCTCTCTCTCTCTCTCTCTCTCTGTCTCTCTCTCTGTCTCTCTCTCTCTCTCTCTCTCTCTCTCTCTCTCTCTCTCTCTCACACACACACACACACACACACACACACACTTAAAAATAAATCTTAAATATAAATAAAGCATCTATCGCATAGTGACAGGCCCTTGTTTCTTTGCTCTCCACTACTTCAAACTTCTTGTCTCTCTTCAACAGAATCTTTCTCAGGCAGGAACCTAGGACCCCAACCTCTTCCCTCTGTGCTCTTTGGTGAGACACTGAGGAGGAACATGTGAAGGGGTTTGTGTGAGAAGCTGAAGGTTCACATTCAGAATCCAGGAGGCACCCAGGAACCCACAGAATCAGAAGGATTCCTTTCTTTAGGTGTGTCAGAAACCTTGATCTTCCCTCCTGTGGACTCATTCTCTTTTACATTTGTATATACTCCAGCTGTCACAGTGAAAAATATAAAGTGAAGACTGAATAGAAAAGGAGGTAACTTTCCCAAGGACCCATAACAGAGTCACGCTCAGCAGCTCTCTTCAGTCTACTGCACAGACAAGACTGCTTTGCTCTTGTTAGGAACCAGAGCCTCCAGGGAACAAAGGAGAGCTCAAGGAGACGGTCTCAGATCTAGTTCCTCCTGTGACGGTTGATCTCCATTGTCAACTTGATTTGAAGTCGCTGAGGAGACATACCTCTGCCTGTTTATATGTTTACATTCATTAATTAAATGACCAACAAACATTTATTAAAAGACTTTTAGGACTAAATTCTCTAAAAACAAAATGCTGCCATTCAGGTTTATGTTTATCAACATGCCTTCATATTGATTCTTTCTTCTATGTATTATTATTGGTACTAATATGAATATATTTAAGGTTGCTTTTGTAGTGTAGAAAAATGTTTAAAATTTAGCAGGAGTTGCAATCTGAATGAAGGATCTGGCCTTTGAGAGATGATAAAAGGTTATTGTAAGAGCTGTTTCTGTCCTTGTTGCTGGCTGGATCCCGGCCTGGGGTCAGGGGGTAGGTGGGGCAGACATCTTACCGCCCCAGGTTGTCCTGCCCTTCCATCAGGATGCTGCCACACTGGTCCTCTGACCTTGCCATAATGAATAACCACCTTAAAATCAAATTTATAATCTGGAATAAGAATACACATCCTGAGTCAATTGATCCTTCTGGCAGCCACAGGCTAACTCTGGCTTTTTTGAGAGTGTCTCATAAATACCACAGTTTCATTAGATGACTGTGCCCTGCTCTCTCTTTTCCCTGTATTTAGGCTTTTTCTATTTGTTTCTGCTGACAAGGCTGGGAGCATAGAGGAGGACGAGTTGGGGCCAAGGCTTTTTGCCCCGCCATCCTACAAAGTTCCCGCCAGTAGTTTTGAGAGAGAAAAATGCTGCCCAGCCTTCCACAATGTTCTGGCCATATTTGTATTCCAACTGCCTCCTTGAAAGTGTTTCTCTAACCAGCGGATTGGCTATGAAGGAGTCACCAAGGGTGGCAGAAATTGTCCTCCTGTTGGGAGAACAGTAGTAGGGCAGGTGCTGGGATGTGGGAATGTCAGAGCTTGGAGTGAAGGCAATTATTGTCCCCCATGTATCTCAGTGGGGAAGAGAAATTAGCAAGGAAAAGGCAGGCAGCTGCTCTTCCCTGGGCACTGCAAGCAGTTGTGATGAGAGGCCACAGCACACACCTGGACACACACAGCTGCTGCAGCTGTGATGAGAGGCCACAGCACACACCTGGACACACACAGCTGCTGCAGCTGTGATGAGAGGCCACAGCACACACCTGGATGCACACAGCTGCTGCTGACCTGGGCAGGTGCTCCCGGCCGAGAGTGAGTCAGTTTGGGAGTCGCAGGGTGTCGAGGTTAAACAAGGAAAACACTTTGGCAGTTTGCCTCCAGAATTTTTTTTTCAAATCAAAGTGAATACAAAGAAATATCATTCTTTCCCCTCTACTAGACACTCATCTCTCTGGACTCCATTTTTATTCAAATCAATAAAAGACAAATCAAAGCTTATTGCACTTTAGATGAGATGAGTGAAAACAGGAGGCCTCACATCAGTTCTGACATACCTCAGTAGGGTGCCTTCTGCCCAGGCTTTCTCCATAAGGGGCAGGCAATCAATTCAGGAACACATGATCCCCAGCTCAAGTGAGAGCCACTGATTCAGAAGGTTCTAGATGTTTCTGGAGTTTTCCTGTATGAGGTCTTCTGTTCTCCTGTCTTTGCATCTGTTGGCAAGGGTGAAGAGGAAGACATGTTCCTGGTCTAGAGGCCTAGAGATTTGCTAATGGTGGCACCCACTGTCTTTATGTGTGAGATGTTCAGTTTTCAGAGCTCTTTTCCTCCAAAGTTAAAGGTGAGAAGGCAGAAAGCCCTGCAAGGTCTTCTTCCTCCCTGGCTGGAGGGTGACTTCTCTCTACACAGTCACTCATGGCTTCTGATTCCTTCTACCTGGTGGCTTCTGCCTCTTTGAAGACCTCAGAATACAAGAGATGGAACCAGGTTGCCCACTCTGATGACCTTAGGGCCAACTCTCCTGACTGCTTCAGGTTTCTGGGGGTGGGTATCTCCTATCCTTGGGATAGGAGGAAATCAGCAAAATGAAGATGCATCTTACTATCCAGCTGGACCAAGAGAGGACACAGATCACTTTTGGATATGTTCCATTTGTGAAAATTAGTTTCCCAGTGACATGTAGATGTCAGGCAACCATGGTACACAGTTCCTGTTGTGGTCAATGTCATAGTTTTGTCTTATCAGACTTTAAAATCATCTTGGGGAGACATACCTTAGTGTATCTATAAAGGCATTTTAGGAAAGGATTAACTGAGGGTGAGGACCTGCCCTCAGAGTGGGTAGTACCTTCTAAGTGAGCAGCCTTCTGTAAAGGTGGCCCACCTATCTTTGCTTGTCTCAGAGAGAGGACACTTATAACTGCTGCTACTGCCATCAGCTTCTTCAGTCTTCCAACAGAGGCTTAACACCCTTGACTCTCCCAGGTCTTCAACAGGGATTGGAGGCTGCTGAGGCATGCTCTGCCTCTTCAGAACTCAGACATCTACAGTTTCATGAGAGTGGGAAAGTTCCCTGTCCCTCACCAGTCTCAGCACTCAGGAGAGCAAGCCCTGCACCTCACCTGGACAGCTTAGAAGGCCGGGCCCTGGTGGAAGGGGTTTGGCAGAGATGGTCCAGAGGGCATGCGCATGGGAGAGGCTGGCCCCACCACTTGCCTGCTGTGAGGTGGCATAAGCACAGGGGAGATACCCACTCCCAGAAACCTGAAGCAGTCAGGAGAGTTGGCCCTAAGGTCATCAGAGTGGGTGACCTGGTTCCATCCCTTGTCAGCTGCAGCACTAGGGAGAGTGGGCCCTGTACCTCACTTGTACAGTACAGTAGAGCTGGATCTGACGGTGATTGCATGGGTAAGCCAGCCCTGAGGTTGTAAGAGCAAGAGAGCGGATCTTGCTCCTTGCTGGTTGCAGCACTGGGTAAGCTAGCCGGGGCAGTGCCTAAGAGCTTGTACTGGTGGTATGGGTGCAGGAGCTGACTGACTCAGCTATCACCCAGACCCAGATCCAAGACTTTGAGTTGGCCCACCGCAACATATACCTCATCTCTGAACTACTGGAGTAATTCACAAAAGCTACACAAAAGGGCTAGTCCTGGCACATCCAAAGCTGTGGCATCTCCGTGACTCAGGGCAGTGAGAGAATATCTGGAAGGAGTCTCAGTGAGGATCCAATATTGATAATACAGCAGAAGCCAGCCTCGAACCAGCCCAATGACTCATTGCAATGAGGATTTGTAAGTAAAGATATCTGGACAAAGGGTGTACTGTGTGTGGGACACATGGTGACACACCACATTTTCCACGACAAGATGTTTTGTATGCTTTGTTTTGGTTTGGTTTGGTTTTGATTTATAATTTTCTTTTTGGGGAGGGAGTTGCAGTAGCAGAGGGCAGATATGAGGGGATGGGGAGATTGGGGTACATGATGTAAAACTCACAAAAATCAATAAAAAGTAAAAAAAAAAAGTGGAGAAATTGAGCTGAACACAAGTTATCTCTGTTTTGACTAAAAGAAACCTCTATACCGATCTCACTCTGGATTTGCATGTGGCTATGGATCCTCTACAAGTCTTTGGCCAGCCGTGAGTCCCCAGCTCTGTCTGGCCTATTTTATCACAGGTCTAAGAAGTTTACCTTTAAGTTTTTGCTTTCCAAATTCCTAACTAGGAACTTCACATTTCCAGGGTATTAAAACAACAAGAACAACAACAGCAACAAACTGTTTCAAAGTCTTTGAAGATCCTTCCTTTCCTCATTATTAATTTATGTATGATCAAAAGTATATGAAGCTTTCATAACACGACATATCCGAGGTTTCATGGCAGACTTAACAACTGAAAGTACGAGATGCTCTTGTGTCTCGATGCCGAAAGTCCTGACTCTTGGGTTCCCAAATATTTACTTTAACTGAGCTTTACAGTATCTTTACAGTATCTCTTACAATTTATGCTACTCAAGAAGTTTCTTCTCAAAAGACTTTCTGAACACTAAGTAATATAGCATTTTTAAAAGATTTTATTTTTAATTGTATGTATATGTGTGTCTCTGTGACATGAGTGTAAGTTCCATGGAATCTGGACAAGAATGTCAGATTCTTTGGAACTGGAGTTATAGACAATGGTGAGCCATTTGATTATGGATGCAGGGAACTGAGCTCAGGTTCTCTACAGGAACAGTACACTTCTTAACTACTTAGCAATCTATCCAGCCCTGTAATATACATACACTATTTTGATACAGTAATTTATATCTTGGCCCCTGATTCCTGAAACAGCTTTGAAATCCTCTGACATTTCTTTTACCCTTTTTCTTGGTAATCTGTAACAAGCCCCTTTCACTCTTGTCCCACATTATGCTTAGGAGACAATAATACTCTAGAGAACTTAAGGAAGAGGATTGCCAGAGAGAACTATTGTGAGATCCTAAGGTTATTACAGTCAGCTCCATTGCCTGTGTATTCCTTTGGACATGGGGTGAGGCCAAATTATGAGCTTAATCATTCTTGTGCAATGATTAAATTAATTAATCTAACTTCATTTTAAAAAAAATCTGAATGATGGAGCCCAGAGAGCTTTCAGGTTATTGAACAGGTCTGGTGGGTCAGAGAGCCGTGCCAGCTCTATACATCTTTCTCATAACGTGTTCTGTGTATCTCTTCCATTTGACTACCTGGAGTAGAGTTTTGACAATTATCTGATAGGTACAACACCTTAAAGAGTCTTGTGAACTAATTTTGTTTAGTGATTGTACCCAAGGAGGGAGCTAAGGGAACCCCTCAAATTTTGAAACAGTCAGTCAGAAATATTGGTAACTCAGATAGTGGTTGGCATCTGAAGTGGGATAGTATTAGACTTCTCTTGGTCTTGGGTGACTTAGTCCTTAACTTATGAGGTTGGCACTAACCCCAAGTAGTCTCATAGCTGAATAAAATGGTAGGATACTACTAATGGTAGTTAGTGTCTGGTGAGTTAGAAAGTGACTGTATGTGAAGGAGAACTCAGTAAAAGGCAGACCATGCACTAGTGTCCTATCATATCCATTCTTCAAACTCTCCAACAGCAATGTGTCAGAGAACCAGTATCATTACAATCTCTGACAGCTTAACTGGACAGATCACCAGTGAAGAATGAAAAGGAACTTTACAAATCATACTCACAGACCTACCTCCAGGTCTTTACAGGTCGAGACTACTCAGCACCTTGTTGTGGGTGATGGATGGGGTGATGAGCAAGTACTGCAGACAACCAAGGCCATCAGGATTATGATCATAGACATCACAAGGTGAACGTTCACCTCCCTGCTTTCCTTAGCAGGAGAAGAAGAGTTTCCACTCCTGCTGTGTGGCTCCTGTGAAGCTCCACCATCCTAGCTTGAGACACAGAGGGATGTGGGACATAAAATTGAATGTGTAGGACAGACTGAAGCCATCAATCGTGGAAGCTGTTCTGAGCCTCAAGCAGTTGAGTGAGACTGTTGATGACTTCATATCCCCCACCCCACCCCACCCCAGAATTCTACATAGCACATATCAATACTGTGAAAGCTCACCAGCAGAGAGGGGGACCCTGGTCACTATCACTTTGATTTCTCTATGTCTTGTGATTTATATGTGTGGTCTCTTCAGCAACAGAGGTAGAGGTCAGTCCAGAATGGTCAAAGCAAGACTGTGTCTCCTAGACATGGCAGGACCTCACAGTCTTCAGGAACTCACAGCAGTCAGGTTGTGTGAACAAGACCTTCACCAGATCAAGCCAGTCAGCGTTCTAGCATGTAGGGGGAAGGGACTTATGAGCTCCTACCCACAACTGAGGAGCTATGGGTTGCTGATGGCTTCTAGAGGAGGGAGAATAAGTTTTCTTTTTTTCCTTTTTTAAAATTTTGTTATTTTTTTATTTATTCACTTTACATGTTGATTGCTGTCTCCCATCCTGGTCCTCCTCTGTCCTACAGTCTTTTCTCTCATTCTCCTCCCCTTCTCCTCTGAGAGAGTGGAAGTCCCTCCTCCCTGAGTATTCCCCTACCTTGGCACATCAAGTCTCTGCAGGACTAGGCACTGTGATCTGGTATGTGAACAACAGTCCAGTGGATGGCTTTATATTAGGAAGTATATAGGCAGCAACTGGACTTAATGGGGTACTAAAAAAGAAAGAAGACATGATTTTGGAGAGAGATGGGAGTAGATCTTTAAGGAGTTAGAAAGAGGGGTGGGAATAAATATGAACAAAATGCATTATATGAAGTTATTTAGGAATTATTAAAAAATGCTTTTTAAAACTTGGCAAGTGGAAATTAAGTAGCAGCCTTCTGGTGCTCTGAAGGTAGCTGTGACAGTTCACACGGATTGGGTAGCTGCTGTTGATCTGTTGACTCGGCTAGATCCTGCATGCCATGGAGTTCCTCTTTCACTTGTGTGCAATTTGCCCCTGTCTGTGTCCTTGAGGAAAGAATGACAGACACTCATGGACCTCATCCCACCAGACTCCAGATCTTTCTTACTTTAGTGCCATTTGAAAACAAAATTGAGCCAAAAGCAAGAGAGAACAAGGGCAGTCTCTGGTTCTACTTTTAGATCAAATTTCCCACATTGCTTTTCATTTGTGTTGACCATTATTACGTTCTGGGTAACACCATCGTAGAAACCATGCTTCCTCCAAGCCTTGTTGCTAGAAGATCATTTAGACAAGTCCCAGTGGAGCAAATCTATCTTGACTTTGCCCCACTGTCACCTTCCTTTGAGTCATATGGATTAGAAGTGAGACTGTGACCTTACAGGCTCTTTTATTTTCTTTAATGAGAGTAACATCTTCATTTGATCCAATTAGGGGATCTTCATGCTTGCCTGTGTCATGTTGGAGTCCTGCTTAGTTTCCTTTTCTTTAATAATGGGACTCTTATTTCACAGATAGAAACAAGGGTCCCCAAATTAACCACAGGTCTCCCAGTAAGGTTCACTGAAATCTCAGAACTCCAGACTTCCATCTAAGGACTTAGTGTTCATGTTCCCTGTGCTAGGCACTGTGTTGCCTGCATGGACTCAAGTCATGCTCTTATAGCAGTAAGATGTGCCTAGAACAACTTAATAGCCTGTGTCCCAGGGCCTAATCCTAGAACATTGCTATATCTTCTTTAGATCTTTGGGCATACTTCAAGCCCTCATTATTAGTCCTCGTCCTTAGATTCCACATCAGGCTGTATATGAGAAAGAAAGACTTACTCAAGTTATTTATTTCCCTATTTAGCTAAGGCAGGGTTTTTTTTTTTCTTCCTTTAAAGGAGAGGCATCTTGTTCTCTTTAAATCCACTTAGACAAAAACGAGATGTTATTGACAGAAGGGCCTGTGATATGCACCTCAGGTTTTATATGGGGATTTTCATTTTGTCACATCTAGTTTAAGCCACCAGCCTAATTTAATTACAATTAATGAATCACCATTTACCCTGAGGCAAAGCCAGGGTGTCTTGCTGAAGAGGTGTTCAGTGCACAGCATTCAAATTCATGACCCAGACCTCAAATTAACGGGCTGTCCATTAAGAATGGATGAGTGGCTTTGAAGACTGCATTTATTGGTTGTCGACAGTGGTCTTGCACAGTCCCTAGTGGTTCTCCTGGAAGAGACAATCAGAAAAGCGAGGTACTGCAGAGTGTTTATGTCTATCTTGGGTTAGATGGGCTTTCCTTAAAGCACAGCCTATTCCTTGTGGGCGAGGTTAGTAGGAGGTAAAATTTAGTTTTTCTCCTAAGTATGAGAGGCATCTCTACCTCAGCAGCACCATTTCCTGTGTAGAGGGGAAAATCAAACTACTGAGAAATTGGATCCTTTTAACAGCAGGGAAAACTTCCATCTTGCTTCTGACCCCTAGGTTTTTACAGATAGAGAGAAGCTGAAGAATTTAAGAGAAATACATTGGATGATAACATCACGTTTTGCTATCACTGGAACCTTGAGAGACTGAACCACTGGGAAGATTGACTAACTTTTCAGTCAACATAAAAGGGAATATTCTTTACTCTTAATTCATTCAGGAATGGTTTGGTTAACATCTACTAGGAGCCTAACCCCCAAAATATTGACAGCATCATGTACAAATATGGGGCCTGGGGAGATGAAGCAGTTGATAAGGTACTTGCTTTGTAAGTAAAAGGGGCTGAGTTCAATTCCCAAAGTCTGCCCCAACATCCATTCTCAAGTGTGATGGTACAGCATTTAATCTAAGCTGAGGGGAGATGGAGTTAGATGAATCCTGGGGGGTCACTGGCTACTCAGTATAACCTACTTGGTGAGTTTCAAGCCAGTGAAAATACTTGTCTCAAAAGAAAACTCCTGAGGTAATATACCCAAGATTGACCTGTGAGCACGACATACAAGTACAGCTGCACACATACACAGCAGGAGGAGGAGGAGGAGGAGGAGGAGGAGGAGGAGGAGGAGGAGGAGGAGGAGGAACATATCCTCAAGTCAAGAGCACAACAGTGTAAGAGTTCTTGGATGTGAAGTTAAAAAAAGGAGTCATCAGCATCTTCAGCCTTCAGTGTGATAGGAGCTAAATCAACACAGAATCTAGGACTGACTGGCCAAGGTACATGTTCTGAGAGAGATTTAAGTGTGTCATAGAGAAATAATGAGAAAAAAAAACAGCAAGGGTTACATGACATGACCTCACCATACTCTATTTATTGAGTGTATGTCAAGTTGCAAGTTTGGGATGTGAACACCTTGCCCTATCTTCCTTATAGGACTCACTTCTCTGAATCAGCCTCACAGTAAAGAATAATGTCTCCATGGAGCATGTGCAGAGAGGCCTGGAGGTCTCTGTATGTAGTTTGTCCACACAAGAGAGAACTTATGATCTCACTGAAGTCAGCTTGAATAACATGAGATCTTTGGGCATCAAAATAACACTGTCTTTCACAGAAAATGCATTTCTTTTTATTTAAATGAGTGCTGTATGGTCAGAAATTCTCTCTCAGTGAAACCAAATGTATCTTTGCTAACAAGTTTTGCAATAATTATTTTCTGGTAACCATTTTCTCCAGTGTAGAGTAGCTGTGAACTCTTACTTTTCATATACTTTGTCAGAATTGGTTCACAGTCATTTAAATTCTTTTTCTTAAGCAAGAAAGATAGCTCAGTCAGGAAAGGGTTTGCTGTATGTACATGAGGATCCAAGTTTAACCCCAGAACTCAGATTTTGAAAAGCTAGGTATGGTGCCACGTAATTCAAGCAAGGCAGAAACAGGTGTTATCTCTGTGCCTTGTTGGACAGCCAACTTAGACTAATTGGGGATCTCTAGGTCCCAGAAAGAGATCCTATTTCAAAAAAAAAAGGTGTATGAATTCCAAGGAACACCCTCTGAATTTGTCCTTAGGCCTGCATATGCAAATGAATTAATGTATACCCATACCTGCTACACACACACACACACACACACACACACACACACACACACACATACACACATGCACCTACCCATACATATTATACACAAACAAACAACAAACCAAACCACAATTTTTCTGAAAAATATCTTCACTCCTGTATTGGCTTTGAACCTAAGAAAATATGGATCTGCCCCTGTAGTCTGTCCTTCATATACTAAATGCTTTCTTAGAGAAACTACACAAGAGGTTGGTGAAGTAAATTCTGTGTAATTTAGACTTTACCAAGAGTCCCAGAGAGGTTAGCTGATTTGCTCAAGGTCACATAGCAACTTAATAAAGATCCAACTTCTACAAATGAGTTTCAGAGCAGAGATGAGAAGTTCTTATAAATTATACAAGACTTAACACAAGTCTTTTCCTTTACTCTACTAGACAGTGAAAATGAGAACATAGTTCTTGGTAACATCATGACATTTAAGAAGTGACAATTTCATATGTGTATACAAAACATTCTGGTCACACACATCCTATCCCTTTTGTTATCTTCCTCTTATTTCCCTCCCTCAAATCCTCTTCCTCCCACAAAAAGCCCTATCACACTTTTGCTTCTGTTTTACTTTTATTTCTGCTTTGTACCCTGCTGGGTTTGATCAGGACCACTGGTTGCTTACCAGAACTGGTTATTAAGAGTCTATTGCTGAAGACACCAGACACCTTGGCTGCAGAATACAGAGAAGTCTTGGAATTGAGCTGGAAGATTTCCTTTTTGCCAGTGAAAGTTCTTACTCAGACAGCCATGCGGGTGAGAAAAATCCACATAGTCTTCCAGAGCTATAGACCTTGCATGTTTCAAAACCAGTTAACCGTGATGGGATGTGTCTTAGTTAGGGTTTTACTGCTGTGAACAGACACCATGACCAAGGCAACTCTTAAAGACAACATTTAATTGGGGCTGGCTTACAGGTTTAGAGGTTCAGTCCATTATCAACAAGGTGGCAATATGGCAGCATCCAGCCAGGCATGGTACAGGAGAAGCTGAGAGTTCTCCATCTTCATCTGAAGGCTGCTAACAGAATTCTGGCTTTCAGGCAGCTAGGAGAAGGGTATTAATACCCATACTCACAGTGACGCACCTACTCCAACAAGGCTACACTTCCTAATAGTGCCATTCCCTGGGACAAGCATGTGCAAACCATCATAGGATGTTTATTGATGTGATAGAGGCACAGCCGTTACAGGAGTGACCACTGATTTATGACTGGATATGAGGTACTCCGTAGGAGAGAGTTCCTGCCCAGTACTGGGGACCTGCTCAATAGCATATAGCTGGGGAGGCCATAGGCAATAGGAAAGGGTATGAACATGCTATTATTCCTTTACTAAACAGGCACATTGTCCAATGACCTCTTTAAAATGTATATTTAGGCTCACATATTAGTGCTAACTCTAGTTGTCATCAAGAAGCTGAGAATGAATGACTGTTGAGTGCTCAGTATTAAACAGGATAACCATACCACACCCTCCAAGGATCAGTGAACATGAGACAGATGTGCAGGAAGACTGCAAAAGCTGGATGATAGGGAGAGAGGCAGTGGAATGTTGTCTTTGTGGGCATGGCACAGCATAGCATGTGCATGCATTATAAGACTGGAGTTTTAACTTTTTCTTCTATTTAACGTGCCACAAATTCAAGCTCTGAATGAAGATAAAGCTAGTTGTGTGATAGGTGCTTCTCTTAATTCAGAACCTTACTCATCCTGTTAGCTATGGACCAAGCTAGGGAAAACTCATCTTCTATGAAAAGGACCCCAATCTAACCACCATGAAGTCAAAAAGAGTCCTGAAGGATGCACCCACCCTCTTTCAGCTAGCCCTAGTGAGGCATGGCAGAACCTAGGAGGACCAAACCCCAGCTTTGTATTTTTGTATTTTTCTGAGGCTGAAAAAGTTAATCAATTCTCTGCACTTTAATTTCATTGTCTTTAGAAGGAAATACAGAACAAGATCTGTGACCTGTATACAATGCCTTGCTGTTATAATTACTGATTTCAGAGCTCTGAGGTCTCTAAAAGCATGCTGGTCAGTTAGGTTTATGGAAGCACACTTAGCCAGTGGACATGTCTATATTCACATCCTCCCCACATTTTCCTCCCTTTCAGTGGGGTCAACTATGCTTTGATTCATGATTCCTAGAGAACAGCAGCACTTGGCTGTGGTATCTAGGTGTCTATTTTTGAGCTATCAATATCATCTAGAAATAGTGACCCATTTTCTAGGGCAGTAGGTATATAACCAAGACAACCCTATGAAAGTTAAAGTGTTCTAGCCTCACAATAACTTAAGTTTAAAAACCTTCCTTGGATCTGCATAATCCTGATATAATCCACTGGCAACTTTAATAGTCACACAGGTGCTTTAGGACACAAAGAACAGCTTCTCTGCCTGGAAAACTATGATATATATGACTGCTTTTATATACAAGTGTGTTTCTAAAATCTAATGTTTGTGTGCAGTAGCCTTGTCTATACACATCTTCAGAGGTTTCTTTTTCCTAAGTGGTCTGGTAGCCTTAGGGTAGCAGGTGTAGTATACGTTCCTCATACCAGGTTAAATAGTTTCTTCTTATCTATATCCCCACCAGGTACTTCTACAGGAAGATGAGGATTGGGTCAGACATTAGTAAACTTTCTGTCATTAACTTGGGTTCCTAATTGCTTCATCAATGTGCCTTCTTATTGAAAAGAGACTGAAAAATTGCTGTCTCTTGTTAATGCACTATTAATCCACTAGAAAAGTATTAAAATACACATACAACTAATTAGTTTGATTTTAAAAAGCCAATCATAGACTCTTGTGTGCATGTGTGTGTACATGTGAGTGCATGTGTGTGTGTGTGTGTGTTTTCATGGTATAGAGACCAGAGGTCAGCCTTACATATATCTCAGGAGCCATTCACATCTTGTCTTTTAAGGCAGGCTCTCACCCCTACCTGAGAATTATTGATTTTGCTAAACTCCCTAGTCATTGAGCCCCAAGAATCCACTTACCTCTTCACTGGCTCTAGGATTACAAGCACGTATTGCTATGCTTGGGATTTTATGTGGGTTCTGAGAATTGAACTCAAGTCCTCATGTCTGTGTGGCAAGCAGTTGACTAATTGACTAAGCCATATTCTTAGCCCTCAGCAAATACTTTTGAAACTGTGTTTACAAAAACCAGAGCTTTCTTTAATGTGAACCTTTCGTCATACTTCAATTAAGCTAACTCCAGTTACCACTTCACAGAGCCAATCAGATTGGCTGGCTTCGCTTGAAGTTTGTCTCCAAGGCCAGGTTGAAAGAGCTCTTTTCCAGTTGACTTGGTTTTAGCAGCCACAATAAGAGTCAATCAATGAGCTATCTATGGACACATGCATGGTTGATCCAATTCAGTTGTTAAGGTACTTGAAATAACATCTGTTTCATTGATTGCTTTGCCATTTATGGAAATCAGTTCTTATGATGACCAAAAACCCCTATTTGATTGGGAAACTATCAATGAAGTCATGTTGTTCTTTATAGATAAGATCTGAGTGGGTCTCTAGGGACCTTGTCATTTCTTAATTCCAAGGGATAAGTCTTTCTGGCTAGAATAATAATCAGGACACAGCACAGGTATACCATGTGGAAAGAAGAATGGAGGGTGTCATGAATTTAAGACAATGTTTTTCTCTCTGAGATTGAATAAAGGTCTTCTTTGGACCACAAACAAAAGGATTGCCTTATTTTTGCAATTTTAATTTTGCAATTCCTATGAAGTAACCGTCATCACTGCACAAGGGACCCCCTTGTTTCTGCTAATCTAGGTAAATTGACAATAAAATCTGGAATAGTCTATAAATTTGAAAACTACATGGATAGTAACACAATGTGACTGCTTACAGAATATTTTTGCCCTGACTTTCCTTCAAATGGTAAATCTGGATCTGCCTATTCATGCATTCATTTATTCATTCATTCATACACACACATGTATATTCAAAAATGTGTGAGTGTGTATGCTCTAGTGATTCTTTATAATCTTATCTGGTTGTATCTCACTTAAATAGATATAAACACTATCCATTCAGAGGGAGAGAGTGTTCAACCTCAAAAGTTTCAAGATACACTGCTACTATTTTTGTTTTTTGTTTTGTTGTTTTTTGAGACTGTGCTTCTCTGTGTGGCTTTGGCTGTCCTAGAACTCACTCTATAGAGCAGGATGACCTTGAACTCAGAGATCCTTCTGCTTTACTGCCCAGCTCAAAATACTTAAAACAAAGAAAGAAGGAAGGAAGAAAAGAAAGAGAGAGAGAGAGAGAGAGAGAGAGAGAGAGAGAGAGAGAGAGAAAACAGAGACCAAATTAATATTCCTATGAACAAAAAGTTACAAAGTCTGTTCTAACTCTCTTTAATTTTTCATGAGGGTTGGGGAAATAACTTCTCAAGTTCTTGTCTGCTACATTTTCTAGGGCTAGATGAGAGAGAGCATCACTTAGACTCACTGTCAGAGAACGGTAACTGCCATGGCCACACAGCACCCCTTACACCTCTGTAATTAAAATTACCTGCCAAATTGCCTTCCACTTTCTAATGAGCCCAGTGAATTAAACTTGACCCCAGAAGTCAAATTCAGATACTTAATGTAATTCTAAACATCTTACGTCACTGTAGAGCGGTAATAGTTCAGTGATATCCTCAAATAGCATTTCTCTGGCAAAAGGATAACTGTTTTATCTACCACGCACCGCATTTTCTTTTGCATAGTCAAATTATATTTAAATAACAACTGACAGATAGTCTTTGGAGTACAGAATGCTCATATGTTAAGAAATGTTCTGTTGTGTTCTTTAAGTATCAGAGCAGAGTGCTCTGGGATATGTCACTATGTCTTAAAAGGGGTGGTCTGAGATGCAAGGTGACTTGTCTTCTTGTAGAACAAGTAGCTGCTTTGAGAGGTGGGGTTGGCCACAGGGTGGGCAAAGCAACAGTATTTTCACTCTCCCTTTCGTTCAGTCCTAGTTTTTAAATACAGCTCTCCCTATGATGCCAGAGGAACAATTTACTTCCTCTGTGACTCATGTTCACCATCTGGACAATTAGGAGTTAAGGCTTGCAAGTCTTTCTGATAGCATGACTTTAATAGATGTCTTAGTTTCTTTTTCTATCACTTTGATAAAACACCCAGATAAGAGTGTTTATTTTGGCTCACCATTATTCAAGTTACAGCCTATTATGGCAGTGAAGCCAAAGGGGGGGGGAATTTTGATGCATCTGCTCACATTGCGTCTAAAATTGGAAAGCAAAGAGCTTGAGTGTTTGTGCACTTAATCAGTCCAGCAGTCCGAGCCTAGGGCTGACAATGTTTAGGAACTTCCTACCCCAATTAGTACAGCTACAGCAATTCCTTAGAGGAATGCCCAGAGTCCCATTTCCCAAAGGATTCTATATTCTTCCAAGTTGACAATACTACCTATCACAGTGAATGACATTGCTACCAGCTCTTTCCTGTGCTCAAATTTAACAAAGCTCAGAAGATAAAAGCAATCCTTCAGCTGCTCTAGGGTGGTGAATTGATGATGGGCATACATGATTGGTTGGTTGTGAAGAAGACAAGGTACAGTTAGAAATTTTACTTTTTCCCATTCAATAAAACTGGAAAGAGAGGAGGGAGGGGGCCTGTGTTCATGATGTAAAGTGATTAAATAAATAAATTAATGAAAAAAAGCAAAAAAAAA
>NW_021604676.1:1228974-1285562 GCF_004785775.1 Grammomys surdaster | reverse complement strand
CCTCCCTCCCTCCCTCCCTCCCTCCCTCCCTCCCTCCCTCCCTCCCTTCCTTCCTTCCTTCCTTCCTTCCTTCCTTCCTGTATGAGTGTGTTTTTTACAGCTAAAATGTCTATGTAGTTACAAGGCTTGCAGGTCTAGAGTTGCTCACAGAAGGCTGTGCAGAACGAGTGCTTATCATGTTCCTGGCTCAGAGTGAAAGGCATGTAGCTACATCATCTCATTTAATGTTTATAATGACATTACTAGGAAGCTATTATTATCTATACTAGTAACTCATAGAGGCAGGTCACAAAATTCAGACTTTTGAATAACAGCACACACTCAAATCTTCAGGGAGCTGTCTGCTTTAGTAGACCCTGTTGTCTTGGAGTTAAGCCTATAGATCTAATTCCCTGCCTTCATCTTTTAGCTCTCATTTTCTAGATCAACCTGGATTTATTTACAGATTTATGTTTCTGCCCATTGCTTTCACTCCTACCCCCTCCCTCAGAAACTCTCCAGAATAGCCCAGTAAGACATTAGCATAGAAATAGTACCTTGTTCTAGAGACTTCCACCCCCACTTCTTTTGTAGATCGGTAATACTGAGTCTACCTCAAGTAGAGCAGAGCTCCTGCAGCCAGCCTGAATCTGTTTTGAGAGAAGGTAGCTGCTACTCTTACATGATGCAAGTCAATCAGTTTCTAAACCATCCTTGCTGCAGGTCACCGAAACTCAGGGGTTGGCTTTCACAGGAGAGGCCCCACTTCTCTGCATTCCTCTTCCCCTACATGAGATTTTCTGGGATACTTCCTTTTGAGGAACGCTTCCCTGGATTTGCCACAGCTCCTGCAGAACAACCTGCCATTAGTGATGCTTCCTTCAGGTTAAACATTTTAGACTAATCAATAATTAAATGGCAGATAAATGGCAGGAGGATCGTGTCCTGTATAAATGAGAGCAGCTGGAGAGGCCGGGAGGGCACTTTGGGTATCATCTGGCACACGTTGAGACATGCTGCCTTCAGTCCTGTCCATTTGGGTTGGAGTCACCAGAGGGAAAAAGAACCTTTGGGTGTCTAGAACATCAGGGTGTCAGTTTTCTAACACCTTCACACTCAGGCTTCATTTTGAGGTGTCAGAAGCACTATTTCTCTGGTCTCTTATCACCCAGAAGCAAATTTTTGATTTTCAGGAGACATTCTTCTTCCTCTAACACAGATCTGACCAGCCACCTCTTACAGTCTTACTGGCTCTGAGGAATTTGGTATCTGCTGCTTCAAACATGTTTCATAAGGAATTCTTTCCTCCTTATTCCTTCTGCCCCAGCTACCATACTCAGATGTATAATATCTCATTTTGGAGAAAAAAAATAGGTTGCATCCAAAAGAGCTGACTGCCATGGGCTTCCTGACTCTCTGAGGTACAACTGACAAATGAGTCACCCAGGCCTTCCATGTCCCAAGTGGGGGCTGCAGGCCAAGGAATCTTTGGCTATCCCACCTGCCTGGCGTCTAGGACCATGATGAATTGTCTCCAAGTCCAGTCTCAGATTGTTTTTTAACATTTAATTTAGTTTCTTCCTGTGCTTGGATGAACATGGCCATGTTATGGATTTCTGTTCTAATGTACACCAGCAGGCTGGAAGAACAGGCCTCAGCAAGCTGTGGAAATTAGAGAGACTGAATCAATAGGCAAGGTCATGACCCCTGGCTCGGATTCAGTACAGTGTCCTGAAATTCTTTCCCCTGAACACCCTCCTGCTGCTTCTAATGTGAGCCTGTGTGTAATCCCAGAGAGACATTCATGTCAACAAGCCTGTACCCACCCCTCACATCTCTGAGAGGACACTACTCATCACAGACACTTAAAAAAATGTGTAAAAAACAAAGTTGGAATATATAAATATCTAGGTTTTGCTTTATGTGCAGTTTGTTAACTCCATCTGCTGAAAGAGCCTTTTGGGGGAGGATAGACAGATGAGGACAAAGAAACAGATGACCTGCCAGTCCCGGGGCACACCTCTAAGAAATGACTCTGGTCATCCACAAGCATCAAACAAAGAGATGGAGTCTCTGGAGCCTGTGCCCTGAAATTTTCATGAGGTACAGAATGGTCAAAATCAACAGATTTAAACTGTGAGAAATATCTCTGGCTCAGTGGACAGGCTAGGAAGGAAATGTTTAAAATGTGTTCTTGAAAAGTTTGCAGGTTCCTTTAACTCTTTTCATTGTAGAGAGCCTGTATTCCCAAACATAAAATGAGATTCCCAACCGACTCATTTTCCACAGAGATTTAGAAGTTGATTCCAATCAGAGTTATAATTTTCCCAAGTAGGAATAACTAATGCATCAAAACCTCAGGCCTACAAAAGCAAGCCTACTACTGGTGATTTATTATATTTACTAATCACAGGTTTCAAAGTGAGCTGACATCAAAATGATCAATTTAGAGAGAAAAAACTCAGAAAGATCTATCTTTTAGGGAGAAGGTCTACAGTGTGTAAAAGAAATTAATAGTATGAACAGAGGGATGAAGGGCAGCGTTGGAACAGGAGGGAAAAATGAAACCCTGAAATGTGGGTGCTGCTTTCTGTTTATCAGCTGAGGCCACACAGCCTGGAGAAGTCAAACTTGTTTTATTTGGAGAGTAATTTAGTGCATGATAAAACATATATCTATCTTCACCCCTTATTCCAGAACAGGAGCATGAGGACTTTCTCCACCCCAGTGGGGATGCTCAGATCTCCTGTTTCATCTTTGACCAGCCATTTAGCCAGTCTCTTACCTTTTTAATTATTTCACAAATTTCCAGTGTAATGTCATACATTAAGTCTCCAGGTATTATATTTCCATGATAATAAGCCTGTTGAAAACATTGCTTTGTGTTCACAAATGTAGGTCTTGGCTGGCAAAAGAATGAGAGCTGCAAGAATTTTGGACAATTTGGATGTTTGCTCAATTTGGGAGACATCTGCTAAGAAGAGTAAATCTTCTGCTTTTGTACAACTATATTTTGGCATGAAAATGCACAAACAGATCTCCCATGTTCTTTGTGGGTACTGCAAGGACTGCATGTGCTTTTATCCTATGGTACTTGTCTTGGTGAAAGGTCCCTAGAGAAAGTGAACTGGTGAGAAAGTGTTTCCAAAGAATCAAAAAACCAAACAATAGCTTCTTCTCCTTTTATCAGGGTAGGTGCAGGTCATGTAGCACAGACATAAACTCTGTGTCTGGTCACAGTGATATGTTGCAATGGGTTATTTGGTTGCATATAACAAATTAGCAACATAAAATCTAGAACAAGATTCTAACTTCCGGAGTGTTTCCTTTGAGCTGAGTAATATCACAATCTCAGACTTATGGGTGAATCATCCAAGATCCAGGGCTCTACAGTTAATTAATGCACTGGATTTCTGCCCTTGACACAAGGCTACATCGTGTGGTAAGGCTCCACCACATATAGGACTCCATCCACTAATGCAGTCCTGTCTCTCACAAAAAAACTTCTGCTCCAATTCAAGGCTTGATTTATTCCTTTTTTTTTTATTCTTTTTTTTTTTTTGATTTTTGGTTTTTCGAGACAGGGTTTCTCTGTGTAGCTCTGGCTGTCCTGGAACTCACTCTGTAGACCAGGCTGGCCTCAAACTCAGAAATCTGCCTGCCTCTGCCTCCCAAGTGCTGGCATTAAAGGCGTATGCCACCACTGCCTGGCGATTTATTCCTAATAGAGGATTCCATCCACTCAATGTATATAAGAATGTTTGTCTGCTCTGCTGATTTAATGCCACCTATAAATTACTCTTTGAAATTAGTAGCTCAAAACAATAGCATTATACTTGTACGTGGATCTTGGATATGGGCAAAGTGTGAGTAGATAATTCCTCTCTGCTATGTAATATGGCTTTAACTGGGTCATCTTGAGCTATCTTAACTCCTTCCTGTGGTGGCCTCTCTATATGTTCTTCACCTGGTCATTTGGGCTTCCTTCTAGCATGGTGGCACATGCTCTAGATGAGCATGTCTTCCAGAGAGATGATCCATGACTGTCACATAGGATGGCCGTACCTTACTCTGTTTGCAGGAAGCAACCACTGCCAGAATCCAGAGGCAAGAGCACACCTCTCTTTTCCTTGGGAGAACTTTGGGTTCCAATTGTAAAAGGATCAAATAGAATATAACATGCTACATAACTTGCCTTGTGGTCTTAGCTCATAACTTTCCTATAGGGCTCTACATCATCTCATCCAAGCATCAGCTCGAAGCATAAGCCGTTGTGTCCATCAGGTCCTGATGGAAAAGATGCTTCTTTCATGTGGCCACAGAGCTCCAGCTCCTAGAATCTAGCCTTATTCTTACAGTCCTTTGTGCTAAATGGACAAGGATGCATACGAATACCTCAGTTCAGCTCCTCTGGCATCAATAGAGTGGCTCCAAGGTCGAAACCTTGTCTTGAAGACTCGATTTTACTCTAAATGAACCTTTCCACATGACCTCTCTTACCCATGTTGTAAGCATCTTAAATCCAGATGGAAGCCACAGTAATTCTGTAGGTTGACTCAGGACTCAGAGTGTTTTCATTGCTATGCTCCACTGTTTGGAACAGTGTATTGTCTAGAATCAGGTGAAGGAGCCCTAGCTTCTGTCTACAATGTCCATTGTAAGAAGAGCAAGACAGATGAGAAGTATCACTGTGATCCATCAGGAAAAATGTTTTCTGCTGGAATGGGCTTCCTTTGAAAACTGGAGAACCTTTGCTGAGGCTATTCACAATGAGGCTGACAGACCAATCAGTAGCATCATGGAGGGAACTTCTTAGATTTCATGAGGCAATGGAAAGATCTATTTGACCTGGGAATTTGGAAGACACCAGGGAGCTGTATTGTACTACACTGTGGCATAAGAAAGGGAACAGATGCCAAAAGTGAAACCGTAGGATAGTCTTTATCCAAGCACAGTGATTTTGCTTACTGACATGAGCAAAAGCCCATGACCCTATCCAGATGGCAGAGAGACACATTGTTCAGATGAGGAAGGAATACAGGCAAATACAAGTATTTACACCAGTGCCACACCAAAGAATGGAAAGAAAAGGCCCCAAATGTAGACACATTCAAAGACTGAGAAGTCTTTGCACCCATAGAAAGTAAATTTTATGATCTGTGAGTAGGAGCTTAGGAGATTGTAAGTTTGGTAGAGCAGTTGCCAATGTTATTGATTGTGTTAAATTTCCATCTCTTAAGCTTGCTAAACAAAGCAGATTTTCCTCTTGCTCTATCACACACACCCATTGCTTACATTTGGTGAGATCACCTTTCTATGAAGTCTTTGTGTTTATTTCCTGTGATACCCTTTCTTAGCATTCTTTCTCAGCACATTCTTTTGTTTACAGTATTGGGTCCTGACCAGTGGCCGGAGTTATTAGTGGACACTGCCTCAAGGCGTGCTGGTCTGGACTTCCTAGCTGTCCTCTTCTTATGGTTTTCAATATCAGGCATTTTTTTCTGCTGCCCTTTGCTGGGCCTGCTTCCAATACTACCTTGCTCTGGGGCAGCATTGCTGGCAAATGCATAATTCAGGGGTTTGTACTTTGCATCTATTAAGCATGGCACCAGACGCAGGAATGACACAATGCCCAGGCTTTTGCTTAGATCGTGTTTTTCCTGAGTGAAGCTGAGCATTCAAACCAATTTATAGTTCCTTTGCATAGGAGATAAGTATCATAATAGTCTTTTAATAGACGACTCCACGGAAGCACATTCATTCCAAGGTCAATGTCACTGCGAATTATTACAAGAGCTATACTTCAAGGGTCCTCACTCTCCACAGCCAACATTGACTGCCAGATTATGCATGGTACATAGTAGGTATTGAAAAAGATCCACTGAACTTTATTATATTATCAATAGGCAATTAAATAAAATGCAACTTCAAAGCTATTTTTGGTAAAAAAAAAATCAAGGTTAACTTAAGACAGGAATATTCGATTGGTTTGAGAGTTTGTAAATTTCATCAGTTAGGTGGGGAGTTAACTGATAGGCTTTATTTGCTCATACACTGGTTCTAGAAACAGAACTAGAAACACAATGGGCACATTTTAATTCTTTTTGCATATATCACAGTTGAATGTTTTATAGAGTTATTCATATTATCCATTTATACATTAAGCTCAGGGGAATATGCTGGTATGCATATCATTATACTCATCTGAACAACCGTCAGAGTTGACACAATAGAGGCACGCCATTGGGAATCAGAGCCTCAGTCCATCCTCTGGCTTTGTCTTCTTTCTATTGCACTGTAACATTAGCTAATAAAATAGCAATAATGGTTATTGTTGCTGCAGCTTACTGAACAGGCATTGTATCTTCAGCCGTGTGCTAAGTACTCTGCTCCATTGTCTCACTTTATCTTCATACTACTCTTGAAGAAGGCCTATGGTCGGTGTCATTTCTGCAGGTGAATAAATCCAGACTTGAGACTTGAGTTGTCTGCAGCAAAGTTACAAAGCAAGCCAGTAAAGGAGATGGATTTTTGAAATCCTGAAAAAGTATTTAGCCATGGAGCTAGTACTTCTGGTCCTGGAGAAAACAAATAGAATGGGAAAGATGATAAGGGAGAGAAATGAATAAATCCCACCTTAGTTTTGTCTAAAACAGCATTTACAAATTTTAGCATAGTGATTCAGCAATTCAAAAATATTAGGGACCTGTAAGATGGTTCAGCCAGTCAGGGCACTTGATGCCAAAACTGATTACCCTGAGTTTAACCCTTGAGTCTTACATGGGAAAAGGAAGGAACTGACTGTCCATCAAGTGTTCCTCAGACTTCCACAGATGCACTGTGGCATGCAAGCCCCAACCCTGAAAGCAGATACACAAAGTGTAAATTATAGTAATAGTAATAGTAATTACAATTATAATACTAATAGTGATAACAACGACAATAGTTGGAAGTTGGAAAGATGGCTCAGTGGTTAAGAGTGCAGACTGCTCTTAGAGAAGACTTGAGTTCAGTTCCCAGTGACCCACACCAGGTGACTCCTGGTCACCTTTAACTCCAGCTCCAGGGGATTTGCTTCTTCTTCCCTTCAAGTGAACTTACACACACACAAACACACATGCACAGGCACACATACTCATGTACACGCACACACTCACACACATATACATAATTAAGAATAAAATAAACCTTTTTTAAAAAAGAGCTTATGGACAGTTAATGGCTTCTGGCATCAGTTTTGTCAAAAGTGTGGCCCCTGATAGGTTGACTATGCTGTAGTGGATAGTCCCATACCCAGAAGTATGTGGCTGCATAAATTGGACTCTGCGGGTAATTTTAAAAAAAAAAAAGAATACATGAAACTGAGGTAGCAGGGTTGGAAGTGAGTCCGGGAGAAGTTGAGGAAGAAGTGGGGGTTGAATAGAATTAACCTCACATGCATGAATCTGCATAAGGTCTCAAAGAATTGATAAAAATAAGCATTTGAAAATGAAAACATTAAAAAGAATATATTAAGTGGTCTCTCACACTTCAACAATGGTGATGCTATCTCAGAACAATTTGACACATGAATTTTAAAAAAATTCTCATCACTTTTAACATGATAAATGGGCAATCTGCCTGGAATTCCCCAAGATGAAATAAGATGGCCTTTTGGGTGTCAGACAGCATAACACATTCTTTATTGAAGGAAAATTATTTATTAACTACCTTGTAATATATAATTGTAATCTATAATTTCATTATCTGTATAATAAATTGTGTTTATTAATAAAAATAGTTTAACCCTAGCTTTTACGTTTTTAAAATTCCCATTATGTGATAGAAGTCTTGCCCCTCTGAGTTAACTCTCTCCTCTGCCTTTCTTTCATATTGCTTCAGCCTATGATGCCAGAAAGTGAGGGCCGTGTGCAGACGTGGATTTGTGTCTTATAGGATGATGGACATCCCCATTCACTTAATCCTGGTCTCTATCTGTATCCTAGTAGCACCTATGTGTCTGTCCATTCAAAGATATCCTTGAACTTGGATGGCCTACCTGTGTAAGTCACACTTCCAGAGTCCTGGTTATCATCACTGATGTATCAGACCCCTTTGTGGGAGGCACTGTGCATCTCCTTATCCACTTCCTTATTCATCATCCTGTTTGTACAGTAATTAGTCATCTCTTTAATGGGTGCTTTCTCTTCTCCCTGCTGCTAGTTCCCCAGGGCCATGGAGAAGGCTTTGTATTCTGTGATTACTCCAGTGCCAGAGGCAATGGTGTGGGATTTAGAATTCAGGAAGATTTCCTTGGCTGGTTTTCATCTGTGTAGAAGGCTGTGGCCTCAGCAAATGTCAAATGAGTGCAGAAACTTAACTCAGTCTCAGGCCTGTGATGTCATTACATGTAAGCTATCTTGATCTAAGGGTCAAGTTGAGCTCACCAACACTAGACTCTTCAGTTCTATACTATGTGGTATCCTTGTCTTCCTGTTGCAGTTCCCAGAATCTGACTGATGACTAATTTCCTAAGCAAAAGTTTAAGTGTCATGCTGCTGTTTTTGCATAACAAACCCATGGGCAAAATACACAAAGCACCAACCTAGCCCAGACCCTTACATTTCTCTTCTTATACTAAGACATTTGAGTAAGTCTTTCTAACTATTAGGACAACTGACTAAACATTCTCCTTAACTGTATTTTACTTAAATGGAAAAGTTCTGTGGCCCTTAACCTCTATAATTCTGTGTCATGTGTAATCATACCTGTGTCAGCATTCTGTTACTGTACGTATCGTATGTGATACAATCAACTTGTTGGAAGTTTCAGCCACTTATCTGTAACCTCTCCTGGTCTAAGAGTTAAATGGTGGTTTCAATGAGAAATACGACCCCTCACTCCCACTCCCTCACAGTCTTAGGCCTCTGAATTCTTAGTCCCCAGAGAATAGCTTTATTTGTGGAGGTTTAGGTGGTACAGCCTGACTGGAAGAAGTACATCACCAAAGGCAGGCTTTGAGATTAAAAGACTCCTGCTACTTTTAGTTCATTATTTCTGCTTCATGCTTGTTGTTGAGATGTGAGCTCTCAGCTTCCAGTTCCTGCCTTTCATGCCTGCTACTTGCTGCCCAGCTTCCCTGCCATTATGGATACTTAACCCTTGGAACCAAAAGTCCAAATGTACTCTTCCTTTTATAGGTTGCTTTTGATCATGTTTTAAAACACAGCAATAGCAAAATATCTAATGCATCTCATGATCAGGTGGCCATGTTGTTTGGGACCTGTGGTAAGGCAACACAAGACAGGGAGAGTGTGGTAAAGCTAACAACTTATCTCATAGCTAGGCTGGAGACAAGAAAGAGACCTTCCCTTTTGGGTGTATACAAGAGGTCCCATCTCCTAAGAGACCCTTTTGGGAATCTTTTTAACACATAGGCTTTTGGGGGGACTTTACATGTTCAGCCCACAAAATGTCACACAAATAACTTTAAGAGCATGGAATATGATAAACTAGAATATACTATCTGATATCATCACTGTCTTCAAAGAAGTCTACGGTCTATATTTGTCTGGGATCATGCCATCATCAAGGAATCTGCTTAAATGTCACCTCCATCTGTGAACCAGGCTTATCAGTGTAGTAATTTTCTCCCTGGTTACTGGCTCTCACTTAGTTCCAGAGATTGCAGTTTTTTTTACTATGACTGCCTATCATCTGAACCTTTGAAAACACTTTCTCCAGCAACTGGCACCTTGGTGCTTTCTTTTCTACGTCTCTTCCAGCCTCTGACTGCATCTCCCCATAAAGCATCTTCAATTCTCATGCACACACCTATATCTTACAATATCTCTTTGTGAAAGCATTTCCCTTGTCTTGGGTTTCAATACAATCCTTATTCCTCCAACTCTGTCCACAGCTCTAGCCTGTGTTTCTTCTTCTGTCACTATTTATATTTAGCTCTAAGATCAGTATATACCAAATGTAATTCCTGAGTATTCTCTCAAATACTTTGTCCCAGTTTTTTTTAGAAGGAAATTTTGTGTGTATGTGGCCCAATATAAGAAGAACCTACTAGAATTTATAAAGAATAAATTAAGTAATAAATGACTGGTGAGATGGAAGAAATAATTCAAGGAACACTTGTTAGAAAGAGTCTCCTCAATCAGCAGGCTCCTGGTCATACCCAATTCTTTTTTTTGCTTATGTCTTACCCTCTTTGTAGGATCATTTTAGTCTCTACCCATCTCACCATGGTTATGTTCTCAACAAGTATTTGTCAGGTGAATGAGTAAATACAAGGAGTAGAATCCATTTCAAACTTTTCTAGGGTGATGGATATGACCTCCTAGGGTTGCCAGAACTTTGAATTATTTGCTTTGTTCAAGGCTCTCCTACAACTTTTGGAGGATATTTGATTCTGATTTGTGATTTGAGAATCTAAAATCCAAGAGCCCACTTCACCTGACCTGCCTTAGAAGTTCCTTAGAAGCTGAGAGGCCGTAACTCCCCTACCATATGCAGCTGAACCTCGTAACAGAGCTCCTTGTGTTCTCCAAGATAGAAGAATAATGCTCTCTTCCTCGTAATCATGCCTACTGCTTTGTTCCTGTAACCTGTGACTGTGTTGAGTCACCTAGCAAAAGGCACTTTGCAGGTATGAGCAGTGCAGGTCCATCTTCAAATCCTGTCAACTTGACAGGATTTAGAGTAATCTTGGAGACATCACACTTGGAGACATGCCTGTGATATTTTTTTTTCTCAGAAAGGTTTAACTACGGAGAGAAGACCCATTCCAAAGGTGAGAAGTACTATTTCATAGGCTGGGGTCTTAGACTGACCAAAAGGGAAAAGCACATTGAGTACCAGATTCACCTTATGCTTCCTAGTTGTGGACTCAGTGTGCCCAGCTGTCCCATGTTGCATGCCTTCCCTACTATGGTGGGCTGTACCCCAGACTATGATCCCAAATAAATCCTCCCTTCGTTAGTTGCCCTTGTTAGATGTTTGATCTTCATAACAGGAAAAACAATGGCACAGGACTAATAATAGCACAAGATATTGAGATGAAATTAAGCAGTCGGCCCAATATAAGCACAGGCATACTTATAAAGGAGAAAGGAGGCAAGAAAGGAAAAGAAGAGGAGAGGAGGGGAGGGGAGGGGAGGGGAGGGGAGGGGAGGGGAGGGGAGAGGAAAAAAGATGATGGAATAAGAATTTGGAGTGATCCCATTGTTAGAACAGGTCCACATGCCAAAAAACAAGGGCATCATCTAGAATCTGGAAAAGGCAATGAACTTGAATCTCCGTTGGAACTTCAAGAAAAAATACAACCCTGCCAACACATTGATTTTAGCCACGTGAGTTCCATTTTTGGACTTGTGACATCTATCACTATAAGGCAATAAATTTAGATTGTTTTGATCCTCCAAGTATTAAAGCATCTATTAAAACCTAATAGCACTCTAAGCCAAACATCTCTTCCATAGCATCATCCCTGATCCTGGCCTGAGACTCACTGTTCTGCTCATCCATCAATCTCAGCTCATCCACCTACTGTCCAGAGCTTAGAAAGGGATTCTGACTTGTTACAATACCCTGTGTTGTCAGACTCTGCATCCAGTGCAACCC
This sequence comes from Grammomys surdaster, assembly GCF_004785775.1. Lineage (NCBI taxonomy): Eukaryota > Metazoa > Chordata > Mammalia > Rodentia > Muridae > Grammomys > Grammomys surdaster. The sequence continues at coordinate 1,273,973 of NW_021604676.1, read as the reverse complement.
TAACCATACTCAATGTGTCCCATGTAATACTTTTTCCCAGGGGCACTGATACCCTTGAATGTAACATAGATAGATAGATAGATAGATAGATAGATAGATAGATAGATAGATAGATGATAGATAGATAGATAGATAGATAGATAGATAGATAGATAGATGGATGGGTGGATAGATAGATAGATAGATAGATAGATGCCTTTGTTAGTTTCTATCCATGTGGCTCCATATTTCATAACTGACAGTTACACATCATCAATCTCTGAGACATTTCAAGTTTCCTTTCTAACCATGTCTGAAGCCCATTCATGTCTCCCCAGCCACATCATTGCTACCTTAAGGAACCTTCATTTGGATTTTATCTGATGTCCAATTATTCAGCCTCTAACTGGTCCTCGAATCCAATGAACCCGTTCTGAAATACACAACCTTGTAGCTTTAAAGAACTCCTGGAGTTTCTCACTGTTTGTAGTCAGTCCATCCACAGCTTTGATGAGTAGCTGTGCTCATCCAGGCAGTGTCCCCCCCACTCACCTGACACAGACCGTTCCTTCTCCCCCAGAGCATGCTTTCCAAAGTTGTACTGAACCACTCTTGGTTTTCCAAATGAATTTTGACATAAATGTCACTCACTCCAAGGTTTTTATGTGCCATTCTCCCACGCAATAACTCTGCCTCTCACCTTCCTCTTTATCTGATGATACTGTGTGCCCTTCAGATGTAATCTAGGCCATTACTTTTCTGAAAAGTCCCACTCTATTTCGCATCCTGCCACCTTGGCTCATCATTGAGAAGGGCTTCTCTTTTGTGGAGCAACCTGAAGTTACCTCTATTCTTTCTCTTGTCACCAGCTATTCAATTGTCTTTAGTTACTTTTCAGCAACCAGCTTGTAAACAGCTAAATGGAGGAAACTGTCTATTTTACTTTCCAAGCCTCAGGCATTTTTGCAGAATCAATTAAATATATAATTCTATTTCTCAGTCCCTTCTCTCCATTTTTATCCCCATTGCTAATTTGAGAGATGCTCAGGCATTCTAACTGGAGCTAGAGTTTGATTTAGTAACATCGTCATGCACATTTATTTGGTAGTTCATATTGTTTATTCAGATTGATAACCTGTGTTTGACATTCCAGGGCTTATGGACAAGATACTTCAATGTATCATCACTTCGGTATTAAACAATTCTCAACCTTCCTTGGACTTCCAGGCATCCTCTTCTTGCTCAAGTCGAAGTCACACAGGTAAGTGTGCATGTTTCCTGAAACACCTTAGCCTCACCATCAGCAAGAGAGGCAAGGAACCCACTCACAGTTCACCGTGGTCAGGCTTGAAACCTTAGGCCTCCTGAAATGTGGAGGAAGCCTCTTTATTACACCGCCCAATTATTATGGAGACCACTGACTCTGTAGTTTTGTGTCCAACCACTACAGGAAAAGAAATAATCTTTCTTTTAAATAAGACACTTCAAGGGAGCCCTTCTGATTAAACTAATAGTGAGATTGATGTTGGTCCCTTCACAGGTTGAATGAACAGTGGAAGAAAGTCTTAAACTCTAGAAACATTTCCTTGACATTCATGGAATACATGCTATGTGTTTGATAGATGACAAAAAAGGTCATTAGCACTTGTTTGTATATGTGTGTGCACATATTGTGTGCGTGTGTGCGCATGCACAGCTTTTCCATGGGCACTGGAGACTTGAACTCAGACCCTCTTGCTTGCACTGCTACCCACTAAATCATCGCTTTAGCCTTGGAGCTTCAAAGTAAATGTATTATTCACTATTAATAGCAAAATCAATTTACAGGACTTTTAAAAAACTTACATATCTATTTTCCAAATTCATTACAATAAAAACCTATTTTCTCCTTCAAAGTAGTGTTCCTGGCCATATAATATTTAGAAATAGCCATGACACTGTGCTACTAGGAAGTTTTGGTGCACATATTCAAAGCAAAGAGTCTAAGAAATAGTGACGAACTTTGCTCGGTGTTCTTCAACCCATCCTTTCCCTAACTTCGATATCCACGGAAGAGGCTTTCCTCTGCAGAGATTATCAGTCCACAATGAGAGCTAACTTGATAAAACTTCTGATAGAGGCAAGGACAGAGGCCACAAGGTGAGAGGAGCAGGGGTGCCACCGTGCTGTGGTTACTGCAGGTACCCAAGCTGCATGGCAGTCTAGATGTTTTCCCTTTGTAGAGGTGGCCACCTAGGCAAATCCTATGCTTAAAATAACAAATTCAGGACAGGACAGCAGTCCTTAAAGACACTCCTGTCCTCTCTAATCACACTTGTTTATAAGTCTTTTCCCTAAAGACACACCATACTCTCCAGTCTGTCAGAAACTTGCCCTTACTTTATTTTTTAAGGTTAATTTTATTGTTCTTAATTACATCTATATGTGTCTGTCTCTGTATGGGTAGGTATATGTGAGTGAAGGTGCCTGTGGAGACCAAAAGAGGGTATCAGGTTCCCTGGAACTGGTGTTACAAATGGTTGTGAACTGCCATATTGGTAGTGGGGACTAGATTCAGGTCCTCTTCAACAGTAACAAGCATTCTTATCCCCTGAGGTATCTCTCCAGAGAGACTGACTCCTAAGAATCACAGTTTGGGTAGGGAGGCTCACCCATCCAACACGAGCAGTGCTGCTTATCCAGTGATGGATGCTGTCTGTGTGGTGTGATGTGATGATTACACAGCCAATCCTCATTTTCTTTAGTGCTCCAGTACACGCTAATCAACCCAATGTGCTTGTCAGAATAATCGTAATGTGACTCAGTCTTCCCCCTGCTTCACAGTAGTTATGCCAATGCACAAGACAGGCTCTGTATGGATGTGCATATGACATGTGGAGGCTTTTCTGGGCATAGCTGTAAGGTCAACAAATTGGAAAAGCCACAACTCACCCTTGGGAAAGATTAAATACACTGACATCCTCCAAATTGATTTACCTAGATCAGACCACATGTTAATGAGGCAGCCAAGTTACTCCAATTCAAGGCTACTATTCTAAATGCAAGGGTTTGAACATGGAAGAGGCGGGGCTGTTCACGTGAGTGCCACTGACCTGGACCTGGCTTTTCTTCCACACTGGCTGGTCCAGTGTCCTCAGAGTGCCCTTTAATTGCTGCCATCCAAACAACATCTGAAGAGCACAGCTGCCAAGAAACTGAGACAGGGGGCTTTTATTCTGTTCCCCAAACCTCTGAATGGATGAGTATAAACGCTCTTAGCTGGCAAGCACAAGTACTTAGATTTTTTTTTTTCTGAGTTCAGATATTTCTAAGCACTCTAAGAATTCCTATTATTTGAAGGGTGTCCTTGAAGAAAATGTCTCTCACTTTTCAAGCTTGAGTCCTCAGAGAATATGAAACATTATCTGCACCATGGTTGCACGGTTCTACTGAAGCCCCACTTCATCCAAACTGTGACATGGGAAGCTAAGACTCTCATTAGGTTTATCCATATCAAGACACAAAATTCATCCCCTTATCAAAAGATGTTATGGGTGTGTGTCTAGGATAAGTCACACATAAAACATTTTGCAGAAATCAGATAATGCACCTTTCCTGCAGGTAAGAGCAAAATGAGAAGCAGAAAGTAAAGATTTTGAGGAGTCTTGGGAGTTAGCTCAGTCAGCAAAGCTGCGTAAGCATGAGAACCTGAGTTTATATCCCAGCACCCACATAAAAAGCTGGCCAGGGGCTAGAGAGAAGTGGACTATAGGCTGGTTCTCAGCACTTGACTGTAGATGCAGCTCTAGGGCATGCTGTGACTCTGGCCTCTGAGGGCACCTGCAATCACATGCCCACACATATGCAGAGACATGGATGCATACACATGATTAATAATAAATCTTAAAAGTAAGTCAGGCAAGACAAGAAAGTCCACACACATACGGAAGATGATGTGTGGGATTCAGCTTCAACCGCCCGAGGAGTTTATTTAAAGCAGCTGGAGATGGTAAGAGACCGAGCCACCAGCTGATGCATCCACCAACTTATGGGCCACGCTGAAATCTGAATCTCAAATAATTCATACATATAGCAAATTGTCTTTGTTTGATTTCTTTTGACAAATAACATAACAAATGCAAAAATATAAATCATTCTTTCGTGGTCAGGCCATCCTAAAACCTGGGGTAGGCTGGATTAGCCCATCCCACCCCAGCTCATAGTTTTCTGATCCCTACTTTTAACTCATAACTTTGATAATATGATCTGTTCATTTCCATTTCACTTTGGCATTCCTTATTAACATGAGGTCTTCCCAGATGAAGGGAGAAGATCAATGGGACCATGAGACATACATAGGACACTGAAATAGACCCAGTGCAGGAAACTCCAAACTGTACTTTTGTAGATAGGAGAAAAAAGACAAGAACCAGTTGTATTTCTCTTGGAGAATTGCTTACAGAAAATCTTCTATGCTTTTCTCATATCTTAAAGGTTTTTTTTTTTTTTTTTCAGGAGAATATTCTCAAATTCCTAATTTGAATGAATATTCAAACGTGAATATTCGTCCCTCCTTTTGGTTAGAAAAGTGAAATAAAAGTCACCATTTCTATATGTTGTATTAATTTAACTTAGTCTACATGAAAAAAAAATGTATCAGCATCAATTTCTTTTAGTTCAGGGATTTGCCACTTAGAACCAGGACACAGGGGCTGGAGAGATGGCTCAAGGTAAATTCAAGTACTACTCTTCCAGAGAACTCAGTTCAGGTGACTCAAAACTGCCTGTGACTCTAGTTCTGGGGGATCAATGTCCTATTCTAGCCTCTATGGACACCTACACACGTACTGTTTACACACATAAACACACACACACACGCACACGCACACGCACACGCACACGCACACGCACACGCACACGCACACGCACACGCACACGCACACGCACGCACATACATACAAAAAAGAAAACATTTAAAAGTTAAGAAATTAAGAGCAGCCATTGTTTGGTCTTCTCCTGTGTGCCTTAGTCACTCTATGAACAGGTTCTGCTGCTCTATCCTAGATAAATCCAAACCTCTGCTCTTTGGCTACAAAACTCTTAGTTGGACCTCCTGTGTGGATTCAGGGAGAAGCAAAGTTCTTGGATTCTAAATATTTACTGGTAAATGTTGCTCCACCAGCTACTGGGAAATTAGTTCCAACAGGTTGGGTACAGCCTACTAACCAAAGAGTGTAGCCATGAGAACCCTGGTCAGGAAGCAGCCTGTATTTTTACTTTCCTTGAGCCTTGTGCAAAATCAGTCTGTCCCCAGCCACTCCCACTCCCCATTGTCACCCTGTTGTGGTATACAACTTGTTTGCCTGCACAGTGACATATGTAAAGTTGTGAGTGTATTTTGTGACAGGTTCACTGTACACTGAGGGCCTGCACAGGTATTTGCATGTTCACCATCTAGGTCACTCTGCTCTTTATAGTCTTTTTGTTTGGCAGGTAGCTAAAAGCATCATCCCTATAGCTTCCCTTTAATGGGATTGTAAACCCTCAGAATGAAGGAAGCTGTGGGGTTCAGAGCTTTCTTAAGGCAGATTCAAGTCCTTAAAGGAAAAAAAATTCTTAGATTTCAAATCCCTTTCTCCTACCCCCAGCTCACATCCCCAAATCAGGCAGGCCAGATGTTTGTGAAAACTGCAGTTTCCACAATCAAAGGTACAACATTTACCATAGCTTTTATCAAAGATTTCAATTCCCCTCATCTTAAGGAAAATGACCCTTTTATTTTGTTGTGGACATAAAATTATGGCCCTGGGAAAATTGGAAGCATTTCTGTTGAGGGAAATCAATTCTCTCACTGCCGTATATGATCAACATGTCATGGCCATCACCCAGATAATAACGGCAAAGTACAAGTAAAACGGCTGGTAATACCAGCTACAAAGGTGAAGAAGACAGAAACGAGAGAGAGAGAGAGAGAGAGAGAGAGAGAGAGAGAGAGAGAGAGAGAGCATCCCCAAGTCATGCTTGCAAAAAAAGAAAGAAGATTAAAACTCCTCTGTGGGTTATTTTTGTCCTTTCATTTTCTCCCCCTCCCCCCTCACCCCCCCCAACTTGCTTCCCTTTGCTGGAGTATAAGTATTTTATTTTGTGTACGAATCTACCAAAGCATTAATGAAAACTGTAGACACGTGTCCTTCCTGGAAAAGAGTAAGCACTTTATGTGTAAACCATGCTGGCTCCTTTTCAATCATCCTGTTAATGGGTGGCTAATTGTCAAAAGATGTGACCAGCCTGAGATGACCCAAGAGTGTGTTTAGGTGGAAGGCAGAAGGGAAAGTGGAGAAGCTGAGTCTTAATTTGGATCCTGCAAACAAAAGGCGGCCTCCTATCTGACCTCACTGCTGCAGTGTTAATGGCTCTCTCCCTATTTCCCCCCCCCCCACCCTGCCACTTAGCATCCTTTGTGCCCCACCCTGGGAAGCTTCCCGGCAGAAGTGTACATTAGCAGAACTCTACAGTTACAAAATGCAGCTTACTTCAGACAAGGGGGTGGGAGGGGGACCTTCAGAATGATTAAGTGTTCTTTGGACAAACACATCCATAGCTGTAAAAGTGCCATTTTTATTTCAGGCAGGCCTCTCAGTGATGTCCTTACCATGGTCACCCAGTACAAAGGAGTGTTGTACCCAGGTTGTTGGGGACCCTATGCACGATCTTTCTTTTCCCAAGAGAGCTTCTTCTCATGTGAGAATGTGGGAAACTGAATCTGTGTTCGCTCTTGTCAAGGCTGCCTCCCAGGAAGCATCAGACAGAATTCTGGCAGAAGTTCAAATATCTTAAATGGTTAACTGTTTGTAAACACTATAGAATGAATCTTGTTGTTTGGGAAGGAGAGTGCATACAAAACTGAGAGGAGAAACTAACCAAGGAAATCCAGGCTGAGGAATTCTCTTAGGTCATGCATGAGATATATACTGCAGAGTTATTGTTGTCCATCTTGTTGATGCTGCTGCTGATGATAGTGATGAAAAACCTGCGGGAACTTGCAAGCTCATTAAAATATACCAAATGAAACTGGCTGCTATGTTTTGATTCATATACCTTGCAATCTCACTTTAGTTCAAACCTTGGAACCTATGCAAAGATAAAAGGAGAGAGCTGACTACAAAGCGGTCCTCTAAACTCCACATGTACTCTATCACATATGCACACATACACACACACGCACGCACGCACACACGCATGCACACACACACGCACACGCACACGCACACGCACATGCACGCACACGCACACGCACACAATTTCAATGGCAGAGCATGGCAGTACACACCTTTCATCCCAGCACTTAGGAGGCAGAGGTAGGTGGATCTCTGTGAATTTCAAGGCCAGCCTAGTCTACATAAAGAGCTCAAGATCATCCAGAGCTGTCTCTCAAAACAGTAAGTGAACAAACAGATAAACAAATTAAAAGAAAAACATATAAGTAGGTTGAAGCCCTTTTGAATAAAAGAGAAATGTTTAGTAGCAAACCTCCCTGTGTGTAGGGTTGTCTGTTTTAGCTATGAAAGGCCCACCTCACCCTGATCCTGACAGCAGTGGTCTGTGCTGCCCCTCTGGACTTCAAAACACCTTATGCCATTATTTCCAGAGAGTCCGAAAGTAATCAGTAGACAGTGTCTGATGCTAATGATATCTGTTGTCAGTCATGTTCTCACTGTTATGACTGAATACCTGACAGGGAGAGACTTAAAGGAGAAAAGGTTTATTTCATCTCAGGTTTGTCCACTGTGGCAGAGAACATATGGCATAGAGTAGCTAGAGACTGCTGACACAGGATGGTGAGGTGGACTGCTCAGTCTCTATAAACTAGGAAGGAAAAGAAAGCCAGGTTAGAGCTGGGACCAAGACCATCCCCCCACTGACCTACTTTCTCCACCCAGGTCACAAGTTCTGAAACTTCCACAGTGTCCAAGAGTATAACCAGTTGGTGATCAAATACAGATGCCTGTGTGGATATTTTATACTCAAACAGCAAGAACATATAAGATTATAAGACCTGGCTCCAGAGGAGGTTAGGGAAGGATACTTTCTCACCACTAACTTGATAACATTTTCTTCAAAATGTGTTTTTTCACATGCTTTGGATAAGTGTGCAGTTGTCTTGAATTTATCTAAAAATAACTTTAAATTATTTTTATTTATTTATTTTTAAGAATTTTAATTGCATTTTATTCATTTACATGTGTGTGTGTGTGTGTGTGTGTGTGTCTGTGTGTGTGCCAGTATGTTTGTACTCACAATCACAATCACTTGTATAGATGTGCACATGGGAAGCTCAGAGTTCAGCTTGAAGAGTTGGTTCTTTTCTTCACAATGCAGGTTTCATGGATCTAACTCAGATCATCAATTGAGTAGCAAGGCCCTTTACCTACTGAGCCGCCTCACCAGCCCCCTCTTTAAACAGTAGGAATAGTCCAAAGAGTTCTTCTTCTGGACCATTTCCCGTCCACTCTTCCCACAACAAGAGGTTGAACCGGTTTGGGATATAAATCCAAGTCAAGAGAACACTGCTGCCTCTTGGGGGATACTTTGTTAACTGTGGCCACTAAGCTCTGTGGCTGTGAAGCTCACACTGACCAGACAGCAGCAGAGACCATGTGTTGGAAATGATCAAACTCAGAGGCTTATTGGAGTGGAATGGGTGGGAGAGGCGTTCAAAGAATACTTCCTGTCGGTTAGTAAAAGCACATCAATAAAAAGAGATCAATGGCTGCTTGTTTTCTAGGAATCTGCTTCAGATTCAGCAAAAGTCTCCTTAGTTATGCTGCATTTCTGATAGAATAGACTAGAAAGAATATGGCTTATGCTAGCATAAAATATCTTGAATATAAGTGTTCCTCTAGGATGCTGTGGCTTTCCCCATGGACTGAAATACAGGGGGAAAAGTGAGAGGCGACCCAAGGCATGATTAAATGACAAACAAGAAAGGCATGGCATGGAGAAGTGTGGGACTAAATAAATCGATTAGTTAGAAAGTTTAATTAAGATGCAGATTTTAAAGGATCTTTTAGTAAGCTCTGTGAAATAAAAAAAAAATCTGTGGCTTTTTTTTTTTTTTTTGAGGCAAAGGGGACTGTGGATAACATGCACTGGTTTACACAATTTGAGTTGTCCATAATAGAATGAAGGTTGTGGTCTTCTTTAGCTTTGGGGACTCTTGACTGTCATGTGGAAATTTGCTCCAAACACTAAAGCTTCCATCTTAGGGATTTGGGGGTGGTACTTAAGGCACAGGATGTTCCCTGTAGGGAAGCTCATTGAGTCGTTAGGTGACCAACTTGGTAGGTTCAGGAAGTTCCTGAAACTGTGTGAATCATGCTCAGATTAACTGAGCTATCAGAAGGAGATACCTTCCAGCCTGTCCACTTGACTAAAAGCTGTGCAGTGAGCTCCAGGGAGCCAGCTTTCCATAACCATTATCCATGCTGAGGTGGACATTTGTGACACAGATGTCTTTGGGTCATTTTGTTCACGTAAGTAACCCCTTACCCAATAAAAAGTGAACCCAATAAAATCATTGGTTCACCAAGTTGGACTTTGGAGGTATCCATACTTTGGTCTGTTGGTTTCCTTCTCTGGGATATGTAGTCATTTGATTTTGTCTCCCTAGGAAAAGCGTCACATAACACTAACATCTTTGATAGCACGTAATTTTCAGATTAACTTTGCTCAAAATGTATGACCAAGTATTCCTGTAATAACATGTCAGCTATTCTCAATGCTGCGTCCTCGTACGATAGCTGGACATCGGATGACAACAGAGACCTCTTCAGAATGAGGTCGGTCTCTGTTGTCATTATTTGTGTGTTTGTGGTTACACGATGTTCATTGTCAATTCTAATTTTAATAACTGACAAGTGTTTTGGTTTGAATGAGAAACGCCCCTTGTAGTCTCATATATTTGAACACTTGGTTCCCAGTTGGTGGCACTGTTTGGGAAGGTTATGAAAACGTTAGATAATGGAGCCTTGTTGGAGGAAGTGAGTCACTGGAGTGGTCTTTGAAGTTTTACAGTCTGGCCCCAAATCCTATTCTCTCTCTCAGCTTCCTGTGTGGGTGGAGATGAAAAGTTGTTAGTTATCTATCTTCCTAACAGCCAATCCAGCCTCATCTTCTTGCTGCCATGCTATCTACAGCATGATCTGTATCCTTTCTGAAACTATAAGCCAAAATATCCCCTATCTCACTAAAGATGCTTTGTAAAAAAATCATAGCAACAGAAACATAATTAACACAGCATACAATCATACAGATCATTCTTTCTATCCAAATCCTAAATGAAATAGAGCAATTTGAACTTCTATAGAGCCAGGTGACTTGTATTCTAAAATCCAGACAAACTGCTACATTATATGCTTAAGTTATGAGAATAACCTTTCTCCTGAAGTGGATAAATCTGAAAAGAAACCTGAAGGGGTCCCACTGTCCTTATCATCTCGTTGGCTCCCAATTTACTGCTTTGTGCTTTCATGTGTTATCACTCACCTTCCCTTTGTTGGGTTACTCTGGAAACCTATCCTACCCCAACTCCAGGATGAGGGTAAAGCAGGTGAAGCAGTGGGTTTGTATCTTGAAGCTCTCTTCTCTGTTAGGCTGGATATTTCTTTGGTTTACAATCTCCTGCTGTCCTCCTTACTCCAGTCCTAACCTTGTATGTCAACTAAGCACAGTGCATTTTATTGCCTTTTGTGTTTTTGTTCTACAAAGCCCTATAATGTGTATGATCTGCCATTATCTTATCAGTCCTCCAAGAGACTGGTGTTATTACTTCTTCTACTCTACCGAATATAGTAGTTTAAAATTGCTCAAAAATTATTAGCATTCGGGGTATCATAGCTAGAACACGTTGTGGGTTATTGTAGACATTCGTGGAATGTCCTCCTGAATTCTAGGGTACAGTCTCTTTCACGCTGTGACTGGAACAGTCTAACTCTTTCTTTCAAGACTGCATTCTAACTTATTTTCCAGCTGTAATTGTTTCAATTATCAGTGACTTCCCCCATGGTCGTACATTATTCGCCATTCATCTTAAAAATGTTTATTGGTATTACAGTTTTTAATTTTCCTTTTGGGGTATTATTTGCTGAATAGGTTGGTTATTCTTTGAGGTGAAGTCCCTATGATAAATAAATTCTACATTCTTCGAGGGTCTGAACTCATCATGCTTTAAGTTATTTCTATTTTATTTATTTATTTGTGCATATGTATGTGTGGCATGCATATGGCACAATCCATTGTGGAGGTCCAATAGTAACTTGTAAAAGTTGGCTCTCTCCTTGCACCACACGGATCCCTCATGCCACATTCAAGTGTGGCAGCAAACACCTCTACTCAGTGAAGCCATCTTGCTGGCCCAGCATAGAACTTCAAAGTTTAGAGACATTCTCATTTTAAGTCAGCTTTCATAGATGAGGAAACTTCACTGGAAGGGATAATATCTGCACTTACTGGAGACAGAAAAGTCTACATTTAAACTGCTATGCTGTTATTTACTTGGTGACAAAGAATAAATTGTGTAACTCTTTGCATTTCAGTGACCTACCTTCACTGCAAAGTTTCCAGAAATTGAAAATCAGAGCACATTATAAAGGACATCAGCCATTCTTTGCTTGGTAAATATCCACTATAATAATTTTGGCAAACTTGAGACTAAACGGCCCCTGTTTCCACCCCGGTAGAATAAGGAATCTGGCCTGGCAGATGACACTTTGAGCTCCTTCTGCTGTTTGGAATGGCCATTTTGCCAGCTGCTGTTCATCTAACACTGATGAGGTGACTCAGTGTTTATCTTTGGCTACTGCCTGGTCCTTGTGAAATCTCTCCTGACTTCAGACTACATCTCCCCAGATTGTGAAGCCCAGTGGCTGCTGAAGCAGTCAAGTTTCAACTCCTTCAGCACACAGTGTCACAAAAACTATTAAATAGGGAGAGAGAGAAGGGACTTGGGGTGATTATATCTGGGAACTATCAGGAATCCTGTATTACCTGGTCTGTTAAATACTTCAATATTACTGATTTGCCTCTCACACATCTGGCTCCTAGGGCAGAAACATTATGTGATCCATGCCTGCTGCAGGGAGTAGAAAGCATGGCACTGTAGCAAGAACAGGTTTCCAGTTACTCAAAAACACTACAGGATATACTAAGAGATAGCCTCAAATAAAATCAAGGTATTGTTTTGCTCCTAAAGCTTTTGAAGTCATGAGAAAGAAAAAACATCTTTCTTTTTTAAAAACTGGAAGCAACAGCTTCAGGAAACAGATACATGTGTTAATAATAATAATAATAATAATAATAATCCTTATGACATGTATACATGAAATTTGAAAATGGAAATTTTGTTATGCTGATATCTCTAAGCATCATAACTGGCTATAGGTCATCGAAATTCCACTGATGGGACAGACTTGCTGCAAGCAGTACAGAGGTTGAAAAGAACACCACACAGATTTTCCAGTCTCCCATGTGGTTCTCTTAGTTGCTGCTTCTTGTGATAACTGACATCTTGGAAATTATTAGCATGCAATTTTTTTAACTTTATATAAAACATTTACAGGTATAGAGTGGAGATTTTAAAGTATTCTATCAAATTTTAACGTATTATTTGCTATTTTCTGATTTATTTTTCAGAAAGAGTTTTATGTAGCCCAGGTTGGTCCCTAACTCCCTATGACGCTGAAGATAGCTTTGAACTCTGGATCCTCACCTCCCAAATTCTGACATTACAGATATGCGCCACCCTATTTGGCTTATGATCATGTTGCTGGGAACAGAACTCAGGGCTGACTGTATGTGAGGCAAAACCTCTACTAATTGAGTCACATCCATGGGCCAATTATTTGATGCTTTATTCAATAAACTAAATTTGTTTGATGCAAACGAAAGCTTGGAATGAAGCTTTCTCAGCCTTGTACGAGAATGGCTGATTCTTTTTGATTCTATGGAGCCTTTGTACCTGGCTGTTCTGAGCTTGGATTGTATACCTCAGAATGTGACCTCACTCAGTGGGAAATGTGTCTCTTCACAAAGAACCAGGCATTCGCTTTTCAGCAACATGGCTTAAGTAAATGCCCAACTCAGACAGTCAACATTACTGTCGCAAAAATTCTTTCCCTGTGTCACATCACCACACATTTGTCATTAGGGAACTGCACACTCAGGCATGTCATAAATATTTGGTCTATGTAGACCCAGCTTGACCTTCTTGTGAGACAGAAGGGATAAAAATCTTATCTTTGTCCTTGGAAAATGTACAATTAAATGAAGGGAAAGTTTGAATGTGGCCTCTGAGAAACTTTGTTTCCCTGAAAACAAAATCATTTTGTTCTAGTCAATTAATAACTCTACATGGCAAATGTGAATCCAGGCTCAGAACGAGGTTATCGGCCATAACATTTCTTAGCACTTTCATAATGTTATCAGGAATTAGAAGGTAACACTTACCAAATATTTACAAGCTGTGTGGGACACAGCGCAGGGTAAATACACAAATCTGATAATAACCAAGCTGCATTTTAACACAGATGCAAAAAAATCTCAGAAATGTTTGCTTTGCAATGATGTATTCTCCACTCTGTAAAAATTTAACTACAGTGATGCTCTAGTGACAGGTGGAATGGGTCACAGGATAGCAAAGGTATCTCAGGTGAAAGGTCAGGACCAGCACAGGACATACTCCAGACTGCACAGGCTGCCCATGCCAGGTAAGAAGGATCCTAATATCAGCATACATTGGAAAAGTGAAGCAAATATCATTTATTTCTATCGACTGTATAGGGAAGGCCTATAGTAACACAACACAACACACACACACACACACACTAAATAGCCCAACTTCTGTGAGCAACTCCATTCTCCTTTGTGTAGCCACTGGTGACATTTATTCAATTCTGTGGGAACAGAAACTTATCTATTTTACTCCCTTCACAGTCTGGAGAGTTTGCTTCTGTAGAGAGCTTACTCACAACCAAGAGCCTTCATGATCTCTTCTCTCATCGTAGATCTCCTATTCGATAGGGCAAAAAAAGGAAAGGAAGGGAAGGGAAGGGAAGGGAAGGGAAGGGAAGGGAAGGGAAGGGAAGGGAAGGGAAGGGAAGGGAAGGGAAGGGTGGAGAAGACTAAGGTAGAGGGAATTAACCAGAAAATAAGAACTCCTTATTCTCTCTCTTTTGGGGCAAGTCTGGAGGACAGAACTTGGCAGAATTTGAGTGGGTGTAACTGGATAGTGAGACAGGGCTATCATGGTGTGACAGGTTAAGGACAATTAAATACAACTTTCCAAAATAAAGCAACTACTTGAAAATAAATTATTTTGGTAAGGTATACAAATATACACACATATATAAATGTATATGTATGTATATGTGTATGTATATGTATAGAATGTGTATTTCCAAGGTGTTTATAATATTGATTTCTTAGTCCTTAAATATGAGAATTGTTTGAGTCAATAGCAGAGATGTACCACAGCTAAAAATTCAAGTTTGCAAAGATCATTAGAAATAAGGACAGAAGTCCTTAGAGAACTCTACTTTTTTTTTCCAAAATTATAATTTGTGAAATTCTTTTCAAGTATGAGAAAAGAAATTTAAAGCTGAAAGAAAACCAGAATCTATCTATCATCTATCTATCTATCTATCTATCTATCTATCTATCTATCTATCTATCTCCTATCTAATATAAATTTAGCATTTTGATATATCTTTAATACTGCAAGTTATGATTGGTAATTATTTTTATTTATATATGTATGAGAAAATAATAAAATATAGAACACCATAAGCTTTAAAACCTGGCTGTAAAATACAAACCATTTGCCATTCATCACACTGCAGAGTTAATGGCAATTTGCCCTGTATAAATACGAGTAAGAACACAGAGAGTCTTATAACTAATTGACTTCCTGCCCCAGGCACTCAAACATCTTTCTGCAACTCTGTATCTGTCCCTCCAGGATACCACTGCCAAAATGATCAACACAAGGAGCCCAAACAACAATTTATTCTGCCCAAAGGACATTGTGCACCAAGTCTCCTGGCCAGATGAATTGGCACAATTACATCCTTCTCTTTTGCTTTGCCCCCTCAAGATATCCAAGGTATCGGGGCTTTACATATGTGATGATTCAGGGCAGAAAATCTGCTAAGAAAGAAGACAGGACTGGGAGCATCTGCTCAGAGTCTCATGGAGAAACTGATGGAGCACAGCACAGCCTTCCTCCCCCCACTACCTCAAGACTTCACCAACCCTCAGGCACGTCCACAGATCAAATGGAGGGTTAAATCCTTTCCTGGCCCCTCAAACAAATGTAATGACATTAACCAACAATGACCTCAAGTTAGCCGTTTTCAAGATTTTTTTCCATCCATAACTTCCCAACCCCTTAAGTACCAGTTCCTTAAAGACCTGCATACAATTGTCAGCCTAATACACTGGGCTTATGTGGCTCAGCCCAAAGCAGCTGGGCTCACAGGGAAACAGCACCTACTGCTTGGGGATGTATAGTTGCTCTTTATTTATTTACTTATATACTTATATACTTTATTTATATACTTGTCTTTATTTATTTGTTTGTTTTGTTTTTTAATGACTATTTCTATTTTCGGGTCTCTTGTGTCCCCAAAACTTTCTTCTCGGTGGTCTTATTTCACAGAAATTGCTTTTAAAAAAGATTTTTACTTAATTTTGTTTGCAAGTTGGATTCACTCAGTTTGGGGTTGGGGGTGGAGATTTCTTCTAGGGAAGGTCACAGCTGACCTGAGGTTATGCAGCAACAAGTATGTATCTCCTGAAAACACATCTCTCAGTGTGAATGGGATCAAGGGAGGGACACAACAAAGAGTGAGATCCTCAAACAAATCCTCAATATTCTCTCATCTCTGTCTGCCCATGGCACTCACATATCAGACAAATGACTGGGGCCTGTGGAGTATTCCCCAGTGCTTTTAGATAACAACGTCTAGAATATTCTGCAGCTTCCTGCCAAGGAATTACTCACTACCAGCCTTCAACTGCCATTAGAAAAGGTAATGCTGTTACTTGGTCAGAGAGGAGGTAGGTAGAAAAACACACGTCAAGTAAAATTTATGAGAGGGTGTTTACTTGGCCTGAGTTTCTTCACTGGGTTCCAACAGATGACCATAAAAATAGGATCACATATACTAAGGCTCTTTGTGACAAAGAAAAAAAATAACTGCTTCCTTGTGAGCTCTGACTAAGAAATCAGTACATTAGCCATAGCTCCAACCAACCCTGCACCCTGTAAAGATGGTAGCCTCAAAGAAGCCAATCAAAGAAGATCCAGTCCCCCGAGGCCTTCAGCCTCTTCCACTTTTACAAGGAAACTTACAGGAAGCAACCTGACATTAACAGATCTGCTTTGTGCACGCTGGCCATTCCTTTTAGTGTTCCAGGCCTTTAAAATGACTGCTCTGCCAACACCCAGTGGAAATCAAATCTGTTCTATGCTCCTGGGGCTTCCCAGTTTCTCAGTAGCAAGGAAGCACTAATTAGATCTTCAAACCTCACTTTGCTGAAATACTGTTCTTTGACACTCAAAACAAATCTTTAACCAGTCACTGTCCATTTTAGGTTTGGGACACTCACCAACAGGGACATTGTTTCTCACCGAACATTTTATATTCGTCATCATCATCATCATCATCATCATCATCATCATCATCAAAATAGGATCTGACTATGCAGCCCAGGCTAGTATCAAATTAATGAGCCCAAGGCCTTAGCTTCTGAAGTGCTGAAACTTCAACTGCCTATGGCTCCACTGAACCTGCTTTGGCCAATGAGGAAACTAAGCCTGGAGCATATCACCCTATACTATCTAAATTAAATGTTTGCAATAGCTGAGGGGGACAATTCCAAGCTATGTGTGCATGGCAAGAGGATATGGCCAGGAGGTGGGGGAAGCTGACAGATCCCAGACATGCAATTTTAAAACCATTCTTGACTCCTATTGGGGATCTCTGTGTTTAAATCATGTCTGAAATTCAAGTTTCAGAACCCCCACGGTCTTAGCTTTGACTTTAGAATCTGACTAGTCCTGAGAATTTCGTGACCTCCAGAAAGTAGGTTTAGTCTGGAGTCAGGTTGGAAGAAGTCTCAGGAGTGGAGGTGTGGGGCTCAAGAGCAAGGCCTGTCCCAGAGAACCCAGTCTCAAGAAGGATTTGAAAAAGAGGGGTGTGGGTTAGAGCACTTTCCTAAGTTGGTTTAAGAAACATATTTTTCAAAGGTTCTTAAAGGGTTTTGTTTTTTGTTTTTGTTTTTAATAAATGAAAGATTTTCTGAGAAAAAAAAAGTGACAGAAAATCTCCTAAGCCAGAACTAATGAGCTATTTTCAGGGAATGAAATGTGGGCTGTACATGGGAAAATGTGGCAGCCCAGCCCCCATCGTCATAGCTGTAGAGTCTGCTACACCTGACTAACCTCCTGACATCCTGTGGGAGGGACACAATGTGCTTGGGATTGCTCTGACAGCGTTCAGGAAAGTCCAACACTTAATTGAGTAGTTTCCTTGAATTTGGAGAGTTTAAACTTAGGATAAAAGTTGATCTCAGTGATGACCTGGTAACATGTATCTATTTCCTGATTATCATCAGTGATGACCTGGTAAGACCTGTTTATTTGACAATGAAGAAACTAATGACCAGAGTAGATCATAAATATATTAAATGAATTAAATCATAAAAAAGTTTGTCTATGTCTTTTCATCCTATCTTTGGGACACTGTAGATACTCAGACCTCTTTGTGAAATTACTAAAAAGCAAGTGTACTTCAAACTCAGATATTCTATTTTTACAGAAGTTGTTTCCTCAGAATATCATGACCCCCTTTCATCAGTAAGAGTAGAGAACAGCTTTCCTCTGAGGGCAATTAAAAAAAAAGTCTGAATATCCTTTCAATTTTTCTGCTCTTTATCAAAGTTTTACTTTTCTTATTTTTAGTTGTGTGTGTGTGTGTGTTTGTGCCTACGCATATGTGATCATGAGCAAGTGAGTGTACATGCTGGAAGAGACCAGAGGTGCTAGGTCTGCTGGTTGTGGTGGTACACTCGAGTAAAAGCCTGGCAGAGCAGTGAGCCATCTGTACCCAGCACTACAGAGACAGAGATATTATCATTAAGAAACTCTCAGAGAACCCTCAGGGTGGGACTCAAGACATTGGGACCCAGAGCTGCACAAAAGACAGCATTGTACAAGTTCTAGCTGGTGGCCTGCCCACAGAACTCACATTTGCCCATTCATGGTCTCTTTCCTGCATTCTAGACCTCAAATCTACCACATTATAATTTTGGCCAAATATGTCCTTGTTTCTCTGGATTCATATAACAGAAGGGATAATCAAAAGATTGATTGGATTGGAGATGTGTATTAAGGAAGAAGTTGCTTTCCTGTGGCACCATTGAAATGACAGCGGACACCTTACTTTACTTTCCCTCTACCCCTTACTCCTCTTGGTCCCCTAAAACCACAGTAGTATCATGCTTTTTTTTCAGTGAACCATCCATGGCCCCTTTTCCTATCTGCTGGATAGTCTCTAAAGCTAATGTATCACCTCTATCCTGCAAGAGCTTTAATTTCTTAGTTATTGTTTTATTAAAGAACTAGAGCTTTATTTTTATGAGAGAGTAGGAGGAAGATTGTCAAATATTGAAGGGGAGAAAAAGAATGATAGGATGTTATCTTCAATAGAAAAAAAAAGTGTGTCACACATGTCAGAAACTGACAGGAAAAATATACAGACATTCATAGCCAAAGACATGATGGACACTTAGGGGGCTAATCCCAATGCATACTTTGTTTTCTGTGTAATGGGATGTCAGTTCTGAAGAATAAACAGCCTTTCCTGAATCCAGAGTTATAAACACTTATTTGTCAAGATAAAGTACAGAGAAGAAATATTGTGCACTGTAGCCCATGTGTCATCACCTGGGCCTCCTGGGTTAGCAAACAGGGATTTGAATATTTTGACTCAATGGATCATGAGTTGGAAAAACTAACAGAGCTAACAGATAACTAAAAGAGCTAACAGATCATGATTGTGATCTGAAGCAATCTAAACATGACACCCAGAATTTCATCTGTATCTGAAATGCTGACATCAATTATAAATAGAAGTACCAGAAGAGGTGATGCCCACCAAAAGGCAATGAGCCCCAGAGGCCTTAGGAAAGCACAGCTCAGGGACAAAGGCTAAGTCAGAATCTTCTCTTTGAAAACAATATTTGCTATTAAATTTCAAATTGGTGGTCATGGTGGCTTTAAGCCCCAGTTCCGATA
Source organism: Grammomys surdaster (assembly GCF_004785775.1). Lineage (NCBI taxonomy): Eukaryota > Metazoa > Chordata > Mammalia > Rodentia > Muridae > Grammomys > Grammomys surdaster. The sequence goes on along the minus strand of NW_021604676.1, from coordinate 1,254,661 downwards.
GAAATTCTAAAGAATGGCGCCTGTCATAGTTAGCTTTGTAAAAATTTAACTTTTATTCTTCTCTCATATATTACATCCCAAAGAGTTTCCACCCCCGCCACTCTTCCCAGTCCCTCAGGCCACCTCCCCTGTCCCCTAGATCAACTCCTCTCTGTTTTACTTCAGAAAGAAAGAAGAAAAGGAAAGAAAAGAAAAGAAAGGAAAGGAAAGGAAAGAAAAGATCACATCTCCCAGGAATAGCCACTTAACATGGCCTAAAAAGATATAATAAAAGACTGGGCATAAACCCTCATATCACAGTTGGATGAGGCAACCCAGTAGGAGGCAAAGATTCCCAAAAGTAGGCCTAAGAGTCAGAGACCCTGCCCCACACACTTTCATATTTTGGGAATCCCACTAGAACACCAAGCTACACAAGCAGAAGAGGACCTAGCTCAGACCCATACAGGGGCAATGTTTTTCCCTTCAGTTTCTGTGAGGCCATATGAGTCTGCTTAGCTGGCTCATGTTCTAATGGTGTTCTCGGTGCCTCTGACTTCTACAGTCTTTCTCCTCTCATCTGTTCCTCTTGATCCACTTAGTATTTGGCTGTGGGTCTCTACATCTGCTACCATCAATTGCGGGATGATGACTCTCTGATGCAGCTGGGCTAGGTACCAATCTATGAGTATAGCAGAATATAATTAGGAATCACTTCATCGACTTTTTTGCCAGTCATGTTTGTTTCTATGCTGGGTCTCAGGTCTATCCTGTCTCTAGTTCATGTAGGCAGTGTCAAGCATGGGCTACCTCTTATGTTTAGTTATCTCTATTTTCAACTGAACACAGCCTCCAATCAAGCATCTGAAAAGAGTTTCAACTGAGAGATCACCCAGATCAGACTGGACTGTGAAAATGTCTATAGAGGATTATCTTGATAATTAATTGAGATAGGAGAGCCCAGTCCACCATAGGTGGCACAGTTCCCTAGGCAGGTGGTCTTGGGCTGTAAAAGAAAGTTAGCTAAACATGAGATTTTAAGCAAGCCAACAAGCAGTTTCCCTCCATGGTATATACTTCAAACTCATGCCCTGACTTCTATCAGGGATGGAGTATGACCTGGAAGTTTAAGCCAAATAAACATTTTTGTCGCCTATGTTGCTTTTGGCGACAGTGTTTTATCATAGCAATTGGAATGAAAGTAGAACATTTGGCTAGAACTAAATGTGCATGTGGACATAAATGCTGATCTGTGCACTGTTTTGTCAGTTCCACATTAAAAGTGGGAGAGTATCTTGGCAAAACTCTTAGGTACTTGTGGACACCAATCCAATTGATTTTGATACTAGTTTTTGTTCTTTATCAGTTAGCATTGGGTGCCAAGCATTGCATATGAGAACTAAAGCTACAGAGAGAATGCAGGTACCTCAAGCAAAGCAGAGGTCAGTGTGATTGGTATAAAGAGTAGGAGGAAGCTGTTTTTCCAGGATAGAATGACAAGAAACACAATCACAAACACACAAAGAATCTAGGCCACTGCAGGTTTAACAGCAAAAGAAAGATTTTTTTTTTTTTGTCTATGGAGGAGAGCAATAAGAACTGTCTACTGTCTACCATAACATTACAATACCCACTTGTGCTTGTGCAGTGGAGAATATTTTCTTACCCAATGGTTCCCATTTACATCCAAACGAAATAATTCTAGTCTAATAGGAACTAATTTGAACTTGACATCAGAATTTTGTACCAGATCTGCCTACACCTTTTGATATTTGCTCACCTAGACATGAAATCATTATGAGGAATTTTCTGAAATCTCATTTCTGTCTCGGTCTTTCTGTAGGGATAAGCAAATGTCTTACCCTTCAGAAACTCAAACTGATCACTCACTGAGTAGGGACAACAATCGCCATGCTGACAACCTTATGATGTGCACTGAGAATCTCGTACAGGAGTAGAAGAAGGTCAGCTACAAAGGAAACTTCTGGAAAAGGAATCTAAGTGATTTAAACTACATATATACATATATATATATATGCATATATATACATACATATATATATACATATACATATATAATATATATACACATATATATATATTAACATATACATCATATACACATATGCATATAAATGATCTAAGCACTATGGTCATTATCTTAGCAGAAACCATCTTTTGATCTTCGAAAATACTATTGGAACCACAAACTGTCTTCAGTGGTCCAACAGGCTCCTCTCAACATTCTTCAAGTCTACTGAAAACTGTCTAATAATAAGACATCAGGCCGATTTTCTTGTCTTTTGTCCTCAGTCACTCAAATAAAAAATACCAGACTCAGAATCTATCACCTGACTGTGTTTGGAGGCCCACAGAGCACTGCAGCATTCTGCCTCTTAGGGCAGACATAAGCTTCCCTCTTCTAGAAAGGTCTATTGGGTAGATTTATGTCTAAGTGGATTCAGAGCGGGCTCCATTGTGGCAATATTCAGCTCTCATGCAGGTCCTCCCCTTCCCCCAAGGGTTGATGTAAACTCAATGTTTAGAGTAATAAAATATTAGCATATGCATTTTTTAAACGCACATGTTTTTTTTTTTCCCCCAGAGGTGGTGGAAAGTGAGTAGTCAGTCTGGCTGGACTTTTGGGTGCTTGCTCGAAGGTTAAGCAAATGTCACAGGACCTTTTCTTCTTTTTTGGCTTAGCTAATATACTTTTGGTTTGCATTGATAGAAACATACTTGGAATGGAGAAAGGAATATTGTCAGTGTATTCTGGGAATAACACGCCTCAAACACAATGTTCTGTTCAGGACACAGATAAATAAAATACCATATGTGTTCAGAGAATCATGCCTCTGCCACCAGCACCTAGGGATCTGGGCCCGGAGGTCAGAAAATGCAGCAGGAATGTCTCTGCTGTCTTCATCCTAGGAAAGGCTGTCAGAGGGATAACAGATTAGCCTTTCTCTGTGCTGCCCAACCTCCAGAGTCAGCCTAGGTCTGTGGAGGGGGGTCCAACGAACAAAAAGCTTTCTAAATGATAGGCTAGCTTCTGATTGCAGCCAGTTGCCTCAGGAGGCAAGGAGCTCTGGGGCTCTAGAAATGTGCATGGAAGGGTTTAACTGTCCAGTCACTGCAGGCATGAGAATGTCAAGGAGCAACTTCAAAAGGTGAGGTCTCTTTAATTTTAGGTATTCTTGGGTCCAAGAATTCAAAGCAAAACATGCGCTCAGAGGTTTCTCTTTGAAATATTCTAAACTAGTCTGTGAGGACCCTTCCTCCAGTGGACCCAATCTCCAGAATAGAGATTCTCTGTTTCAGTGTATTCTCTTAGGTTCTTTAAACTCTGCCATCTCACTTCAATTTAGGTATAAATAAAGCATCCTATAATGTAAATGTAGATAACTTGAATTTCCTATAGGAAATAAACTCCTAAATCTAAGATCAGTTGTTGACTTTGTCCATGTGTAGAAAACATAGCATAATTCCTGTGGGAGATACTGACACTCAGGGAGACTAAATGTGTAGCATGGGGTATATGTGAAACCTCTACCTTTATAATTTTACTGTAAGCCTAACACTCTTCTAAAAATAAAGTCTGTTAAAAACAAACAGAAAAGAAAACAGTTTGTACAAAATAACCTTGACATTGCTGGGTTTCTAAGACTTGGAAAGAGTAATAGCAGGCTCATCTTTCATAATTGGACTGTGTGTAATGGGGGAGATATTTTCAAAGTGTAGACAGCTGAGTTTACAAAAACAAATTCTGCCAAGCCCAAGGTCTGATGGTAGTGGGTGTAGTTACTGCTTTAGCTCTGAGGAAACAAACAGAAGAAGCAGTTTCCAATATCACTGAAGGTCCCTGTAGGAAAGGAGAAACTCCCTGCATGGTGGTATCTCTGAGTACCTCCTATGATCAGAACCCACTGGGAGCCAAATGGCAAGGGCAGCTGTTGGCACTGTTTAAGCACTCTGATATCACAGAACACAGGGTAGAAGGACTGAGAGGGTATCTGGAGAGGAAGCAGGGTCTGTCCAGCCTATTCCTGTGTCAAAGCACACATTTAAACTATCATTTACTCTCTTCTCTATACTTGTAGCTTGGACCACATCTTGTGTCAGAATCTATACAATGTTTTATATTATCAAGGAAAAATATTTATCAGTGTTCTGGTTGAATTAAATATTTTGGTCTGCTTAAGAAAATATTTTATAAAGAAGCAATAAAATGTTATGCAAGTAAACAGAAACAGTTTTTATGACAGAAGACTTTTTTTTAAACCTTTTTTTGTTTGTTTGTTTTTTTCGAGACAGGGTTTCTCTTTATAGCCCAGGCTGTCCTGGAACTCACTCTGTAGACCAGGCTGGCCTCGAACTCAGAAATCCACCTGCCTCTGTCTCCCAAGTGCTGGGATTAAAGGCATGCGCCACCACCACCCGGCAACAGAAGACTTTTGATGCTGACAGCATCCAACAAATAGCTCTATTGAGTTTCAAGGACTGGTCCTTACCATTTCTTTCTCTCATGGTCATGCTGTGCTCTTCCTGAGAAATTCATCAGTGCTCCCCTCTTTATAAACATTCATGTTCAGTAAAATATTGGCTCACTTTTTGACATCCCCCAAACTCCCATTTTTTAAAGTAGGGCAAATGTTCCAATATGCATACTGCTCGTGCATCCTGGTTCCCAATGGATGACACATACCTTGTTTGTAGGATGTGATCTACTGTGGTGCTTGGGGGAACTGATGCAGACAGGAGGTGGGGGGATGGGCTAGAGAGCCATCCCAGATTCTGTACACTCATGTCCTCCTCACCCAGAGGGAATTATTAGAAAAATAGAGCCTGCTATTTAAACATAAACTCTCACATAACTTGATGCTCTTCAGTGGGGTTTTTCATAGCTCAATTTCAGTTTCATCTCCAAGTGGAGTTTCAGCCTTACTTGTCAGTTACAGATTTGCTCTTGAAAAATGAAAGTAGAAAGTGAAGTCTGGACCCTTCCACCCTAGCTTGACTCATGCTACTGTAGTCTCTGCATCTCCCAGAGGTTGATAGAAGCACAGTGAGGGGGAAATGCTGTGCTGTCTAAACCTCCTCGGAAAAAAAATCATAGTAGTAAAAGCTGGAACTCTGCCTTTCTTGTGAAATCATTCTTCAACCTCTCACAAGATTCTGTGTGCACTTAGAACCCTCCTCCCCCCAGGAATAGATCAGATAGTGTCTGTCTTTCTTTACTTATGTGTGTAGGGTAAAATTCCTTGTTGCTTAGCTGGAAGAAGAGTCGAGATAGGATAACTGTGGTAATGCACTCTAACTTAAAGCAACTTAAAGAGGAAAGGATTTATTTGGATTACACTTCTGGGTCAACATCCATGGCTGAGAGAAATGAAGACAGGAACTCAAGAGGAACTTGAAGCTGAAACCATGGAAAAGGAGTGTTTTGTCAGCTCATGCTTAGGTTTCATATACAGCCCATGACCTGCCCAGAGAATGGTGCTACCAACAGTGGGCTGGACTCTGCCACATCAGTGAACAATCAAGGCCATTCTCATAGGCCAATTTGATTTGAGAAATCCTTCAATTGAGACTCCTTTCTCAGGCAATGCTAGGAAGTGGCAAATTGACTCTTTGGCTAAGAGCAGTTAAAGCTGACCAGACAATATTCAAATATAAAGATGGATGATGATAATGATGCTCAAAACTAACTAAGGGATACAGTTTCCTGAAATAAATATCTCTTATTTGCCATGAATCTTCACCTTAGGTTCCAGGTTGAGGGTCATTGGCAGAGTTAACACTAACACATAAGAAATAGTCAGGACATAAACACTGGGTCATTATTAAAGTCAAACTAAAGGCCAAGTATTCTAATACCTTGAATTTAATTCCATGAAAATTTGGTAGAAAAAATGAAACTATTGATAACATTAGTGAGCCTTTGCAGATTATATTTATTGAGAATTAGACTAGACAAGTTAGCTTGTGGTCTTAGTTTGAACAAGCAGGGTTTTGGACAGCATATCTCAGTGACTCAATCCTGGTTATATTTCAAAGAGAGAAAGAGACTGGGTTTAGAGCATTCATAAGGGACTCTCCTATGATTTACTGTTTGATTAATATTGCCCAGTGAAAGAATCCTTTCCAGATTCAACATATTGCTTTTCCCAGAAAATACATGAAGTGGATGTCTTTTGTAAGTAAAGCTCAAACTTGAACAAATTTATCAAAAGGACATTTCCAGTTCGAATAATGCAAAGCTCTCCGTTGGTCATATAGTTGGGGGTTGAACAAGGGAGAATCCCAAATATATTGCCTGTTACAGACATTTCTGTACAAGTATATCTTGGGTGACAGCTTCTGGTTCGTTTGCAATAGAGTCTTTTTGGAAGGCAACATAAAGCTTTCACTATATCATGTATGTCTGTATACTTTACAATGTTTGATGATAAAATATGGAGAGAGCTTGTCAGAGTGGAAGAGTGACATGTGGTTACATGTAAATTCTTTCTTATGTTTCAGAAGGGAATAGAGGATAGAGCTTGGTGTGCAACCATCATAGTTCCCCTTAAATTCTTGTCAGCATTTGACCAAGAAGATAAGAAACTACTCTAATGACTCCATTTCTTATCCAGAGTTATCTCTTAAAGGAGAAAGAAATAAAATAAAAGCAATAATATAGTAAGCAATTGGAAAACAGGAAATAGATTTTTTTGTTTAGAGGAGTTGTAAAATGCATGGCCTCTTTTCAGAATTCAGAAGTACACAGTGCAGGGACCCAGCCATTTCAGACCAGATTCCAAGGTCATGTTACTCACAGAGGTGAATTTGGACAAATCTCAAAAGTGCTTTCTATGTGGAGACACCTACTGAATTATAGTTCCACAGACATCCCAGTGATTATCCATGACATTGTCGCCATTCTGAGTGACAAGCTACCCCTCAGTCCAGTCTCAGCTCCATCTACCCACTCACTCACCACCATAGTGTGTCACAGATCATTATTGTTTCTTCGATGTCCCCAAACCCATGTGTTTTTCTTTAACTTGCTCAATACCTATTTTTTGAATACCTGTCATGTGCCAGATACTAATGAACAATCAACATAATCCAAGTTTCCATGGGATTTATGCTCCAGTGGGAAGAGCAGATGAAAATAGCAACCTACTTCTACCAACAAATAAATATAAGAAAAATAATCACAAAGTGTGATGGAGGTTAAGAGTGAATAAGATCAAACATGAGTATTGACACGATACAGAGTGGTGAAATAATGTTATAATATACCAGGTACACTGCCAAAGCTCCTGGTACTGTTTAGTCCATTGCCCTTAGAGAGCTTCCAATAAAGCCTATTTTCTTCCAAAACATTAAAAAAAAAAAAAACCAAACAACTAGAGGATGAGGAAGATCATTGTGAAATGCTGTCCTATGGACTTGATAAGACAACTGTGTTCATGAATTCAGAGCAGCTGAGCTTGCCTGCACAAGACCTGCAAAAGATGAGTGTGGTCAACATTGCAGTGTGGATGTGGAGGGGAACATGCTGCTGAGGGCTTCTCCATAACTAATCAGATATTGACGTTTAATAGCTGTTCGGTGAAGAAGGGCCATTTTTCTTTGGGTGAGTGGCTACTGGTGGGTTTCCTATGCTCCAGTGGATGGTTCCACACTCATGTATACATGAGCAGCACTAATTGGAGTCAGTAGGTTTATTTAAAAAAAAAAAAAGATGTGAAATTGGAGTCCTGTTGGGGTAGTTATGAAGAGAGTTAGGATGGAGGTAGGAGTGGATATGATAAAAAATATATTACATGTTAACTAATTAATTAATATATACATTATATATATGCATGTATGCATTATATACATATATATGTATTTTGATCATATATATGAAATGTTCAAAGAATCAATACATAATACTTAAAAACTAAAATAAGCAAAGTGCCAAAGAATCAAAACACGCCATGAAAACATCACATGAAGAGCATAAAATACAGAAGCAAAGACAGTAATATATACAAGCTTTAAAGTAAGAAGACTTCCTAAGGCAGAAAGGATTGAAGGGAGACCCATGTAGTTGCTGTATGTTTATGTGGGGACACAAAGTTCAGATGAAGGAGAAGCTGGGTCACGTCACAAGACTTTGTGCCTTATATCATGGAGTCCTTCTCCAAGGGCATGATTACTTGGGTTTAAGTAAATTCAATTTATGTATTTAGTATTATGACATCTGTGCTATTAATAAATTGACAGAGAGAGGGAGGAGGGGAGAGATGGTGTACTCATGTACAAATTCAGGAGCACTGCAGAGGCAGAATTAATAAGAGAATCTAGGCTCCTCCTTCTTCCTATGTCCTGTTGTTTGATGGTTCACCCAAAGAGTTTTCTCTCTGGAAAGGTTACTTTGAAATGATAGAGAGTCTCTAGGGTTCTCTGAGCATCTCATGCTAGGTGTCTACAGTCTAGCACAGCACAATTATGACTTCATATTTACATTCTGAAAGACTGTGACAATTTACAGTATGGAAGCTGTGCCATGCCTGATTTTTTTGTACCTTCAAAACAGCTCAGAGCTCAGGATTCTCATGTGCCAGTGAAGTATGCCCTCTGGCTTCTTGGAGAGCTCTTCAAAGCCCAACAACCACCAAGAGGGAGAAAATCTAAGGGCTCACAACTGATATTGAAAGGACCTTGGAAGAGCTAGCATATGCCAAGGATACCTGTATCTCTTAGACTTGACTAAGAAGTCTCAGACGGGAAGCCTAATTGATCTTTCCAATGACATTTCACGAGAAGTTCTTGACCAAGGGTGGACTCTTTCAAAAACACTTCAAATTCCATTTTCGGACCTGCTGAGACAATTGCAGGTCAGAAGTGATTGCCACACACAGTTTGTCAGACACTGTCATTTTTGACAAGGAGTTTACATTTATCAGTGTGTGTCTAGGAACTGTTGGATAGCAGTCATAACCAAGCTGTCACTACTGCCTTCCATGTCATTCAAGAAAATTCATTTTAATTCAGCTCCATAATGATTAAGTGCCCAACGTGCACCAGGCATTGGACCTAGCTGGAAGGGTAGAAATGGAGGTGAGAGTATTTCTAAACTCTCCCTATCCTGTAATAGAGACTGCTAAATGCATATTTGTAACTGGGGACATGTATATTGTAGCATGTATGCATATCTCCAACATTGTATGTATGTGCCTGTTAGGAGAGACATGTAGAATGTTTTATTTATTATTCCAGGAAGAGGAAGGGCACATATAAATTGGCTAAATGGGAACTTGAGTCTGCCCTCTGTGTCACTAGTCTCTCTGTTAAATTCCCTGGTGAAGAGATGCCCAAAGTGTAGGGACAGAGGCTCCAGACCTTCACTATCTGGGATAAGGTCAGTTGCGTTGTTAGGACACATGCAGTCTCTACAAAACCACTTAAGTCTTTATCTCAGTTTATCCAACTGTAAGATGGGACAATGATAGTATATTCCTTCTAGTGTAGGCTTGAGAACTAAAGGAGCATGTATGAACAGGAAAAGGTCATTCTAGGCAGAAGAGACAGTATCAGCAAACTCAAAAGATCTGTGCAGACTCAAGAAAGAGCAAGCCCCTGGGGTGGCAGAATGTGGGGTGCATTTGAAAAGGGCATTGGAAACATGGTTTGTGACTCAGTTGTTGAAGGACATTGAAGACCTGGTAAAATAAAAGAAAACAAAAACATGCTCCATGCTTTTGACAATAAGAAGTAACAAGAATTCTTCCAGTGAGAATGGAAAGGTTACACACAATGGTGGGAGGCAAGGAGAGGCAGAAAATCTGAGCAGGCAGTTATAGGGGAAACCTGGGAGAAGTGATTCAGAATATGGATCAGGAAGACTGCACCAGGCAATGCTAACCCACTGAGCTCAAGCTTCAAGGTCCCTTTAGTCCTGACAATTTCTCTTCCTTTGTTCAATATTCCAAGAATTCCTCAGGTCTTTAGGTGTGCCCAATGTGCCAGAAAACGCTGGCTCTACACTGAAACTCACTTTGGGGATGTTTTAATTTTATCTCCTGACAGCCTTTGACATCTTTAATTCTCTACCCCTGCAGCTTAGTAGGAAATCATAATCAGAAACACAGGAGCTTATAGATGTTCTAATGATGGACAGTTTAGGAGATCAATAAGTGAGCAGGTAATTTGTGGAAACCATGGATGGGCTAGGGACAGGGTCTTCTCATCAGGTAGCCTTGTCAAGGAAAGCAGCCTGGGTAAGAGCAAGGCAATCAAATCTGTATTTGGGGGACTATTAAAATGCTGCTCTTATATAATGCAGATTGGAGGAGGGGAAAACAATGTATTTCCTTATAGAGATACAAAGAACGAATCCATACAATGTACTAGCTGCGATCCTCAAGTGTGGCCACAGAAACCTGCATGCACACTTCCATCTTTGCAATTTCCTTCTTTCACAAAGTCATTAGCTCCATTTTAAGGATGAGAAAATTGAGTCCCCGAGAATGCTAACATCACATCAATAGTAAGGGGAGAGAGGAATGTTAATAAAAGCAATTGGTAATTAATGAATACTTGAATGAAGGTGTGAAGGACATAGAATAAGCAATTGTAAGACAGCAGAAGAGATTACACATTTGGTTACAAACAACATCAGGGAGGTGGGAAAGGGGGCCCCTTGTTAACCTGAGCAGTCATCCAAAGAAATTACCCTCAAATGAGACTATGTAGTAAAGAAGAGTGAAATTTACTCAAGATGACAACAAAATACACTGCTTTGGCAACGTCAGCACAATTTTCTGTGATCAAGACCAAGGTCTTCTGTCAGTATCTACTCTTGTCTGTGGCATTGGAAATAGATACCATTTCAACTGTAGAGTTTATTAGGTCAACTCAACAAATGTTTCGAGTTTCCTGGAGTCTGTGTCCTTGAGAATAAAAACTGGAGTCTGTGTATCTAGGCAGAGCTACAGATCTTGTCTGGAATGGGCTACATGATGGTGTTCTAAAGGCAAAGCACACGTACCAGTCATTCTAACCAGTGCTGGGATATAGACAGGTAGGAAATACACAAGAGATGAGTTCAGATTCCATAGTCTTCCTAAACAGCCATCATGTAGACAGTGCAGACTCAGTTGTAACTAGAAAACAGATTCATAAGACAGCCTTTCCAATAACTCTCAATAGACAAGTGCTATGGTTAATCTTGACTGCCAACATGGTAGGATCTAGCATTAACCCAGAGATGAATCTCTAGGAATGTCCATAAAAGAGTTTCTAAATTATGTTAAGTGAGGTTGGAAGACCTACCCTAACTGGGTAGCACCTTTCTCCGGGTGAGGGTCCTGGATTATAAACAGAGGAGAAAGCAAGCTGAACACTAGCATTCACCTCTCACAACTTTCTACTGTGGATGCAATGTGACCAGCTACCTTACACACTTACTGTAATGTCTTCTCTTTCAGGAATGACTGCATCCTTGCACCACGAGGCAACATAAACCTTTCATTGATTAAGTTGCTCTCCTTAGGCATTTTTGTCACACTAACAAGAAAAGTAACTACTAGACCATGCTCATATCTGACAGGGTATGCACCCTATAAGGAAGACATAATAATCTAAAATGTGAATTGTAGAATAAAAAGAAGAGCTATGAAATCTTTAAGAGCAAGAGGCAGTAGATGACAAGGAAAACTGTTTTCAAAACACAACAGGGTAGTTGCACACATGAACTCACAGTGATTGTGACGACATGCACAAGCTCAAGCCAGACAAAATCTCATCATGGAGATTAGAGGTGGACAAGGAGTCCACACCTAGCTGAGGACATAAAGTTTAACTGAGAGTGTGAGGAAAGGGAAAGTCAGTTTTCTTTAAGTGCATGACCCCTGATAAGGCAACCAACCCAAACAGATTTTTATGCCAAGTACAGTGGAACGCTTCTTTAATCCCAGCACTAGGGAAGCAGAGGCAGTTGGATCTCTGTGAGATTGAGGCTACTCTGGTCTAGAAAGAGTTCAAGGACAGTCAAGGCTACATGGAGAAACCCTGTCTCAACAAATCAAAAAAGAAAAAAAAAACAAGTGATAACATAAAAGTTGGATGGGTGCGGAATAAGAGTGGATCTGGGAGAAGGGGTTCAGGGATGTATAGGATCAAAATGCAAGGAAATCTCAAGGAATTAATACAAATATTTTTTAAAATTAAAAGGAGGGGGAAAATAGCAAGGAATATTGACAAGATCAGAGTGCTGGGAGATGAAGGTAGAAGCTTTGAATTCCTAACGGGGGGGTGGGGAGGGGGTTTACTGACTTTGGTGGTAAAAGCATTTCTGGAGTATAATACTGACTAGAAGCATGCTTTCTCTGCAAGTGGGCTTCATGCATAGATCTTCTGGGCTTAACCACTCCATCTTTTTCTTGCAATGTTTGGTCTTTGAGTCATAGAAGCCTTCTTTCCTGCTTCCAGTTCTTTCCTTGCCAAGGCTACCATCCAGGAATTTCAGAATAATTTGTGCCAAGACAGAAACTCCCCCTCCCCTCTGTTTTAGAATTCTGGCCTGTCCTGACCTGCCTTTGACCTTGGAAGAGACACAGCTGAGTACCTTTGCAATTAGGCCCAGCCTTATGTCGAAGAAGCCATTGCAGCCAGTCTCCTCTGCCTGCTGTACTTCTGTGTGAGCCTACAGCTCATGTTTCACAGCAGGTGACCTGGTGCTGACACCTAGCAAATTCTGACTGCCATCAATCTGTCTTTGGAATCTTCCAGCCAACCATCATAGGATATCACATTGGGGCTGACATGTTTGGGGCCAAGTCCCAGGCAGGAGATGTGTGTCACCTCGGGATGACAGTGTGATCAAAATGCATGATGGAAAAGGCCTAACCATCCCTCCATCACTCAGGAACAAGGAGGCAAAAGCTGTCAGGGTACCATTGTCAGGTGTGGGAGAGGCAATTCCTGACAGGTGATTAATGGCAAGAGCCAGTAATCAGGCAGGTTCTGCCAAGAGAAACGGGCAGGTACGGATGCGTTTTCTATGGCAGTGCATACCTCCCCCCACTCTTGACCTCTGGTTTGACAATTATTATAGAAAGCCTTCAGAGATGACCATCTTTCCTCCTGATTCCAAATGTTTGTAATGCATTAATCTAGAGACTGCTTAGGAATCTAACTCTGGAATATTCTCCAAAGCCCATGTCTTCAAGGTTGCTTTTGCAGAATGGTTTTGGAAAAGGCAGCAGAAGCTTTAAAGGATAAAAGCCGTTGGGAAGTTTTAGGTCATTTGGTACATGACCTCAAAAGGAGATTGTGAGATACCAGCCTTATTTCATTTCTTTTTGGTTCCTGGTGGGGTAAAAAAATTTCCTCTGCTGTGCATACACACACCATAAACTTACACTAGTCTAAAAGCAAATGGACCCTGCTTATAAAACTATCAACCCCATAGGCCAAAGTGAACCTTTCTGGTTTTTAAGTTAGCGCATATAGTTTGTCACAGTAATAGAAAACTGTTAAATACATATAATGTATAATATATAAATGTATTATATGCAACCTACACACATACATGAGATGAAGGATATTTCTAGTGAAGCTTCACTACATCCTGTTTGGGAAATGAATGAAATACTTTGTAGATAACTAGTCCCAGATTTCTGTGATGCTCGGGGAAGCTCTCTCTCCCTACTTGCTGGTAGAAGGTCTCTCAGCAGTCTCCCTTCTAACTTTAGCCTCCATTAGTGTGAGCTGTGAGCTAGGAGGACAGATAGAGGATCCCATGGAGAAAGCAAATCATCCATCCCTGCTGCCATTCCCTGTTCTTGTTCTAGCTCTGCATCAACCCTCATGAGCCCTGTCCCTTTCTGACTTCCCTCTAGATGAACCATTACCTTACTTGCCCAGAGCTATGTACCTTAAACTATACAGAAATAATACATCGTTTTTGTTTTCTTTTCTTTCCAGATTCCAGTTTTTCAATTTATTGACTGGTTTAAGTGTTTGGAGTAAGCAGAGATACAGAGTCTCTGGTCAGCTAGCATCTGTGACAATTAATCTTGGTTGTCGATCTGACTGGAACTGAAGTCAACTAAATTGCAAGACATCAGGCCCTCCTGTGAGGGACTTTCTTGGTCATGTTATCTGAAGTGGAAAGACCCACACCAAATGTGGGTAGCACCTTCCAGTGGCAACTCAGGTAGAAGGATAAGGAAAAAGGAAAAGTGTCTTTTCTTGCCTGCTTACACTCTGATGTTTGAACTAGCTCTTTGAGGATTTCAATGCAGACTGAAGACCAGAAGATCCACAGGAGTTCTTCCGGGCCTTCAGCTCCATGCTGGTACTACTGAAACACTCTGCCTTATAGACTGAGCAAATATTCTCAATATTCAAATATGAGACTGCCAGGCTTAAAATAACCAGTCAAGCTAATAAATCATATCTATATGAAAGCAAGCTACCATCTGTCACTATCTCTATTGTACTATCTTTATCTATCTATCTATCTATCTATCTATCTATCTATCATATATAATTTCATTCTGTCAGTCTGTTCCTCTAAAGAACCTTGACTAATGTAACATCTCTATATGTAGGAGTTTGAAGATACAGACCAAATGTTACCTTTTTTGTGACCCTTTCAATTCCTTAGTCATTTCCTTCTTCTGTAGATACAAGGAACCTTCTTTAAACCACCAACCTCACTGTAATTTGTAGTTTAATGTGTATCTCTCGACAACACTGTATCCTGCCCTGCTGTACTCATAGTGTATGCTCCCTAAGCACTGGGAACATTATCAGCTCATAGCAGAGACTCAGCACTGCTACATTTGAGTATTCTTAGGGAAGATGAATATCAAAAGGAATTCTAGTTCAGTGTAGGAAGCCTGACTGCCAGCTGCAGCAGAGACCCTGTGAATGAGTGAAAAAAGCCTCCAGTTTGGAATATTCCAGAAGGTTGTCTTGTCTTGAGTGGGATGCACTTCCCTCATCTGTGTATGCTGTTAACTGTGGGATCCCTCTGCATTAACTCAGGACCTCAGGTCATATCCCTATGGTCTTGAAACTCACATTCCTTTCCACAGACAGGTTTTCCTCCTCTGTGGCTGTCTTTGCTGCAGTGACACAAAACAGTCCACCGGTCCTCTCTCCTCTGCCACTCACCGCTTTCCAGCTGGTACTCCACTGCCCTCCCTCTGGTTCCTGAATGCTTCCCCAGGGCTTCCTGCCCTCCCAAGACCAGTCATCTCAGTATCATTCTACAACCTTCTGCCCCGGGAGACTGGCTGCAGTGTTATGTCTTTCTTTTTCTCACTCTCTATATCATAAAAGAGTTACTTACTTGAATAGGAAGTCTATTCCCTAGGAGACAGACTAGAAATTCTTTCTACAGTACTTCACTGTTTCTCATTTTCCCTTCAGTGAGGCAGCAGGGTGCTGAGGCCAGGGTTTACACACACAGCTCTGAAGACATTTCTCTGGCCTTGGGAGCCTCTGTTCTGACTGCCTTTATTCTTCTGTTGCTCTCCCTTCAGTGGCAGAGAAAGTAGCGTTAGTAACTTGTGCTTGCCAACAGCAATGCCCTGACTTCCATGATGCCTTCATAAAAAAGGGCTTCAGTTTCTGATCACCAAGACCATCAAGTATGTTTCTGGGTCCTATTCTCTGTTGTCGTCTTCCAGATTTCAAATCTACTTAGAGATTCTTTTAAAAGATGCAGTTTGATTTGCTCTTTCAACCAACCTGGCAGCATTTAAATAGGTTTATATGATTCAGAACACAAAAAGTCATAGTAGAATCACTCTTTTAAAAAGGATTTATTTTTAGCTGTGGATATATGAATGTGTATTATGTGGGCATATGTGTACTCTTGTGAGTGCAGGTTTCTGCAGAGTCCAGAGGAAGGTGTCATTAGATCCCCGAGAGCTGGAGTTGTAGGTGGTTGTGAACTGGTCAACATGGATTCTGGGAACTAAATTTGAGTCTTCTTGAAGAGCGGCAATCACTCTTAACCACTGAGTCATCTCTCTAGTTTCAATATTAGTTTTAAAACTAATATAATTGAAAGAATATAATAGTCCAAATATTTCAAACATTTTCAATGCATAAGTTTATTGTGTGCATAAAATAACATGAGTTTAATATGAAAATGTTTCCAAGTAGGTGGTAAATGGAGGAGTTGCTTTTTGAAAATCAGCTAATTCCAAAGCTCACATTTCCAGAATTCTGCCGTGTTTCCTCATCTGGTCTTGTATCACACACCTGAATCCCTCTGCATGAACCCTTTGCTTAAAAGATAAAGTTATATCTTTATCTTTTGTCATTTTAGCATTTCACTGTTGAGACAGAACATGGTTCTTTGTCCATAGCAGACACTAAAAATAAAATGCTTGCTGAACAGAGGTTCTTCTAATCTGATGTGAGAATGAAACATTCCTGGTGGACACTTAAAATGCTTGGTAATTTTGATTAACTAGATGTCTGTGCTCTAATCCAGAAAGGCTGGGTTCTCACTCTGAATTGACTTTCTATATCTCTTTGATCTAGAAACGGTACAGTAGGTTGTTTGTGGCAGCATTTGTGTTTTTTACCATCTGTTGACCCTCATACCAGCTTTCTGAATCTTTTCCTTTCCTCTGTCATTTCCTTCCTCAGCTTGTTCTCCTGAACAGTCTTGCCTAGACTGATGCTGAACTATCTTCACAGGATGCAGAAGCAGCTTTATTACCATGCTGCTCAACACACTAAGTCTTTAGTGAGAGAAACTGCAGGAAGTTATTTTTTCCTTTCAGTAGACAGGGTTAATTGGAGGCATCAAATATCCGACACACCCAAAGATTATTAAATCAAGTCCTTGACTCCTAATCTATACTGTTACCATGATGAAAGTGAACCTCTCTCTTAAGTAATAAGACAACTCCACTCTCAACCTCTGCCCATCCAACATGATCAACAGCCACAGGGTGCTTTCTGTAGACATGCTCAGTGCAAGGGAAAGGAAAATGTGTGCTTTTTTTTCCTCCATGTAATTCTGAGTACACTAGTGGTCGCTTTTGGAGGTGTGTTGTGACATCACAGTAGGTCTTAGCATCTTCATGTTTAAAGATGACTTACTCTTAATTAAAGATGAAATTAGGAATACTTGGGACTGGGGAATAGATCAGTTGCTAAAGTGACTGCCACACAAGCATGAGAACCCATGTTCAATTCCCAGTACCTCTGTAAAAATCTAGACATGACAGTCCACACCTGTGATCCATCATTGCGCTAATGCAGATGGGAGCTCCGAGGCTTGCTGACCAGCTAGGACAGCTGAGTAAGTGAAACTTCAGGTTTAGAAAGAAAGCCAGCAAGAGGAACGCAACTGTGGATGAAACTCAGTGTAAACCTCTGGCCTACACACACACTCACTCACATGTGCACAGAACACAAACATGTGAGAGTTCACACACATACACATATTCACTCACATGTGCACACAACACAAACATGTGAGGTGAGAATAAACACAATCACATGTGCACACAGTACAAACATATGTGAGAGTAAACACACATATACTCACATGTGCACACAGCAAAAACATGTGTGAGAGCAAACACACAGATACCCACATGTACACACAACACAAACACATGTGAAAGCACACACACAGACACACACACAGACACACACACACACACACACACACACACACACACACCACCTGCCTCAAATCTACAGTGAGAGAATAGCAGGGCTAGGTATCAGCAGTGATTCTTGTTTATATTGTCATTTTAAAATTAATTCTGAAGTACCCTTCTCCAAGTTATGAAAAAGAAGAACAAATATGATTTGGACAAAGGTCCTCCAGCTTCACAAAATCTGTCCCACAACTAAGTAGACATGAGTCAAGTGGAGAGTTTACCTTTGGGGGATGAGATTTTGACCCCTTAGAGTAGAACACGATCAGTTAGCTACAGAGGTCCCAAGGGAGGGTCCTAGGAACTGTGTGGGCTTGTCCTGCAGAGCGGGGTTACCACTGTGCTCTCCAAGGCTTCCATACTTGATAGATGAGGTGACTCCAGGCTCCTGTGTGGATATCTGCACAAGGAAAGTGCTGAATACATGTCAGGTGTTATGACACAGCTCTTGTAAAAAAAAATGTTCCCACTTATTGGTGTGGATTCTTTGTTGAGTAGTTCAGAAATGATAATACTTCCTGGTAATAGCAGTCAGAATAGAAGGATAAATGCCCCCGATCTTCTATACTCTGCCCAATATTTTACTGTTTTCCCCCCTTCCCTATAATCCAAGATGGCCCAGAACAGGAGAAGAAAATATTTCTTTTTTGTTCCTCAGTTTTGTGATTGAGGCCAGCAGCAAGGAAGGAGTTTACATGAGTGTGCCATAAAAAAAGAAATCAGAATTTTCTTTTTAATGTCTAGAACATGATGTATTTGTTTTGTGGATTCATTCTAACATATGCTCCCACTGTGGATGGAGATGTGCGGTTTGTTGGAAGGAAACTCAGTAAACAGAAGGGTTTCAGTCTAATGAATGCTGTAATCTCCTTTTAGGACAATTGTCTGGTTCCTGAATTATTCTCCTTAGTTGTTCCACCCCTGTGAGTACTCTGGCTTCCTATGATTAATCCAGACTTATGTAATAGGACGCTAGAGAGATGCTCATCATTTGGTCCTTGGGTCACTGAACTTCAGGCTCACACATTACTCACACAAGTACATAGGGCTACCTAAAGAGGCTGGGCATCTGTCTTTCTCATCTTCAAGTTTGGCTAAAACTTGCACTTGGCTCTAGTGTTAGAGAAACATCACAGGGATAAAGAAATGTCCTTTTTCTCTTTTCTATGCAATTTGAAGGTCTCATGTAGTCCTACTGGCCTCAAGTTCTCTATGCAGCAGAAAACAACCTTGAACTCCTGACCTTTCTGCCCCCACTTCCCAGGTGCTGGGATCACCAGAATTTGCTGCTATACTACATCAGTGTATGCAATGGTAGCAACGGAACCCAGGGCCTCTTGAGTGCTTACTCTACCAGCTTAGCTACAGTACCTGCCCTCTTTAGATTTTGAAGGGATGAAAAAAATGCTACACACTCCATGGGATTGCTTCTCTAGCATGCACAGGGATGGCTCTGTGACTATGTGAAGCTGCTATGAGCCACCTCAGTGAATTGTAAGGAATTCAAATCCTTTCTCATCATCTCACTGGAGTTTAGTTAGACCATGAAGATAGTTTAAGAGTGTGTGTCCTGGTTTGAATGAGAAATGTCCTCCATTGGTTCCACTGAACATTTGGTCCCCAGTTGGTGGCAGTGTGGGGGAGCTTTTGGGAATGGAGTTTTGCTGGCGAAAGTGTCATTGAAGGTGGGTCTTGAGCATCGAAAGCCTCCCATTACTCCTAGTTTACTTTCTCTGCTTCATGCTTCAGGTTAAGGATGCGAACTCTCAGCTTCTGGCCCTGGCTGCCATGTTTGCTGTTTCCTTCCATGCCACACCACCATGATCAACCATATGACTTCCCTATATTGATGGAGAATCCCCTTGTACTATGAACCAGAATAAAACCCCATTGTCCCTTTACTTACTTTGGACAGAATATTTTATCACAGCAACATAAAAAAAAGAATTAAAGCAAATTAACACCATATACTCTTACACTTTTTTTTTATTGGATGATTTATTTACATTTCCTATGTTGTCCCCTTACCCCATCCCCCACCACCCCCTCGGAACCCCCAATCCCCTCGCCCCTCCTCCTTCTTCTCTGTGGATGTAACCTCTATCTACCCCCCCCCACTCCCACCTCCCCACCCTCAAAATTCCCACCCCCTGGGGCATCCAGCCTTCATGAGGTCAAGGTTCTCTTCTTCCACCTATGCCCAGCAGGGCCCTCCACTTTTACATATTCAGCTGAAGCCCTGGATCCCCCCCTAAGTGCTCCCAGGCTGGTGGTTTAGACCCTGGGAGCTGTGGTTGGTTGGTATTGTTGCTCTCCTCATTGTGCCTTAAATCCTTTCAGCTCCTTCAGTCTTCACTCTAACTCCTCTATTGAGAACCCCATGATCAGTTCAATGGCTAGTTGTGAGCATCTGCCTCTGAATATGTCTGACTCTTGAAGGCCTCTGAGGAGATATCCATATCAGGCTCTTATCAGCATGCACTTCCTGTCTTCCACATCAGCATCTACCTTTGGTGATTGCACATGGGATAGATACTCAGGTGGAGTGGTCTTGAGACGGCCCCTCCTCCAGTTTCTGTCCCTCACTTTGTCTCCATATTTGCTCCCTTGAGTATTTTGTTGCTCCTCCTAAGAAGGACCGAATCACCCTCACTTGGTCTTCCTTCTTTATGGGCTTCATGTGGCCTGTGAGTTGCATCTTGGGCATTTCAAGGTTCTAGGCTAATATCCAATAATCAGTGAGTGAATACCATGTGTGTTCTTTTGTGATTGGCTTACCTCACTCAGGATGATAATTTCTAGTTCCAACCATTTACCTAGGAACCTCTCGAATTCATTGTTTTTAATAGCTGAGTAATACTCCATTGTGTAAATATACCACATTTTTTGAATCCATTCCTCAGTTGAAGGCCATCTGGGTTCTTTCCAGCTCCTGGCTATTATAAATAAGGCTGCTATGAACATAGTTGAGCATATGTCCTTGTTATATGTTCGAGCATCTTCTGGGTATATGCCTAGGAGTGGTATAGCTGGATCCTCGGGTAATGCTATGTCCAATTTTCTGAGGAACCGCCAGACTGATTTCCAAAGTGGTTGCACCATCTTGCAGTCCCACCAACAATGGAGGAGTGTTCCTCTTTTGCCACACCCTCGCCAGCATCTACTATCACCTGAGTTTTTAATCTTAGCCATTCTGACTGGTGTGAGATGGAATCTCAGGGTTGTTTTGATTTGCATTTCCCTGACGACTAAGGATGCTGAACATTTCTTTAGATGCTTCTCGGCCATTCGAGTTTCTTCCGTTGAAAATTCTTTGTTAAGCTCTATACCCCATTTTTTAATAGGGTAATTTGGTTGTCTGGAGTCTAATTTCTTGAGTTCTTTGTATATATTGGATATTAGCCCTCTATCAGATGAAGGATTGGTAAAGATCTTTTCCCAATTTGTTGGTTGTCGTTTTGTCCTATTGACAGTGTCCTTTGCCTTACAGAAACTTTGCAATTTTATGAAGTCCCATTTGTCAATTCTCGATCTTAGAGCATATGCCATTGGAGTTCTGTTCAGGAACTTTTCCCCTGTGCCCAAGTATTCGAGGGTCTTCCCCACCTTCTCTTCTATTAGTTTCAGTGTATCTGGTTTTATGTGGAGGTCCTTTATCCACTTAGACTTGAGCTTTGTACAAGGGGATAAGAATGGATCAATTTTCATTCTTCTACATGTTGTCTTCCAGTTGAACCAGCACCATTTGTTGAAAATGCTGTCCTTTTTCCACTGGACAGTTTTAGCTCCTTTGTCAAAGATCAAGTGACCATAGAAGTGTGGGTTCATTTCTGGGTCTTCAATTCTATTCCATTGATCTTCCTGCCTGTCTCTGTACCAATACCAGGTAGTTTTTATCACTATTGCTCTGTAGTACAGCTTGAGGTCAGGGATGGTGATTCCTCCAGAAGTTCTTTTGTTGTTGAGAATAGTTTTCGCTATCCTGGGTTTTTTGTTATTTCATATGAATTTGAGAATTTCCTTTTCTAACTCTGTGAAGAATTGAGTTGGGATTTTAATGGGGATTGCATTGCATCTGTAGGTTGCTTTTGGCAAGATGGCCATTTTTATTATATTAATCCTGCCAATCCATGAGCATGGGAGATCTTTCCATCTTCTGAGATCTTCTTCAATTTCTTTCTTCAGAGACTTGAAGTTCTTGTCATAGAGGTCTTTCACTTGCTTGGTTAGATTCACACCAAGGTATTTTATATTATTTGCAACTATTGTGAAGGGTGTCATTTCCCTAATTTCTTTTTCAGTCTGTTTATCTTTCATGTAGAGGAAGGCTACTGATTTGTTTGAGTTGATTTTATAACCAGCCACTTTGCTGAAGTTGTTTATCAGGTTTAGGAGTTCTCTGGTGGAAGTTTGGGGGTCACTTAAGTATACTATCATATCATCTGCAAATAGCGATATTTTGACTTCTTCCTTTCCTATTTGTATCCCTTTGACTTCTTTTTGCTGTCTAATTGCTCTGGCTAAGACTTCCAGTACTATATTGAATAGGTAGGGGGAGAGTGGGCAACCTTGTCTAGTCCCTGATCTTAGTGGGATTGCTTCAAGTTTCTCTCCATTTAGCTTGATGTTGGCTACTGGTTTGCTGTAAATTGCTTTTACTATGTTTAGGTAGGGGCCTTGAATTCCTGATCTTTCCAAGACTTTTATCATGAAGGGATGTTGAATTTTGTCAAATGCTTTCTCAGCATCTAGTGAGATGATCATGTGTTTTTTTTCTTTAAGTTTGTTTATATAGTGGATTACATTGATGGATTTCTGAATATTGAACCATCCCTGCATTCCTGGGATAAAACCTACTTGATCATGATGGATGATTGTTTTGATGTGGTCTTGGATTCGGTTTGCTAGAATTTTATTGAGTATTTTTGCATCGATGTTCATAAAGGGAGATTGGTCTGAAGTTCTCTTTCTTTGTCGGGTCCTTGTGGGGTTTGGGTATGAGTGTAATTGTAGCTTCATAGAACGAATTGGGTAGTGTTCCTTCTGTCTCTATTTTGTGGAATAGTTTGAAGAGAATTGGTATTAGGTCTTCCTTGAAGGTCTGATAGAATTCAGCACTAAAACCATCTGGTCCTGGGCTTTTTTTGGTGGGGAGACTTTTGACGACTGCTGCTATTTCCTTAGGGGTTATGGGACTGTTTAGATGGTTTATCTGCTCCTGGTTTAACTTTGGTACCTGGTATCTGTCTAGGAAGTTGTCCATTTCATCCAGGTTTTCCAGTTTTGTTGAGTATAGGCCTTTGTAGGAGGATCTGATGATTTTTTGAATTTCTTCAGTTTCTGTTGTTATGTCTCCCTTTTCAGTTCTGATTTTATTAATTTGGATACTGTCTCTGTGCCCTCTGATTAATCTGGCTAAGGGTTTATCTATCTTGTTGATTTTCTCAAAGAACCAACTCCTGGTTTTATTGATATTTTGTATTGTTCTTTCTGTTTCTATTTGGTTGATTTCAGCCCTGAGTTTGATTATTTCCTGCCTTCTACTCCTCCTGGGTGTATTTGCTTCTTTTTGTTCTAGAGCTTTTAGTTGTGCAGTCAACTTGTTAGTGTGTGCTCTTTCCAGTTTCTTTTTGTAGGCACTTAGAGCTATGAGCTTTCCTCTTAGCACTGCCTTCATGGAGTCCCACAAGTTTTGGTATGATGTGTCCTCATTTTCATTGAATTCTAAAAAGTCTTTTATTTCTTTCTTTATTTCTTCCTTGACCAAGTCGTCATTGAGTAGAGAGTTGTTCAGTTTCCATGTGCACGTGGGTTTTCCATTGGTTTTGTCATTATTAAAGACCAGTCTTAGTCCGTGGTGATCTGATAAGATGCAAGGGATTATTTCAATCTTTTTGTATCTGTAGAGGCTTGTTTTGTGACCAATTATATGGTCTATTTTGGAGAAGGTACCATGAGGTGCTGAGAAAAAGGTATATTCTTTTGTTTTAGGATGAAATGTTCTATAGATGTCTGTTAAGTCCACTTGGTTCATAACTTCTGTTAATTTCAAAGTGTCTCTGTTTAGTTTCTGTTTCCATGATCTGTCCATTGCTGACAGTGGGGTGTTGAAATCCCCCACTATTATTGTGTGAGGTGTAATGTGTGTTTTGAGCTTTAGTAAAATTTCTTTTATGTATGTAGGTGCCCTTGCATTTGGAGCATAGATATTCAGAATTGAGAGTTCACCTTGGTAGATTTTTCCTTTGATGAGTATGAAGTGTCCTTCCTTATCTTTTTTGATTAATTTTGGATGAAAGTCGATTTTATTTGATATTAGAATGGCTACTCCAGCTTGTTTCTTGGGACCATTGGCTTGAAAAATTGTTTTCCACCCTTTTATTCTGAGGTAGTGCCTGTCTTTGTCACTGAGGTGCGTTTCTTGTATGCAGCAAAATTCTGGGTCTTGTTTGTGTATCCAGTCTGATAGTCTGCGTCTTTTTATTGGGGAATTGAGACCATTGATGTTAAGAGATATTAAGGAAAAATGATTGTTGCTTCCTGTTATTTTTGTTATTAGAGGTAAAGTTATGTTTGTATCTTCTTTTGGGGTTGTTGGAAGATTACTTACTTGCTTTTTCTAGGTTGTAGTTTCCCTCCTTGTGTTGGCATTTTCCATCAATTATCCTTTGAAGTGCTGGGTTTCTGGGAAGATATTGTGCAAATTTGGTTTTTTCATGGAATATCTTGGTTTCACCATCTATAGTGATTGAGAGTTTTGCTGGGTATAGTAATCTGGGCTGGCAATTGTGTTCTCTTAGGGTCTGTATGATGTCAGTCCAGGCTCTTCTGGCTTTTATAGTCTCTGGTGAGAAGTCTGGTGTAATTCTTATAGGTCTGCCTTTATAAGTTACTTGACCTTTTTCCCTTACTGCTTTTAGTATTTTTTCTTTGTTTTGTGCATCTGATGTTTTGATTATTATGTGACGGGAGGTATTTCTTTTCTGGTCTAGTCTATTTGGTGTTCTGTAGGCTTCTTGTATGTTTATGGGCATCTTGTTCTTTAGGTTAGGGAAGTTTTCCTCAATAATTTTGTTGAAGATATTTACTGGCCCTTTAAGTTGGGAATCTTCATTCTCATCTATACCTATTATCCTTAGGTTTGGTCTTCTCATTGTGTCCTGGATTTCCTGGATGTTTTGAGTTAGGAGTTTTTTGCATTTTGCATTTTCTTTGACAACTGTGTCAATATTTTCCACCGTATCTTCTGCATTTGAGATTCTCTCTTCTATCTCTTGTATTCGGTTGGTGATGCTTGCGTCTGTGACTCCTGATCTCTTTCTTAGGTTTTCTATCTCCATGGTTGTCTCCCTTTGAACTTTCTTTATTGTTTCTATTTCTAGTTTCAGATCCTGAATGTTTTTGTTTAATTCCTTCTTTGTGTTTTCTTCCATTTCTTTAAGGGATTTCTGTGATTTCTCTTTAAGGGCTTCTATCTGTTTACTTGTACTCTCCTGTATTTCTTTAAGGGAGTTACTTAATTCCTTCTTATAATCCTCTATCATCATCATGAGAAGTGATTTTAATTCTGAATCCTGCTTTTCAGGTGTGATGGGGTGTTCAGGGCTTGCTATATTGGGAGAACTGGGCACTGATGATGCCAAGAAACTTTGGTTTCCGTTGCTTATGTTCTTGTGCTTGCCTTTCGCCATCTGGTTAACTCTAGTGGTACCTGCCCTCACTGTGTAAAGCTGGAGTCTGTATTTCCAGTTATCTTGCTTATTGCAGAGCTCCTCAGGGTCCAGAGGTCTCTGTGGTCTTATGCTCCTAATCTCCTGGGTGGAAGAACTCCTGGGACTCAGGCCACCTCTTGGATCTGGAAATCCTTCTGCTCTGAGTGCAGTGGGTCCTCGATGACTCAGGGTTCAGTTTCAGCTGCTCTGAGTGCAGTGGCTCCTGGATGACTCAGGTTTCAGTTTCTCAACAGAACAGGAGCAGACAGACTCTGTGTCTGCTCCAGCCCAGAGGACCAGGCAGGGGCGGAAGGG
>NW_021604676.1:1125675-1228964 GCF_004785775.1 Grammomys surdaster | reverse complement strand
AGCAGACCGACTCTGTGTCTGCTCCAGCCCAGAGGACCAGGCAGGGGTGGAAGGGCACTCTTACACTTTTAAAATGAATCTCGTCTCTGTTAGTCTTCATTCATATCAGCTACCTCATGCCAGCTTGCTAAGCAATAGCCTCCCTTGCTCTGTACATTGTCTTGTTTGTACTAAAGTCCACACAGATACCCAAGCCCTGACATATAGATATTACCCAGCCAAAAGAGTAGGAACTTTGACTCAGTTGAGGCTAACATTTTACTTCCTGGGGAAAAAAATGAGCTAGGCAATCAACACTATAAATTATATTCATTTATAAAGAAAATTAGTCTGACTTTTGGCACACCCAAAATATATGATGAGATTTTATTATGTCTCCTAGTTTAAAAGCCTAAGACTAAGAACATTACTTTCTTAAATCTATTATAGACCCACAATCCATTACTTAAATACAACTGGATATATTCAATTATGTCTATAATTTCTATATCAAGTTCTTACTGTGCCTTTATTCTAGAAATAAAATCTCCACTAATTTATTATTAGACAATGGTAGGAAGTAAGGAGTACTTTATGGAGGGTTTCTTAAGCCCCGCTAAAAAGGTATTGAATGCATCCAGAAGAGAGATACACTAAATTTGCATCTCAGAGAGTGAGTTTTAGTAGCAGCATGCAGGATGAGATGGCAGCAGCAGAACCATTGTAAGGTTCCTGTGACAACACAGATGGGCTGAACTGAGGCAGTTGCCTTGGGGACACAGCAAAGACATAGTTATGAACTACTTAAAGAATCCAATAGAAGATAATTGGAGAGAGAGTTCATGCTGGGAGGGGAAAATAAGAGACAGATATTCTTTAATAAAAAATGATCTCACTGTGAGGCCCAGGGGTCCAAGAGATGATGGGTCTTATAGATGAATATGTGAGTTTGGAGTACATGAAGCTATGTCTGAGGGACATGTGCTCTGATGGATTGGACTAGACAAATTAGAGAAAGAAAGAGACATGGGCAAAATAGAAGAAAAACAGAAATTACTTTCTTGTTTTTCAGGAAATCTATTTTTAAGAATTTTCTCCCTGTAGGATAGGGCTAAATAATGTCAACTCTCCTTGTATGGTTCCAATGACAATACACGATGTCCCCAAAAGTAGATCCAGTGAGTTTATTGGGTAAGGAGAAATGGATGATGTGAATAACCCCTAACCAGGCACACTGTAAGGTCTTCAGCCCGAATAGATAATGACTTTCCTACAGCCATATAGGTGAAGTTCCCCTTCTGCTTGTCTTCCCCAGCCTATATACTCAAGCTCCTCTCTAAGGTTATGTCCAATTATGGCAGATTGTTGAGAAAGGGTAGCTAAATACTCAGAGAGTCCCTGGACCCTCTGTCCTCCTTCTATGAGGGATCATCAACAGTACACAAGTCCTTCTGTAATGATCTTTGACAAGCAGGCATAGTTTAACTCATAAAGATAGCAACAGTTTAGCTGAGAGGATAGTGAGATAGCAAAAGATTAGTTTTGGGTTGAACCTAGGTGAGAGCGTATAACCCCAAAGTGAGCGATACCCATTGAAGCACTTTATAAATGTTTGCCTGGAGATTTCTGTTGGGAGGTTTTTACCTTACACTTGTGTTTTTCAACCAGATGTCATTTGACTCCCTAAGGGACATTTGACAATGTCTTGGGACACCTTTGATTGCTCTAACTGGAGCAGAACCTGGGGCTTCTGGTAGGGGAGGCCAGAGGTGCTGCTAAATGTCCTTCAACATACAGAGAAACAACTACCTGACTGAAGATGTTAATGGTGCCGAGGGTGAGCAATTCCTGCCTTTGACAATTGAGCTGGCAATTTTGTTGAAAGTGCTGAAATCATCCTTAAATTGCTTTTCTCATCAAGAAACACCACAGAAGGACCACAGAAGGACTTGATGTAATACAGGGGAAGACCTTGGTATGCTGGCTGGGAAGTTCATTCTAGTTAGTTTTTTTCACTCAAAAGGCCACTTATCTGGTCAAAAGCCCTTATGTACACAGTAACACATTGAGAGCTCCAAGAACATGCTGCACAGTGACCCAGTGAACCCAATGTGAAGGATAGTCATGTGTAGAAAGACATGTTCATTTGTACAGGAATAGATTGGAACACAAAAGCTACAGGGAGCAACTGAAACTGGAGGCTAGGACTTGACAAAACTTGGCTATTGCAATGGTAAATATGAAGAGAGAAATAGTGACCATGGTCAACCCAACACTAATCTAGAATCACCTAGAAAAAGATTCTCAGTGAGAGTTTGTGTAGATCAGGTTGGCCTATTGTATGTCAGTGGGGTTTATCTTAATTATTTTAATTAAAATGTGGGGACCTACCCACTGTACCATTCTTTATGCAGGGGATTCTGAATTGCATGAAGCTGAAGGAAACAAGCTATGCCAAACACGTATTCATTCATTGTTTCTCTGCTTTTGACTGTAGATATGACTAGTTGTGTTGAGTTCCTATTTTGACTCCCCCATTCTGATGGACTCAAACTTGGAATTGTGAACTAAAACAACCTCTTCTCTCATACATTGTTTTCCTTGTTTTCCCCCCCCAGGATATTTTATCACAGCAACAGGAAACTAAAGAAATAGATTTAGTGGAGTAGTTGGTACATGGTAGACATCCACTGAGTCTGCCATCTGCATGTTCCTTGGTAATCTACCTAGTAGGCAGTGTAGAATAGAAAAGACCTAGACATGCTGTTTCTACAGTGATTCTTCCTAGGGTCTTTCTTGTAAGTGACACAAAGATGTAGACCATTTGATCCTGGAAGCATGCAGGTACCTATTCTTGTATTTTAGCAAATCAATAACTTGTTGGTCATTATTTGTTAAAAGTGGTAACAGTCTGGCTGCTGATTCTCCCAGTCATGCTGAATAGTAAGACACACAGATTCTGCTTTTTCAACTGCACTTCTCTTACCCCTGATAGAACCTGATGGAAAATTGAAAATTCAGGTCATTATAGCGATCTAGAATAATTCCAAAGGCCCGCATGCAGAGTCTGTGGACTTATCAACCACACTGTCAAGTTGAATCCCTTTTTTTCCCTGCTGCTGGCTGTGTGTCCTTTGTTAAATCATTTATCTTTTATGAGTTCCTATATCCTTGTTTATAAACTGAGAAGAGGCTTTGCCTCATAAAGGACTATGATGACAGAGCAAACCATATGTAAAGTTGTAGACAAATCACATCCAGGAAGTATTAGTGGAATGGTAGCTTTTAAATTTTTATCAATTTAGCTGACAAAAATGCATAAGCATGCACTATTTAAATAAAACCAAAGGATGCTCTGCAAGGTGGAAGAGCAATACTAGCTTTATGGTACATTGTTATCGTGCTAGTGCTGGTTAGTTTTTGTCAACTTGACACAAACTTCCTGTGAAGAAGGAACGTAAACTTGAAGAATTGTCTCCACCAGACTGTGCTGTGGGTAACCCGTTGGGGCATTTTCTTGACTAATGATTGACGGTGGAGAGTCTATATCACTGTAAGGGTTCCTTTTCTGGATCTAGCTGGTATAAGAAGGCAACCTGAACAAGCCGTGAAAAGCAAGCTCATAAACTGCATCTGTCTATTGCTTTAATTTAATTCCTGCCTCCAAGTTCTTGCCTTGAGCTCCTGTCCCGGCTTCCTCTCACTTCCAGTTCTTTTTGATAATTATGTTTATCATAGCAGACAGAAAGCAAACTAGAATACTGTACTCTAGGAATGTTTTTGTAACTTTTGGGGAAGTACAGAGGTAAGTGGCCTCTTGAGTTCTATGGATAGCAATGTATATATACAGTATTTGACAATATTTGACAGTCACCCTTAGCTGCCTGCTGCTCAAAAATTTTTCCAAATCCCAGTCACTGATAACTCATATCACTCATGAGACAGCAAAAAGAAGTCATTGGGAAGCAAAAGCAGTTATTAAGATCCTGTTAGATGTACAGGAAATCTCTGGTTGGTGTGGGGAGCACAGCCTAGCCTAGAAAGGCAGCCAGGGCAGTACAACCTCCATCAGTGGCGTTGCTGAGAGTTCAGGGACTGCAATCACTGGGTAATTCTTCATCTATGATCTTGACCTGGCAAAGAAATATACAAACAGAACCATAAACCTAGCTAAAGATTTCAAGTCACTCTTTGCATAAGTACTTTGAAACCCCAACATTTTTAGATGAAATTCTGTACAGTGTGATTTGTATCCACTTTTTGATCATCCAGTCCTCATTTCTAATGATCTTGTAACCAACCGCTGTTGTGTTTTTTTCTCCATTTCTTTAAATAGAAGGAATATACAGAAGTGGCTTGATTAGGATAATGAGAATTTAACATTCTTCCCCTCATTCTCTATTCTCTTCACGAAATTACCTCATTCTCCTCCTTAAGGTTCTGGGACATAGTCATCAATGCTGTTTAAAGTTCTTGTTTTGTTCTTCAACTGAGTTGTGTTCCTCAGGGAATATTATAATTGGAGTTCTTAGAGAAAGCATTTTGTCTCAGTTGTTCATGTTTGTGTTTTTGTGATGAGATTTGAAGCTATAATTCTGTGATGCTTTTGTGAGGCTATCTCATCTTAATCTCACAAGATTAGATAATCTTGTTAGGTCTGGAGTTTAGGTCTGTATTTGTTGCTACCCCACCTTGTCAGATTATGCATCAGCTGACTGAACCATGGTTTTTAGTATTGGGGACTCAGGGTTTTGAAGTTCAGACTCTACTGGTCCCAGATTGGTGCAATAATGGAGTTAATATTCTGATTGGAACTCTTAGCTCAAACTCCAGGCAGTCTTGAATCTGTTCAGGGAGGGATGGATGGTAGGTGACCTGACAAGCGAAGATCACTGACTCTGGCATCTCTTAAATAGGGTAAGTTTTGTTAGTAATAGTCACTTTGTAATTAGTACTATATGGTCCAGAACTGGGCCACACAATACCCTGATTGGGTTTGTTCTCTAGGTTTTCATTTGCTTAGTGTCCTGTCACTTAATCTGCCAACTCTTCTTACTGTTATGACCTAAAACGCAACAGCAAGACCCAACTTTAAGCAGGAGGGGTTTCTTCTGGCTTAGAGATTGAGTGGGAATCATTCTACCCTGGGGGGCAACATATAGAAGCTGGTGGGAGGGCACAGCAGACAGGGCTAGAGGCAGCTAGTCCTGTTATGCCTGCAAAGGGCAAGCAGAGACTTGACAGGACACTGGCTGGGCTACAAAGCCTCAAGGCTCTCTTCAAAGATGTACTTCCTCCAGCAAGGTTTCACTCCTTAGAGGTTTCACAACCTTTCTAAATAGCTCTCACAGCTGAGGACCCAGCATTCAAGCATACGAACCTATGGGAGACGTATCAAGCTCAATCCACAACACCAATACCTTGACAGGAGTTCATTACCAATCCCATCCACAGATGTTCTGAAATCAACCCAGCTTTACCAGAAAGTAGCCTACTAGCTTCTTCTTCATCCAAAAGGCATTCTGATTAGATTTTTACACTTCCTGCTACAGTCTGGACTGGTTGCTCCCTAGGCTTGTTCGTAGCAGTAGACAGGAAAGCTGGCTTTGTCTTCTGGGAAAATTTTCCCCCTAGGTTACGCTTGATGTTCCTTCCTGATTTACTCAAGTTTGTAGGTGTACCATATCTTCCAACTCATGATAAAGGTTCTTAGAAGATAAGATTAACTATGTATATAATTTCAGTGTGAAACTGGTTCTCATCAAAGCATTTAGAACTGACCATGCTGGCTTATGCCTTTAATCCCAGTGCTTGCTAAGCAGAAGCAGGTGGAACTCTGTGAATTCGAGGCCAGTCTGGTCTACAGTGTGAGTTCTAGGACAGTCAGGGCTGCATCATGAAAGCCTGTTTTGATACAAAACACACAAAAAAGGATTTAGGTCAGGGTCCCCTTTGCTTCTAGAATCGAGAATGGAAAATAATAATTCAACTTCTGAGCTACATCCCGTCCTGTGTAGCTGAGAGTCCTGACACCATTTAATTTTCTGTCACTCTAAGAGCTGCTTTGCCTCTGATATTCTGAATCTTCACTAGATTCACTTGATATAGGTACTTTTAAATTTTGTTGGGCATCATGGGTTATTTCATGTGGTGGGTTTGTTGTTGCTGCTGAAGTTGTTTTCACTCTCATTAACTTCCCTCCGGCCTCCCTCCTTGGGTCTCTTATTAGTTTCACCATTGGGATTTCTCTAACAGAAATGGTCTTTAAACATTCATATTGTCACTTCTATTTTTCCACACTTAAATAGAGGAGGAGGGAAAAAGAGAATAGAAGAAGTCAGGCTATGATGAAATCTCATCACTCTTTACTGAGGATCTCCAAGAACAGGCTTCCATTCCAGGTTTGTTCTGTTGGTGTGTGATGACTTTGAAGGAAACTGGGACTCAGCTGATTGGCTCCATTGTGACAGTTTAACTTAACAGGAAGTGATTTCCAACACATATCCCCCTGTGTGGGAAGACAAAAGTCATAATATCCTATCACCATACCTTACCTAATATCTTTCAGGAGTGCTCTGGCTTTCTATGTTTTCAATGCTTTTTTAGAGGTCCATATGTGTTTTACTTTGGTCTTTCATGACACTCATAGAAAGCCATTCAAACATGTATTTTAGCATCAAGATTTCAACATTGACAGGAGTTAAGAGGGAAGTTGTTTGCTCTGAACAACCTTAGATGAACCCATGATACTCAGATGTATTCTTGGACAATTATCTTTTACGATACAGAACATTAACTATTTCCTTTTATGTTTTGTTTTGTTTTGTTTTTGTTATCCATCAGGCTGTGGAAATCCTTGGTCTTTAAATCATTTGTTGAAACT
Organism: Grammomys surdaster; assembly: GCF_004785775.1. NCBI lineage: Eukaryota > Metazoa > Chordata > Mammalia > Rodentia > Muridae > Grammomys > Grammomys surdaster. The sequence goes on along the minus strand of NW_021604676.1, from coordinate 1,222,102 downwards.
TGGCCATACTGCCCTTGATCTTTGACCCAGTTAACATCAAACATGTTTAAAATGACAATTTTATTAAAATTATTTATTGCACCTTGTGTATGCCAAATTCTCCAATTTGAGTAACAAGCCCACCCAAGAACCAGTGTGCCATTCTGGTTGTCTATAATGATGATAATAACCAGGCATTTTGGTGTACATACTAACTTTAATTAATTATATTATTGTATTCATTAATATTTGCAAATGATGTATATAATTGTGAGTTTTAGTCCACATGTACGCATGAAGATAAAAAGGCTCAAGATAGTGTACGACACTGTGTAACCACCATTTTCTAGTAAGAAAGTGAAGGCAGGCTGAGACTATGGTTCAGTGGCTAAAGTACTTGTTATAGAAGCATGAAAATCTAAGGTTGAGTCCTGAGAATCCATAAAAAGCTGGACATGGTAGCACATGTCTGTAATGAAAATAGTCCTCTCCTATGGAAGCTAACAAATGAAAAATCTTTACAAATGTGTGGACCAGCCAGACTTGCATATGCAGTGGTAAACAAGAGACCCTGTCTCAAAGGAGAACTAGCACCTCTGACCTCACACATGTAACACAATATACTCACACTTTTACACACACACACACACACACACACACACACACACACACACACACCTTTAAGCAACCAGAAGAAAAGGAAGGCCAACTAGCCAAGATGCTCAACATTTATCCCACATTCAATGCTTGTGATAAGCATGCTATGTTTCAGAATATTTCTATTAAGCTACATAGATTGAGAGAAGAGATCAAGGATGTGAGCCAGTAGTTCTTAACCTGTGGGTCGTGCCTCCCTTAGGGTCAAAAGACCCTTTCACTGGGGTCACCTAAGACCTTCAAAAAAACATGGATATTTGCATTATAATTCATAACAGTAGAAAAATTATAATTATGAAGCAGAAACAAAAATATCTTCATGGTTGTGGGTCATAGCACGAGAAACTGTATTAAAGGTTCGCAGTTTGGGAAGATTGAGATTCACTGGTTGAGGGAACAATAGAAGGGAGAAAGGAAACTGAGGGGAGATGCACAGCTCCCTTGGCCTCTTGCTCTCCTACCTTCCTTGCCTTGGGAGTAAGCATTTTCTTGATATTGTGGACATACTGAGTCTATGTGAGGAGAATGTCCTGAAGCTGCCTTCACATACACTGTTTTCTATAAGATGTATGAGTTGTACCAAAGTATCAGGGACAAAAGAACAGCCTACTTTTCTCCAGTTTTCTAGTACAAGGAAATGCAAACTTTATTTACACAATGGTGTGCACACCAGTCCCAAATCCTTATGTACATTTGAATAAACAGCTTCCTCAGGGATGTGACCCATAACTACTCAGCAAGGCCACACCCTCTCCTTGCCCATGTGGCGGCTGCTGTGGGGTCTCTGTCTTGGGCTTCTAGGTGTGGAGGTGGCCTTCATTTGACAGATGTGTGCAGTCACTTCTCATTAGGAAGATCAGGAGAAATGAATTTGTCTATCCACATTTATTCAAGACAATTCTCCAGTTCTCCCCTAGCCCCGGCCCCAGATGTGTACATAGATGGCCTTGCTCTATTTCCCCAGAAGCGTAGGTAGTCAGGAATGAAAGCAGTTTCCTTCCTTTTGCTTCAGAGAAAGGCTCCAGCCAGGAGAAGGGAAAGAATTCAGACTGTAGTGAACATAGAAACAGAAACAAATTCTATGGGTCTGAATAGGAGCAGAATATGACTCCCGTATTGAGGGAAGTGACAGATGTCTCTAAGTTATGGGAACGGGTTTAAGCATAACCTTAAAATAGTACTTTAGAGATAGGGGAGGATGGAGAGGAATTTGTCTTTGTGGTTTAAACCTTTCTCTTCTATAAGGATTTTTTTTCCGTTACAATATGTTTTGGACCAGAGCCAGGGAATGAGACTGATGTTTTCTAACCTTGGGTGTTGCTGCCCTCTACATGGCAGGAAGACTATGAACAAATCAGCTCTTCTCAGAGGGTACCTGTGACAGCGCTGTTTGGAGAACATACCCTGCAGACCTCCACATTTATCTCCACTTCACTATCCCAAACAAAGAAGTATTTATTTCTACCCCATTATTTTGAATTCTCAAATAAGAAGTTGAAGTAAATTCTTTGCTTAGACTGGAGAGGAGGGAACCCTCTGATTATTTGAATTAGGGGCTGATCTCAGGGAATTGCCTTTATCATAAAAACAGCTCCATGGGGCAACTTCATCCCCAGGGTTCCTCCTTTGGGTAGAAAACAAATGATTTTGACCTGAGTTCTCTGTATCCATGACCCCCATTGCCCAACTTCAAAACAATGGAATGGAAGCTGAAACAACACAGGATACAACTGGAGAAAGCAAAAGTAGCATGGTTCTGATGATAGATGAAAGAGGCTCGTTTTGATCAGAAATGCAGTTGGCCCTATAGCATTAACAGCAAATCCTTAAAAAATTTACAAGAAGTTTGTGGTGTGTCAAGAGCATACCATAGAGTCTCTCTCTCTCTCTCTCTCTCTCTCTCTCTCTCTCTCTCTCTCTCTTAGAAGGATTCATGAAAGCACCTTCTCCTAGAATGTGCACTGTCAGGATCTAAAAGGCACTTGATGACTTTGCAGATAATTGCAATTAAAATGATGCTAAGTGAGTAAATGATGGTTTAGGAGGCATGTGCTAACTAATTATTGCTTTTACATAATGTTATGAATATTTGGCATGTTGTTGGCATTTGCACTTTGCAGGTTTAGGCTGGGGTGTACTAAATAGAAACTGTTTGTCATTGCTGTTAAAAATCTTGTATCCTTTAATAAAACTCCCTACCACCTTTCTAAGGATCAGGCTACTGAAGACAAAAAGGATCTTTCTCACGGATGGCAGAAAATGTGCTGCAGCGATAAGGTGAGGGTGTTTAGAGAAATTGTCCAAAGGGAGAACCCAAGACACCAAGAATCTTCTCTTTTATCACACGCACACACACACACACACACCAATGTAAACATGTTCAGGTGGCCTATGAATACCAGTTTCACATGGTATTCACTTCCTTCCTTCCTTCCTTCCTTCCTTCCTTCCTTCCTTCCTTCCTTCCTTCCTTCCTTTCTTCTTTCTTTCTTTCTTTCTTTCTTTCTTTCTTTCTTTCTTTCTTTCTTTCTTTCTTTCTTTCTCTTTCTTTATCATGGTAGAAATGATGCAACCATCGCAGCCCACTTATATCCAGATCAACTGGGGTGTGGTGGTGAGCAACAGTGTATTTTTTAAAAACTAAATGAGCAGGTCCGTGGATAAGGAATGGTTAAAAAAATCTAATCAAGACAAATATTTTTAGTGCAGTATTTATCAGATCCAAAGAACTGAAAAAAAATAAAAAGGCTGATATCTTAATTTTCAAGCTGAGGTCTGGGGAAGTTAGAAGTAGTGTAAAGAGGGTAAGAGAGCTGTGGCAGGCAGGCTCAGCCTGGGCCCTGCTCTAGTCAGGAGCTGACATAACCTGCCAGTCTCCAAGGGATCTAAGCGGGAAGGGAGTCTCCAGCAGCAGCAGGCTGCCTTTGGAGACTGGTCATTTTCATTTATGCTTTTACTCCATATGCTGTCTGCAGGATCCCTGTTGACGAAAGTGACCCAGGCAAGAGCCACTGCATGAGGGAGGGATGGCATTTAACTGTGTGTGGAAGACAACATGCAAGACATTTTTAACGAGTTTAAATTTGATTACTGCTAATTTAGAAAACCTTGAAGGAATCTAAGCACTGTATGGATGCTTACATAGGGGAAACTATGTGGTTAACAGCGACTTTGAGCATATTGAAGTCACATTTTGTGCAGGACAAACAAGTCTGACAATGCCTTAAAATAACTGATCAAATCAACTGTATGAAATTAAATTTTAAAATTACAAGACACCATTCTGTGGAATGAAGACTGAGATCAATTGAGATCAAAGTATTCTGACACCCCAGTTTAAATACACAGCATATACATTAATTTTCTGAAAACTAGATTATCACGATCAAGGAAAAACACTATAGTTTCTAAAAATGTTGATTTGAATAACTCTAAATGGATTTTAAAATTGCAGGAAATTGGACACACAAAGGAGATAGATAAACATGACCCCAGATGCCAGTCCCTGAGGACAACCTACCTACTGCAATATTTTCTTGTTATTTCCTGATATTAACATGTTCCAGAAAGTCTTAGCTTAGTTTATAAAGCACCATGGGGGCTAGGGGAGACTTGAGGCTGCCTGACTGTGTATTTATAATACCACATGTTTGATTTTTATTGGGTGTTTTCCAGGGCTTGCATTGCCATCCACAAGACATGATATGAAGCTCCCTTTGGATGAGCACTGCCAGGAAGCTTGTCAACAGGCCAAGGAAATGAGGCTCGAAGAAGGCCATACTGGGTCAGCCTCTTTCTCAGCACCAAGCACTTTCTAGACTCCATCCTCTGTACCACTGGCAGAGCACCAGTCTAGGAACAACTCCACATGGTACAGGGAGGGCGCTGGCACACATGTCTGAAGATGTGGCATTTCCCTGAATGAGAGTTCTGTATGTAGGTGTACACAGGCATAAATATTACCAGATGATTGCCAAGAAGAAAGGCAAGAGTATTTTTAATTCAACAACTCATTACAATAACAGGAGGAGTCCAGTTCAAACAACTGCATGTACTCCCTCCAGTGTTCACCAAGGGACAGACCTAAGACAGACATTCAGTTTTAACTTGAGCACTGTGGTACCAAGTGGACAGGCATAACTAGTCATGTGGCAACTTGCTGTTTAAAGTTTTCCTAGAAGAGAAATCACTGAAAATGAGATCATAAGACAGTGCTCATAGAGGGAACATTTTCAAACAGACTCAGGGACGGATTTGCATCTTAAGTAGGACCAGCGTGAGGAGGAAGCTCAGTTCTAACACCACTCTCTTTTTTAGGATTTAAAAGGGTTTTGTTGTTGCTGTTGAAGTAGTGTTGGCTTTTATAAATTGATAAGAACAGTTGTGATGAAGTCATTTAGTATGAATTTGTAGTAACTCAAACTTATGGTGCTCCAGAATCGTAAAACTCTGGTGAGTTAAGTCAAGGTTCCACTGTGCTGATTTCCCAGAACTACTGACACCATGAAATATTTGCCAAGGATTTACTAATACTTTCTTTAGATCTGAAAAAAAAATACTCACCAATGATTTAAATATACTGTTATTTTTTTCTGCAAATGGAATAATACGACATATCAATGAAAATAATACAACTCACTTTTAACAAACATACCAGACTTTTAATATGGACTTGGGGTTTAACTATTAAAATTTCCCCTGTTAGAAGAAATACACCTAATTCATATTTCATCACCCAAAATGCTTGTGATGGTTCTGAAATCCAGAATCTATCCCACTGCCTGACTTGTTTGTAACTTGCTTCAGATGACTCAGAGCCATATCCAAACAGGTAAAATGTTCAGAAGATAATGGTTTCCATGAGTATTACTGTTAAAAACATATTACAGTTTAAGTACAATTCAAAATTGACTTCATGCAGAGACATGCTGGTTTAGGAACCATGAAAGATGTATTTTCATCTACTTTGAAGGCATTACAGGTTTTTGATATTCATATTAGGTACATTCATCCAGCTCAATAATTAATTGTAAGTCCCAAAGGTTACAGGACAAGTCAGCTCAAAGATGCATTTCTCTTTTTTAATCTCCCCCCTCCCCTGACTGCTGCATCTCAACAAGGATCTGAGGCTGATGCTCAGAAAAGTAGAATTAAAATTGTATAAAATTATATGAACTGCACACATACATACATATGTATATATACATGTATGCATATATACATATATGTGTATATCATATAGCTTTAATTCTATCTTTCTACAAATTAGGGCATATTTTATTCACTTAAATATACTTTATAATCTTTTGTGATTTTTTTTATAAGTTAAGCATTCAATAAAAATCACAGCACAAAATTCAGATCCCTTTAACAGGTGAGCATTTTCCATTTGTTTCTGTTGATACTGCTTTGCATATTTTAGTTGTAGAATTCCTGCTAGCCCAGCTTCTTTCTGGGAAAAGAACTGCAGATGTTTATAAAACAAAGAATGAGCCCTGCTGTGCTGCAAGTAGGATTCCCTCCCCCAGGTCTATGAGGCTAATAAGATTTAATTAAAGACATTCGCCATTGTGTCATTAGAGCTCCATGCTGATTGGCCCTCACAAGGCTGGATACTGTGTGTCAAAGAGTGACTAAAGGACATTTCATGTTTAAGGATGAGATGTGCAGGGCCTGGTCTGAATTGAAGCACCCACTAAAACAAGTATGTCCAACTCAACATGGCAAAGTTGGTAATGTTTTGGGTTAAATACCTTGAAGTAACACTGAATTGAGAGTCTTGTGAATTCCTTTGGCTCTTGCAACTCAGGAGCTGAGAAGATGAACATCTGAAATGGTGTTAAATCTATGCCTGTGGGCTGACATTCTTTGTTGCAAATATTGACAGAAAATAAGGTGGATGAAGGAGACTCGCTTAGACAATCATTGCCTTGAATTAGGATATCCTCAATCAGTGGTAACATTTTTAATAGACTTTGGCTGACATATTAGCGAATCTGCTACAAACCAATGACAATATTGCTTTTTATTTGATGGTAAAGAGATAGCATGCTTGTGCTTCTCTGTTAGTTCAGATTGAATTCCTGTTTCGGGACTCCATGTATCTAGCACATCCTGCAGGAGCACACCTTCGCTATCCAAGGACGATGCCTTGGCTGACCTAGAAAGAAAGCAGGTATCTGGGTTACTTAGTGCAATATAGAAACAAGGAGAAAATAAAGAAGGAGGAGAGGGAGGGAAGGGGTAAGAGGAGGAAGGAGAATATTGCCTGTGATTCCTGTGCTTCTTTCACCCTGAGGTAAAATGCATTATATGATAACCAATATCCCCATCTTATTAAGCAGGTATATACATTTTAATCTTGTATATTATTACCAATAGCTTTTAATTGTCCCAACAACAAAATCTTCCAAAATGATGAATTTGGCTTGAAATAGGCAAATTCTCCCACATTTTAGTCAGCTTAATTGTTCTTAGAGCAACCTACACAGTTTCAGTGCCAGGCTTTATAAATATTTGCTGAAGTATGGATTAAGTTGCAGAATCAAAATATACATGTCTCAAGCGTTTCAGTAGTTATCTGTGTAGGCTAACAAAGTGAAGGTATAATAAATATAAATTAATTTGAATATTCTAAAAGTGGAGCCTTGTGCTTTCATTAACTATTTTTTTTTGTATTATTAATGTAACCTGAAAGTAGTAGCTCTCATTCCTTCTGGCAAAATTTTAAAAAAGTAGGCTCTTCATTTTAATGAATATTGCACTATATATTGGGGTGTGTGTGTATGTTCCTGTGAGTCAGCCTACATTGTTATGTTGCTTTAAAATTTATTATGCTGATGTTTACATTTTCTCTTTGGGTAAATTAATTAAAACATTGGTATTGCTAAACAAACCCAGCAGGAAGTTATTACTTTATTACTGACATTGTTCTTCCTTCTCCTAGACCAGGTTTCAGCCCCAGCCGTAAGCCTGTGTTAGGTGGTCATGATTGATGCTCAGCTCAGCTCACACTGTCCACAGTTTCTGCCTCATGCATCATCATCAGGCCCCTCCAACACTAGTGTCCCGAAGCTGTCCTACTTTCTGATTCCTGGTGTTTGCTGGTGATTCATGAGACAGAACAGTAAAAGAAAAAAAAGTCCCACCTTGGCTTTTTACAATGTATCATTTCTGTGAGAATTCTAGTTTTGTTCATCAGATTCATGCAAATGTAATATTGATTGACAGTGATGTATATGGATCCACATGCACAACGTGCTACATAGAAAGCTCTAAAATGTTCTATTAATGGCAGAACACACACTGATTATAAACTACTTTGAAACTGAAGTGAAAACTTAATGAAGACATTTTATTTTTTTGTACTTCCAAATTATTTCTTGTCTACCGTTTTCCACTGACACTACCTATGTATAAATGTGTGTGTGCTCATTTATGTGTGTGGGAGCCAGAGATTAATGCTGGCTATCTTTCTTTATCATTCTCTAAGTTACTTTTTAAGACAGGGCCTCTCACTGAACCCAGAGCTCTCTAATTCAGCTAAGACTGGCAGGGCAGCATGGTCTAGGGATTCCCCTGTCTCTCCCTCCCCAGAAATATACTGAACATTTTTTGTTGTTTGTTTGTTTGTTGTTTTCACATAGATGCTAAAGATCAAACTCAAGTTCTTGCACTTCCATGGAAAGCACTTACTGACTGAGCCATCCACCCAGTCCCTGAAGTTATTTTTAAGTGTGCTGCTCCTAGAACATTTGGAGATTAAATTGTTAATTTTCTAAGCCAAGGTCTCTCACTAACACTAGCATAAAAATTGCAATATTTTGCCCTATAATTTTTATCATCATGAGTATGAAACGAGGAGAAAGGGGCCCTTTCTAAAAACAGTCTGGAGCACTGAGGTTTATCTAAACAGTAACTAAATGAACTCGAAACCATTTCTGTAAAAGCTTTCAAATTCAGAAGCAGCCAGGCCTTAAAGAGCTGGGGAAAGAAAGTCTAATGGTCCTCGAATTGCAGAAAGGGAGCTGCAAGCTTGCCATGCTGTCTCAGGACGTCTATTACCAGACATCAATGTTATCCCTATAGGTTTCATGAACAATAAATTCCAGAGAAGGAGTAGGTGGACTTCATAGGGTCGGAGACACAGGCTCAAATGTGGAATTCACCTGTGAGCCAAAACTCACCGCTGATGAATTATTTCAAAGAAAAGACATGTCCGAGGGTTATTTTCCCCATCAGACCAGACCCCTAGGTTCACCAGCAAGGTCAAAATAGCAAGAATGCTCTGGTAGACAGGTGCTTTGCCAACCTTAATGGACTTCAGGCACTCACCTGGGTATAAGGCTTGAACCAATAAAGATCAGAATGGAAAGATGGGCAAGGTACAGCCCTCAAGAGAACAGGTGAGCACGCTCTGCAAGGCCTCTGAGCTGTGACCCATATGCAGAGTGGCCCATTTATAAACAGTTCTCTCTGGCCAGCTAAAATAAACCTACTGTCTCCACACTCCACTTGGGAAGTCAACTGTGTCATTTTATGCAAAATTTTAAAAATTTCACTTACTAATGGCATTTTTAAACTAGTAACTTTTAGATAATAACTTCAGGTCTATTCAAAAATATATTTCAGGTTCTCCATGCTACCTTATGCTTCCGAATCTCTGCCTATGAATGAGGGCTGAAATCAGTGTTATGTAGCTGTAAAAGCTAGAATAAGGTTTTAGTTTGAAAAGATTTAAAAATAAAGACAGGATTTGGATTGAACAATAGAGGAAACGATACTCTTGGTATAGGGAAATCATTTTTGTTTTTCTTTTCTAAATACTCTTTAAACATTTAGTCTATTCATTTAAAATGAGGTAATAACTATATTAGTCAGTTGGCATTACATTAAACTACATAAGGGCAACATCCATTACAGTGAGAAGGCTGAGCACACTCAGCTTTGTAACCGGGTCATCTTACACATCCCTGAAGATGTTAAAGGGAACTTCAGATGGAGGGATGACATTCCAGGGGAATAAAAACAGGAAGAATGATGGCTCCAGACTTAAGCTCACTCCTTCCTACACAACTTCATTGTAAGCTTAGCTACTGACTAACTTCCCTTATTTAGGGTCTCAAATATCACCACTTCAAAGCTCCTAATTTTGGTTTCTCGTGTAATAAAGATGGGTTAATCTCTCTTAGATAAATGCCACCCTCATACAGTACATAGAGGTGTGCACATCACCAGGAAGTTGCCCATCATTGTAGGGCCCCTATACTTGGTGTGACTTTAGACTCTGAAGTTTATCTGAAGAGTAGATTGTCATAATTTCACAGCTCCAAACAGTCCCTCTGTGCCACCAAATTCCTAAAAGAAATACAAAGCTTACTCTCTTTCCTTGTTCGTTTCTAAGGTGTTTTGTCTATCAGATGGTTCTACTCTGAGGAAATCTAATGTCTTATCAAAATCTTTCTCGGCAAACAAGCACCTCTGTCAGAAGCGTCTTAATTTCTTATCCCAGAATGTTATCCACACGAAGAATAATAAATAATTCATGTCACTACCTCTTTGTTGTGTGTCCCTGAACTGCACAGAGCTGGGAGGCTGACAGCTGGGTCAGGACCAGGCACCCAAGATCTGACATGACATGCAACTAACAAGTTCCTTTCAGTTTATCCCAAAAGAAGACAACGGTCCAAAGTGCAGAAAGAAATCCCGAACCAAAATGAAAGAGCTTCTTTCTTTTTCCCTAAGTGTTTGCTATGAGCTGCTTTCCGACCCACAAGCCCTGGTCATTTTACAGGACTGCCCAACCCCCTTTCTTCCTCACACTTGCTTGGCCATTTACGCCTGGCTACGGATCAATATGAGCAATTCTTGGAGAAATACGATGTCTCCATGACAACCAAGCCACAAATTCTCAGTGGAAGGCAGTGAGACCAGTAGCCAACCCTCCAGAGGTTTCTAGGCCTATAAGGGTAAGATGTCTTAAAATGCAAGGATGGACAGAAGAAAAAGCCAGAGCAATTCATTCTTTATTACCAGTTTAATGATACTCGATGTATGGACTGGTACTCATTTTTTTTCAGACTCTTCCCCAGGTCCTGTATTTTCTAATTACTCTTGCTTTTTTTTAAACATGTTCTTTTGTTCATAACTGTCAGACGGTAAAAGTCATATCTGAATTTTACTCTCAGTCCACTTGTATTAAGGCATGGCGGAACTGCTTTGACATTTGAAATGGCATCATGTTGATGCATCATGTTACAAACAGCGAGTGCTTAAAGTAAACACTGAACTCTAAAGATTTAACTTCTTGACAAAATGCGTGATGTGAAACAGCTCATCAAGAACTTTAAAAACATAGCCAGAATTAGACAGTTTCAGTCCTGACTAGAAATAATCTAAGAATAATTTTTAGTATAGACAGTTAACATTGCCATCACCCCTCCTTTTTAAGGTGAAACGAACTGACATTTTCTTTGGAGTGTTATGTCAGGGAGCAGAGCTAATTTGTTCTTTAACAATTTCTGTCATAAAAAGATGCTGTATCTCTGTGCCCTAAGATGCAGAAGAGAAAGCATTGTTGGGATCAGGCATGCAGTTGCAGCTCAAATTTTGAGGGATCTTCGTGCAGTGGAGGGGGCTGAAACACACTTGCCATCACCGCTAGGTCTATTGGGGTTCCAAGATGACTTAGGGGACCTGACATAGATTGCAGGCTACACCTTTCACTGAAAATTAAATCTCAGTATCTCTCCTCCGGGAAGGATCAGGGGACTGTTTGCAGCTGCCCACCCTGTCAGGGAAGGCGACACAATTTGGAAATCTCTTAACTAAGCTGACAGCCTACAGAGAGGATGAATCAAAAATATGATGCAAAGATCAGCGTGCAAAGATGTCAGAGGGTGGAGGGATACCATAGCTACGCAGAAGAAATGTCCAGCCGGGAGAAAGAGCTGACTCTCTCAATCATGCTAATAGGGTAGATACTAGTATCTCATAGCTTTTGTAACCCAACATTGTCATTCGGTTTTTAGTAACAATTCCTTTTTTTTTCCTTTGTAATTAACTAATCATTAAAATTGGGCATGCTTCAAACCAAAACAGAATCAAAAGTCCCTGTTAAATTGTTCTGGCTATCTTTTCTTGGTACATTTTCCTATCTTTCCTTTACACAAAGAGACACAAGCAACTTTGACACAGAGTAAATCTTCCTTCCTGATTAAGGGTTCCGATTGTCCTCGCATTGTTTGATCATATCCAGCCCTGTTTTGCTAAAGCCCTTTCTCCCAGTCAGAGTTCTGTTTGAACAAGGAAAGGTAAAGAGATTCTAGTGGCGGTGATTTGTTCCTCTCTGCTCCCCATCTCCGCATCTCTGCTTTTCTCTTGTTAGATCTCATTATTTGAAATATTTGAAATGTCAACATTTCTCTACTTTCCAGCTTCTGTGTGGATTAAGTAGTTTAGTTTAGAATTGATAATGAACTAATGGTGTCAGCTTCCCTTCTCCGTCATAATGTCTTTGTACTTTGTCCAACTGAATTCTTGATGAAAGAGGAAAAGATAACAGCCCCACACTGTGACCTCCTGGGGGGGGGGTGTTAATTTGAGAGTGCAGCTGCTAAGAGCCAGCAGCTTTCCAGTGTCCTCCCCCACACCCTACCAAGGACCCCAAAGCTGTGTCAAATTTATCATTTTATACTTGACTATGTTTAAATGGTTTCCACCTGCACTCTCCGACTCTTCCAAGACACATCTGTCAAGAATGTCCTCTGTATCTTGGAAGTTTGCCGAGTTCAAGTCGTTGCCATGCTTGACCGGACTGACTGAAGCTGTTAAAAAGAGAGAAAGGAGAGAGAAAGAGAAAGACAGCCATGAAAAAGTAGCAGTGAACATCATTAGACCATTTCAGACTCACAGATAGTGCGGGTCACACTATGGAAACACAAATAATAAATTGAAATAAAGTGTATCCTCTAAGTATTTATTGGCAGACACGTAATTAGTTGAAAAATCCATAGATGTGACTTTATCTCAGAAGAAAAATAAGCTTCTGGCTTTGGCTTAAAAGCTACATAGCTACAAAGTGACAAAGTGATGCTTTCGAAGTAGAAATCGTATTTTTAATGCATAAATCTAAAACAATATAGTCAATTAAGAGCACATGGGCACAAAGCAGAGAGCATCAGCCAACTCAATTAGAAAGCCCAGCTCTGCCCACAGTGAAGCTCCTTCTGTAGGTCCAATCACAGAGCCAATTCTTTGTTTGCACTTGGCTCTTTCTTTATCTTATTGAAACCCATGGCACCAAACGTATGTATGCAAAAAGTCTTAAACAAAGGAAATCTTCAAGTATAAATGAATGCATTTCACATGAGGATAAGAGGGCCCAGTGTTTGTAACAATAGGTTACCCAAAACCTCTTTACAAGAGCATGTCCTAAGTAGATACAGGAACTAGAAGCGGAAGCTGGCACCTGGCTCCAACACTTCCTATAAGTTTATTATCAAACCCAGCTCTTCAACATGCAGATTCAAATATCTGTGATTTTCCACAGGTTGAAACACTTGCTGTGAATGACATACTCGAAAAACACACTCTCCTGTTACATTTTCTCTAGTCAATATCTGCCAGGAAAGGCAGGTCTACTTAGCATGAAGGTATTCAGTGTACAGAACAAACTGGGTACCAAGCACACAGAGCAGGTCACACCCACTGATCTGAAGCCAAATGCACATATTGTTGAGGATATACATTCCTGAAAAATGTAAACTTGTACACATCTCTGTCTATATATATGCTTACATTTACACATATGTATATGTCATTTAGTATATGTACTAATATAGGTATGTAAACATATACAGTTATCATTGCTTCTCTCTATACATGCATACACTTATATACACATAAACTACTGAGTATACACATATGCATGTCTATACTTCATATGTGTATATGCACATATACACACTACTTATTGTATATATACATTCAGATCTATAATTACACATATACACTATTAAACTTTCTATATAGTAATATTTATACATATACACACATTATCAAATATATATAATTCATATGCATACAAACATACTACCATATTCACATACTTTTAAATGTACACATAATATATACAAACATTCATTTATATACATACAGACACTTACTACTAACAATATATGTATACTTATATAAACATGTGCATTTGCATATATATACATATCATACTACTGAGTGTGTACATAAATTCAAATGCATATATATAAGCAGTAGACTCTTATACTTCTTATGTTTCTATAGTACATGCTACTAGAGTCTTCAACTCTTGATAATATATCATCTTTATAAGTAACCAATGCAATAAACAAAAATACCTACATAGCTCATATAGAAAGTGGTCTTAGGCTCAGGGTCACTGTTTCTAAACCCTCTTCAGGACACGAAGGAGCCACACAGAGCCAGGAGCCCGCATTGCTTCACACACGGGATAAGTGACATCAAAGTGTACTGCTGGAGCCCTTCAGGAATCAGCAACATCAGCACTCTGGGCTCCCACTCTGTGTGCTCAGACCTGAGGCCCAGCAGTGACTCTTTAAACGAGGCTGGTAGCAATTCTAGTCACATATTCCCTGCAGACAGGGTCAGCAGCCCTCTGGGAGCACAGAGAGTAGCTGTATTGTGAATGAATAGTGGGCAGTCTTTGGAGTTGCCACTTCCTGAAACCTTGCCTTTAAAAGCAAACACAAGGGAAGGTTGAAATTCTTAGTTTAAGTAAATACACCTATATTTTTATTTTGTACATTTGGATTTTCTGAATCTCCACCTCTCATGTGAAGGCATATATACAATAAGTAGTGTGTATATGTGCATATACACATATGAAGTATATACATATATATGTATACTCAGTAGTTTATGTGTATATAAATATATGCATGTATAGAAAGTCTAAGTCAAAGTCTGTTTCATTCATTTTCTATCATGTGTGCAACAGAGCCTGGGCCACAGGGATTATTCTCTAAGGATTTCTGAAATGAATGAGTGAACCAGGGACTGAAGCAGAGGGGCCAGACTAGCTGTTCTCATAAATCAAGAGGATGTGTTTTCAAGGATGTGTGTTCAGTTAGACCCATGAGAAGACTACCATTTCATACCATGTGGCCAAGTCTGTGATCTGCAATAAAATGTGCCCTGATTGTCACCGATGAGGCTTCCTTAAATACAATTTTCCTCACTTTAAAACGCACAGGTTGACTAGTTTTGAACTCACAGATTTTTGTGAGGTGTTTAAGGGGGATAGGTAAATGGAGCAAAGCTACAGGAAACTATTACACTAGTCAACATTTATAGTCTTTTTACATAGCTTTTATTTTCAGGTATCTTATAACTTTCTGAAGTAGTGATGGTGGTGTTGACAATAAGGGGTGGGTCACACAGAACAATCTTTTGCTAAACACCCATGCAGTTGTGTCTCTGTTTATCTGGGCAAGCATGTTGTCCTTATCATCTAACGTACTATCCTTTCATGACTGAACACCTTTCATCATCCATCCACTTAGTCATCCCTCTAACATATCTTTACCAAGAACCCATTATTAAAAATCCTATTCTGGTGAGTCTCTACCCCCTTAGTCCTGAACTACTGGCTACAGGTAGAGTCTGGGAGAGGAGAAGCAATTGTTTGCAGTTGTGTATCACCAGCGGACTCCAATGAATCATTCCGATCCATGGCCACATAGAAGTCCCTGGGCAAACTCAGGGAGACACACACACACGCACACACACACAGTATAGGTTGTAAGAATGAGATTAGAGGGTAGGGGTATGAGATTAGTGTACTACCGTGTGAAATTGTCAAAGAACATATTTAATCAATAAAATATGCTACTGTTAATTAGAGCCCTCCAAGGGAAGAGGGCATGGCATGAGAAGAACCTACAACTGTTATGAATGGCAATAGATTAGATCCAGCATGAGAAGATCTACCAAATGATTCCAAAAAGTCAGATCAGATTTTTCAGGAACTGAATCCAGCAGGTATCATGTAGTTACCCTTTGCCTTGACTTCTGATTTCTAAGAAGTTTGATTCTTCTGAGGGTCAGTGTTGAAGAAGGTTATTCAGGTATCTTCCTTATGGCAGATTAGTCTTTAAATCTAAAGTGATATATGATTCACCATCCTTTCCTGGGTGGTATACAAAATATCCAATTAAACTTAATTGTGGAAGAAGGGACGATGTGTGTCAATTGGGAATGGCAGGCTTCTGAGAAGTTCATTACTGCCAGTCTAGCTTTTGTTGGTTTGTTTGTTTGATAGGCTAATCCTTGTGATTGCCCTTTTGGGTGCTTCCTGTGGTGTTTTCCTCATTAAACTCTGACATGATGAGTGGCTGGGGTTCCTCTAATGAACCATTTCAAAACCAGTACAATCCAAACACATTGATTTGGTGCTTATTATGGGGATAGCTCTTTGCTGGACCACAAGGGGTAAAGAAGTGAACATACTTTCAATGGACCCTCATGCAACTTGTGATCTAGTTGATGTACAACTAGCAAAATTAGTCAGGAGCTCTAGGGCCCATGCTCTAAGGGTGACATGCCTTTTAGGAGGGGAGAGAAGGTCTGTGATGTAAAGGACTAAGGAGGTGAGGTTTGACCTAGCTGTCCTTGAATGGGATTGTGGGATAATCAATGGGAGTCATTCACACCAAAGAAAAAGGCCTAGATACAGGTTTGGCCAAAGACTTACTAAATATGTTATGCAACAGATATGTTTGATACGCTGTACGCTTGGGATATTTGAAATGAATTCTCCATATTTGCCTCTTGGAGCTGTCTGTGAATTGCTGTTGTTGGCTAATTCTTCTCACCTATGGAAGTAGTTATAGACAGACTTTCTTCCTTGACCTAGATAGTCAATAATTTGCTCTTTACTGATGGAGGGCCCATTTATCACAGTAGCCATCCTTTCACTATACCTATCGACCTTTCCTTATCAATACCACAGTCCATTTGGAGCTCATCACTAAAGTTCTTGGGTGTTTTCGGTAGTTTTTGAAGGTGTTTTTCAGAGCTTGGCAGAGAGGTGCTTCTGACATCAATAATACCGTGCAAATGGCTAGCCTCATCTTCGGCTTACCATCAGCTGTTTATTTCCTCAGGAATGGATTGTGAAGCCGTCTACGTCTGGAGGCTCGGGAGTCCAAAAGACACACTCTTCTCCTAGACAGATCTCCAGTAAAAGACGGAAGTCCATTCCATTCACTAACAGAAGGGCAGCTGTTCCATTTACTCACCACATGCTTTGAAATATCGACAACCAAAAGGCTGATGCTCTGAATATATTTTCAAAATCTCCAGCTAGTAGATACAGAGAGGAGTCTGTGTGCTTTACATGAAGGTGCGAGATTATGGTACCTCTAATGAGTTTATTTCTAAATCCTAAGAAATGAAAGATTCCGACAAAGACAATAGAAAATCTCTCTCTCTCTCTCTCTCTCTCTCTCTCTCTCTCTCTCTCTCTCTCCCTCTCCCTCTCCCTCTCCCTCTCCCTCTCCCTCTCCCTCTCTATCTCTCTGTTCCTTCCTCCATCCCATTATATGTGTGTATGTCTGTGTATGTGTCTGTGTGTCTGTGTGTGTATAGGTTTATATGCACATACATGCTCACACATGTAGAGACTGGAGGTTGATATCATGTGTCTTTCTTAATAGCTCTCCACCATATTGTTTTTTGAACCCTGTCCATCTTTTATGTGGGTGCTGCAGACTGAACTTGGGTCCTCATCCTTGAACAGCAAGTACTTTTACAATCAACCATTTTTCTAGCCCCCAAAACCAGTAGTTTAAAACTATATCCCGAATATTTTATGAAGACTCTATGGGAGGATTTATTGTTTAAATTATGTGGTGACATGGCCACACAAACCCATGTGGCACCTTCCACAGGCCTCTGGTCTCTATTCTGACTTTTGTTATTTTCTATAAACTTCCTTCCCTCCCTCTTTTGAACCATTTGTAGAACAATGGCATTTAATGTCAAAGGCAGCTTAGCCTAGAATATTAATTGCCTTTGTTATCACTGTGACCAAATTCAGAAAAAAACACATAAAAGAGGAGACTTTTACTTTAACTCATGATCTCAGGGAATCTCAGTACCAAGGAAGAAGAGGCACAGGAATGCATGGGTGGCCAAAATATGTGGCTGGTACTCTTTGCATCTTTGCATGGTAGATAGGAACTCAAGAAAGCTAAACCAAAACTGGAGGTAGGAAAAGTTCTCAAAGGCCCTCTCCAGGGACTTGCCTCTTACACACTGGATTCATGTAACAAAGATTCCATAGTTTCTGACAAGCTAGGGACCGGACAAAGGGTTCAAACACATGAGCCAGGGAAAGAACCTCTCTCACTCATTCCACTCCTAGCTAGAAAACAGTTCTAGGGGGTATGCTGGCATGCTGGATGAGAGAATATACACCACCAATAAAAACTTCCAATCACTCCACAAATAGTGCATGATCTTTCCAGCTAAGCTAATACTGACCAAGCAGAGTTCTTGTTGACAATTCATAGCATTCTGCCATTGGTGAAAAACATAATAAAAAGTCTTTTCAGAGAGATACTCTTTCCCTATACCTAATGGAGCAATCACACACTGCTCATAAACTCTCCCAAGATGATGATTGTGTAACATCCCTCATGTCAACCTACTTAATTTTGAGTTTACCAATGAAGCTGTTATTCTCCTTACTTGCAAATTAATGATTCTAAAAAGATTACATATAAAATATTTTCAACAATCCTGTGAATTATCTAACTTTAAATTTAAAACTGTAAAGCCAATTATTTCTAATTATCTTTTTTTGCTACGTGCTTCAGTAAAAAAAAAAAATCTATGTTGCTTATGGAGTGAATAAAATATGCATCAAAAATTATTTCAATATAATGAATTAGAAATCATTTAGAAAGATATCTCAGGGCTTGGGAGATGGTCTATTGGTTCAGAGCATGCACTACTCTTGTATGAACTTTTGTTTGGTTCCCAGAATCCAAGTCACATAGTTCACAACTGTCTGTAACTCCAGCTGCTGGATATCTAACTCTTTCTTCTGGTCCCTTTGGACACTACGCTTCCATGCATACCCCACTCCCTAGTACAAAATAAAATCTTAAAAAACAACAACAACAGCACAAAGATTCATTTGTATGTGCAGGTTCTTTGGAATTTCCACAAGAATGATACAGTTTTAACTGGTAAGAAGATGAATTTTTCAAAATGCTTTGACTAATGATTATTGTCAGTATCCATACCCAGGTGTGTATAATACTTACTGAATTCAGTATATAAAACTGTGTTTATATGTTATTTTAGATAATCCAAACATGGGGCAACAGAGATGGAGGATTCCTAGGGCTCACTGGCAGTATTCCTAAGGATGACACCTAAGGTTGTCCTGTAGATGTCATATGAACATGTATAGTATATGTGTGTTCACACACACACACACACACACACGCACTGTGTACTGGGATATGCATGTATACACAGAGATAAAAAATAATCTTGTCAAATTACCTGTCTTGTTCCCAGCATCCTACATAACAGAAATGATCACTTAAGAAAAAAAAAAGGACCCAGAAACATCTTGTCTTAGAAGACTATCTCAGACTACAGAGGTACATGGGTGGTGAACAGCTTTCAAGTGCATACAGAGATTAGCTTTTGTATTTTCATGTAATTTAAGTTTGTTGAAAGTCATTTTTCTCATAAGGACCAAATCCTCTAGTAAATATAGAAGTGCATTACCTATGCTTGCTGTTCAGAACCACAAGAAAATATGAATTGGAAATCAAGAATAGATTCCAAAGGAAAAAATAAACAGGCCCTCATATATTGGCAACTTGAAGAAAGAGAGACCCTGGGAGGAAATTAAAGGAATCTTCAGAGTTTGTTTTTGAAAATGAGGAAGATCAGAAAAACAAAGCATACCTTTCAATAAAATTAAAATCAAACCAAACCAAAACAAAACAAACAAAAACCAAGCTAGCCTTTGAGACCAGAGATAAACATGATTTATACATGAACTTAATAAGGACTACAGAGTGCAATTTAAACCATCACAAAACCTGCAGCTCTCCATAAGAGAAAATAATAGTAAGAGCCCCCTCTTGATCACTGGGAGAAGAGACAACTGCAGAAATTACATGAGTTCTCAAATCCATAAGTCCTACAACTCTCCCCATGCTGAAGCTAATGTAGGACCATCAGTATGAGAAGAATGCTCACAGGGTAGTCAATCCTCTGCTTACATTGGTCTGTATCTCAGGAAATAATTGTCCCAGATTGTTAATCATATCAGATGATACTTCCCCTAGATAGGAAATAGAAAATAATCAAATCATGTCACCTAGCCTATGCCTTGTTTTCCTTTTTTAATGGAAGAAAAGAAGGAAGGAAGGAAGGAAGGAAGGAAGGAAGGAAGGAAGGAAGGAAGAAGGGAGGGAGGGAGGGAGGGAGGGAGGGAGGAAAAAGATGTCTAAGTTAGAATATTTTGAGTCATTAGTCTTATTTGCTGTGAAAGTGGTAGTTTTGTTTGATATCAAAGTGGGAAATCTTACTAAAATGGGAGACATGCTGGATACTAATAACCTGCTTTGCAAAGACATTACAATCCAATTTAGAATGAGCATCACTCTCCCATGCCCTGTCTCCAACACATGCATTCACACTAGATGTGAGAAATATAGGTGGTAGCTGACATCCAATTTTATGGTTATACATATGAAGCCATGTGTTTTAAAATGTTCAAGTATTTATTAAAAGATAAATAGTAAGATGGCTTCTCATATCCTAAAATAGACAATGCATCATACTCAGGCTATTTGAATGATGCTCTCAAGATTTTGTTATCCCCCAAAACACAGAACTGGCCTTTATAGATGGGAGAGAGTGTGCTTTATACACTTATTACTCTTTTTTTTTCTTTTCTTTTCTTTTCTTTTCTTTTCTTTTCTTTTCTTTTGTTTTTTGTTGTTTTTCAAGACAAGGTTTCTCTGTGTAGCTCTGGCTGTCCTGGAACTCACTCTGTAGACCAGGCTGGCCTTGAACTCAGAAATCTGCCTGCCTCTGCCTCCCAAGTGCTGGGATTAAAGGCGTGCGCCACCTCTGCCTGGTACACTTATTACTCTTAAGATAGCATCTCTTTATGTTGCACATATCACATTTGAGCTCATAGTTCTCCTACTCTGTCATCCCAAATGTTAAATGTACAGATGTGTACCACCATACATCTCTGAGAGTCTCAATTTAATACAAGATAATCTATAATAAAAATAAAATAAATATAACCCAAGGAAAAGAATTAAAGCAAGCATGCAAATGAATAAAGAGAAACTGCTCCCTATAATCTAGGAAGATGTATAAAGGAAGAGTCACGCTCAACACAAAAGAGGTATTACCATAGTTGGAGAACAAAGAAATAGTAAACAAAGGCCAAGAGCTGTACAGATAGAGGCTTCCAGATAAAACAATTCCCTAGCTTATGGTAAAACACCCCTTGCTATGTTTTAAAATCGTGTTAGTAAAATGCATAGATGTAAAAGGTTCCCAAGTCATACAATGTTAAATTGAATCAATGAATTGAGAAACCACTGTGAGACAGTAAAAAGACAAGCTGCACACACATTAACGACACACTTACATTGTGGGAAGCATTCAAGTGAGCTACCATTTGGTAGGACTTTGAGACTTTGTTTCATAGAAACAAAATGCAGGCAAATCAGACTGGGGTTCTCAGGAAAGGATGAGCAACACACTAGGCCCAGCATGGGAGGTACAAGAGAGAGGGGACTGTGAGAAGAGCCTAGTGAGCTCAGAAGGAGGCCTTAGCTCTTGAAGCACTGCAACAGGTTCTTGTTGGGCATTAGGATAAAAAGGAATATTAGATGACAATGAATGAGCTGGAAGGATTGGAGAAGGAGAAGAAGAAAAATTCATCACTATGAGAATATCTGAAGATACTGAGACTAAAGCCTGGAAGCAAATCTGAAAGGAAACATGAGAGTCTAAATAGTCCTAGCAGTCATTTCTTGCTTCCAGTGTCTCTTACTCCCATAACCGTACTCTCCCTCTGCATTCTCTTTTGGGATAGCTATTGTGACAACCAAACTGGATATTTCTCTTCAGTTGTTCTTTCAGCTCCGTGTAGAACATAATCTGCTACAATGTTCCCTGTTTGGTCTACAACAGGAGATGCCAGAGCTGTGCATTTTATGAGCCATCCAAGTGCAGTGTCAGGTAACAATGGCTGGTTTCTGAGGGACTCCACCCTGTTCTAAACATTTCCTTTCAGACTATGATACCACATAGTTCAACATTGTGACATCACACATTGTCCCTTGGATATAACAGCCATTTTCTGTACCACTGCCTTTGTGAAGATCCTTGGGGACAGATGTCACTCCAATTCTTTGTTTACTAAAATCAGTTCTCATTGAAACTCTACCTCTTTTATGGACTCTTCATTAACCCACCAATAAATACACCTATCCCCTGCTCTGTATTTTTTAGCAGTTTATCTAACTTAAATTACATATCTACAACCATTCTTTGTTCACACCCAGGCACGCTAACAGGGTACCCAGGTATTTTAGACACATCTTGCTTTGTGAGGCTGCTTTCCTCTATAATGGAATCTCCAGTGCTGGAATCAGAAGGCCGGGTTAGAGAAGTCAGAGGCATGACCCAAATGTCAGTTTCTGACATCCTGAGCTTGTCTTCTCGGTCAGTTGGAAATTCAGAGAGAGAGAGAGAGAGAGAGAGAGAGAGAGAGAGAGAGAGAGAGAGAATGCTGAATGCTGGTACCAAACATAATGAGCTTAGTTCTCCAGGGACAGTGTAATTGTAGGCAGCAGTGGCTGGGAAAATTTACTTTCTCAGAATTGGATCTTTATATAAGAGCCTGGGAACACTATACAAAGAAAAACTTCTAAGCCAAAAGATCATTTATTTAAAAAAAATTCTCCCCAATAACCTTTAAAGCATGTAAAATAAGAGCTGTTGTGGAACAGTGTCCCCTAAGCATAGCAGCCATCAGCATCCTCATCAGAGCCACTGTGACTAATCAAAAGACTTACAAGCTCCGTCCTCTTAACATTGCACAAGAAAGGAGGTGGGGATGGTCACTGGGTCCTCACCTGACATTCCAACCACTTCCTCTTACTCCTCTCTCCCAGCCCTATATAATGCTGTCCTAATGCATGTGTTTTTAGGAGGTGCCAGAGTAGAGAGAACAGTGAAGGTCAACTGAGGCAGTCAGTCCATCCATGTGACAATAAAGAAGTCATTATCCATGCTGGCATGATATCTTTTTGGTGACATGGCTCTTTGGGGTCACCCCCACACCTCTAAATAACTCCCCACTCATATGCTGTGTAAGTCCTGCATACTCATTGTTTTGTTAGTTTAGACATTGGTGGAGTCACCACTTCGATCTGTGCCCTCTCTGGGATAAGTATACATTTATTTATGCCTCTCAAGAAAAAGTTGACACTATCATTGAAAAAAAATCTACTCCATACAATCCAAGGGAACACTCATAGATAGCCATTCTCATTTCCTGACCCTCATAAATCAGAAAGTTAAACTGACCCCTGGGATTTCACTCTTCTGAACATAATGTACGGTCATAAAACAAATTTTGGTCCTACGGGACATCCCATTTTTGTTTCATTATTTCAAAGAAAGGGTCACTTGAATGTTAAAGTGTTGTGTTTGATCACTGCTATGATTCATGCTGACTAAGACCCATAGATGCATTCCTGTACACTGACTGCATCATATATATACTTAGATAACTGTCTCTGTAGAGGTAGTACCTATATGTAATATTTCCCAAAGCAATTTATGTGTTAAAGAGTCTAAAGGTAACCACAGATAGAAATAGATATATTTAATATGTACGCTATTATTATTTTGCCTAAGTTCCTGTTCCAAGACAGATTTATTTATTTTTGTTCAAAGCTAAAATCTTCTCCATAACTAAGAAATGCTCTTAGAAATTTCTCCCAAACATAAGACCTAAGTTTCTGTTCATTCTTTTTTTTAACAATTTTATGTTAAGTTCAATCATCTCACTGATATTTCATTTTATAGAAGTAAGATGATAAAAATTTTATTAATGTAATAAAAGGAAAAAATGAATGAAGATAGCTTGGCATAATTCAACAAGATAAAATGAATCCTTGTGATCTTAATGTAAGAGGAGGCTACAATCTTCAGAGGAATATGCAATTATGGAAACATGGGTTTTGCATAAAAGTGCCACTGATGCTCACGATTTAGTTATATCAAACAGTAATTAAGATATCTCTAGGGACTTGAATGAGGATTGGTCTCTAAATTTTTTCAGAGGATAGTTATTTTGAAGATTTATTATGTGTATGTGTACATAATTTAGTCTGCATGTTTGTGAATCATCTATATCAAGTTTTTCCTCAGAGGCAAGAAGACAGTATCAGATCTTCTGAAATTGTAATTACAGGTGGTTGTGTGTCACCATTTGAATGCTTGGAATGGAACTCAGGTCCTCTGCACAAAGGATGAATGCTCTTAACCACTGTATCATCTCTCCAGCCATAGTTAGGTTATTTTTAAAGGCTTCCTCACCTTACTATTAGTTGGGGTAGGGTAAGAGGTTTTCTAATCTTCAATAACCAAAATTTGATTTCTCTTGCTGGGCATCTGCAAGGGACCATGGTCACCTGCTTCTGCATAGAACCTTCATGAATTAAAGATCACACATTTGTTCCTCAGAGAGAGGAGATTTAGATTAATGTTTTCACCAAACTCTGGGGTTTGTTGTTATTCTTGGGTTGTTTTGGAGTGGGGGAGACCCTAATTATTTTAGCTAGGAGGCTCAGCCTAAGTTCAACATGATGGGAACCTAGAGACACAGCTCTCTGGAAGAAGGCAGCTATTTCCCACAGTAAGGAAGTTATCTAGCTTGGAGTTACACAGCTCAGTTAGATGAAGAATGAAACAAAAATTCTGTAGAAGTCTATTTCATTGACCAATCTGAAGCATAGATCAAATTGGCTTTCTCCCAAGACTAAACATGCCCCCAAATCCCCTTATCCTGTGAAACCATATCTGAGGTGCTGACCCACACATGGCACCAGGCTCTGGCCTCCACTCAGCCAGGCAGTTATCCATGGAAGTGGCTCACGGCTGACACACAGATTGACTGGTTCACAGTAATTTACTTCACAGAGATTCCATTTATCTCTTAGAAGATCCCCTGGCAGCAGCTTATAATGTATATCCTAGGATGCCTGCCTGTGTGTGTTTTTAAAGTGGCAGTCCTTAATGAACCTGAGCTGGAAGACAGTTCACAGATAGGAGAGCAGGCATCTTCAGAACACATCCCGAGGTACAGATGGGATCAGAAAGCTTGCTTGACTCAAATGAGCAGCTGTGTATTAGTTGTGTCTGCTTTCTGACTGGAGCAAATCCGAGACACACACCCATTTGGGCAAGGAGCAGAGAGGAGAAGTAGAAGACAGATTGTGATTTGGCTTTACTCATTGTGTGTGAGTATGTGTGAGTGTGTGAGTATGTGTGTGTGTAGTTCGTGTGTGAACATGTGTGAAGTTGCACATACCATGTGTGTGGATGCCAGAGGTTGGCACTTCAGCTAGGCTGGCTGGCCAGTGAGTTTCAGGGACCCTCTTGTGTCTACTTCCCCAGGGCTGGGATTACTAGCATATGCCACAGCATTGGCTTTTTCATGCTGGGTGCTGGGGTTTACCTCAAGTCCTCATGCTTGCATGGCAAGCACTTTGCAATAAAGCCACTTACTCAGGCCCACATTTACTCTTTTTATAAATACCATGAAGGTGTTAATTTTGACAAATTTAGAAACTGAGCATTCTAAATAAGTATTCTAAATATTCCAGAAGATAGGGGGAAGTCACCCAAAATGCTAAGTTCTAGGTACATTGTAATGGCCATTGCAATCATGAGCTCAGAGCAGTTGAGGTTGCCTACGTTGGCAATGCATAAGACTGGACCTGTCATCTGTCAATCATGAACTGGTAAAGAACTTACAGAGCCCTACCCTGCTTTGCCAAGCTACTAGTTATTTCTGAGGGAGGGTCAGTCAGGGGAGTAAGTCCACCAGGTTCCAGTAGGTGTTCAAAACCCATGGTCTCACAAATGACCCATGTCATAATAAAAAAGGGGGACCTGAATGTGGGAAAGACATCTGTTGGGAAGCTGGGAGAGTGGTATTAACAGTGACACTAAGGAGGGAGATAGGAAGGAGCAGGGACCAGAGTTACCAGAGTGTACTATATGCATAGACAAAATAACCTAAGAATGTATTTAATAAAGGTTACAAACAATAATAAAGAAAGAAAAGGAAAATGTGGAGCCGTGATAGGGTAATAGGGTATCTTGGTTTTTTGGTAGAGCATTGGCTTAGAAATGGCCGGAGATCCTGCAAGGGATTGAATACATTTCTCCATGCTCCCAGATTCCAGACGCCTGACACTCAGTCTAAGACCTCCATTTGATCTGTGCTGTTCAGTCACATAGGGCAATACAGCCCCTCCCTAAAAGTGGTTTGCATCACCCTCCACAGTTAGAGGGAATGACTACATGCCTCAGGTCTTGAGAGATTTCCATATTAATGAGATACCAAAAGGCCAGAGGGCGTAGTTAATTAAGTATTCTTTCCCAGACCCTCCTCTCCCCCCATCCCTATTTAAGTCAGGTCCCCCCTGACCTAAGTGGGGGTACAGCAAGATTCATTTACCATCCGTCATGAACAATAAAGCTTATGAAAACCCACGGATTTCCACGTGTCATTGAGGCCTGCCTGTCGCAGAGGCATGCATCATCAAGCAAGCTAGTTGAGAAGCTATCTCTGGGCCAAGTGAGCAGCCGAACCCCTTTTCCACATGTCGCCCCCTCCCCCCCAGGAACTTCAGACTGAGTGAGAACTCCCCATGTTGGGTGGGGATAGTTTACTCAGTGCCTTGTGCTGAGTAAACTCAGTCGAACTTCCTGCACAGCTTCTGCATCTCTCTTGGAGGTGTGGGGACTCACAACTCAGCCCAACAGAACAAAACCCATGCCCGAGTGACCACATGCAGACCTTCATTTTCCCCACAGGAAAACCCCAAATAATTTCATTTGCTGTCAACAGCGAGGTCCAAAGAGTTAGATGAAAGACCACACTATAACTGACAAGCTGGTTACTTACATCTGAAGAAAGGAAGCCTTTACATTTGCCTTTCCATACCTACCATAGTGCTTGGGGAATGCTATCAATAGAATAACCAGATAGATGAATAAATAAAAAGATGAGTCAATTTTTTTTCTATTTTTTATAAGTATAGTGGAATATTGGCCAATGTTCAAAAGCAGAGTGAATTGAAATATTTTGACTCACAATTATTTATTATTTGAAGGTGTGTGTGTACATGCACATGTGTGCACATGGAAGCTCCAAGGGGCTTCAAGTGTGTTCCTTTATCACTCTGCATAATCCTTTGAGGCAGGGCCTCTCCTTGGGTCTAAGGCTCAGGTTTATCTAGGTTAATCTAGAAGCTAACAAACCTCCGTGATCCTGCCAACCCCATGCCCCTTACAGCATAGGGCAGCAAGTTTACCTGGGTTGTGGGATCTGAACTCTGATTCTCATGATTGCACAGCAAGGCCTCTTAACCACTGAGCTACCTCTCCAGCCACTGAATTTAGATCATTTAACAACACTGAAGCTAACAACATTAGACAATAATCTTAAACAACAGGAAATCTACAGAAGCAACAGCTGAGCCCCATCAGAAGGGAGGATTAAGTTTTGCTTGTGCTTTGTGGTGTCTGGTGCTGGCCTGAAGCTTTGAGAAACTATGAGTGTCCTCGAAGATGCTCAAAGGCAAAGATATTCATTCAATCTGTCTCCAAACCAATTAAGCAGATGTAAACACAAGGTAGACCTTCTCTGAGAACCACCACTGTACTGTTCCTTAATGAAAAGTAGCATAATTGCATGCTCCACAGCTCCTTGATCTCACATTAAATCTAACAGATAGCTGACTTACTCTGAGCATGACAGTCCTGCCTTTCTGTGCTGCTTAATTCTAGCTCATTATCCTCTATCAGTCGACTTGTAATCCTTAAAGCCCACGGTTGTGTCTGGCTGTTTGGTGCGGATCGCACTTGGTAATACAGGGATTCAGCTTCTAAGGGTGATGATTTAATTGAATGATACAGTGTGATTTGGTGCTCCAAGAGTTAAGTGGACTGCTTTCCTTTTTGAATGATCTGGTTTGATTTAGTATGTTTTCGGCAGCAAACATTAAGGTAATTATTTAGTTTTCAGCTGCCAAAAAAGAACAGCTTTTTCCAATGAGGAACAAATATTCCTTAATTGCCTGGGTGCTAGCTATTATGTTTATAAGACACCCAAACCTAGCAGCATCCTGGCTTACATGTAAACTGGCGACCCTGTAAAGTCAGCCAGGCCTTCCCTTCTGAGCTTCTTCCTTTACCACACAATGATAAAGAAAATGCCCATGGGAAGAGAATTATGCTTAGTGATTAATATAGTTAAAATAAGAAAGCTGCTTAGAACAATGGCTCAGATGTAAGTCAAGCATTGTTACAATTTTATAGCTGTGTTTGTCTAGAAAGGTGTGCTATTACCAATGTGATGTCCAGAATTCATATCAAGACATTTTACCTCATTTTACTTGCATTACAGTGATACATAAAATATACAATAGCTCGATGGGTCTGTTTTAAGTGGTTCTATTACCTGAATCTTCATTTAAGATTTCAAAACTGTAGGAGATATTTAAAGGCCCCTCTTTCTTTAATGGTGTGCACAGGCTTGTAGTGACCAAATAAAACTCTGCCTGGTGCCATGTGTAATTTTCCTTTTTCTTATAAATAGTGCTAGATATGGCAGGAAGAAGAGAGTTTCTAACAATGTTGGCCAGATAATATGGAATCTCCTTGGAAAACTGCTCTTGACAGCTCTTTTTTTATGAATAAATTAAAAGTAAAGTGAATTAAATAGATACGGGGACATGATAAGAAATTCTAAAATAACCTTCATGGAAACTCGACTTGGGGTTGGTAGTTTACTTGCACAATAGTTTGAGATTACAGCTGTCTTGATCTTGTCTTCTTAAATGAACAAGTAAATCTTTTATACTGAAGCTGAGAACAAGTCTTGTGCTATTATTTATGTACAGTCCTTGAACTTTGGTTTTTTTTCATAAAAAGATTAATTTGTCTTCATTTTATGGGTGTGTTTATCTATCTGTCTGTATATGTACCACATGAATTTGGTGGTCACAGAGGCCAGAAAAGGGTGTTGGATGTCTTGGATTTGAAGTTACGTATGTGTGTGAGTTGTCATGTGGATGCTGGGAATCAGATGCGGGTCCTCTGTAAGAACAGCCAGTGCTCTTAGCCACTGACTTATCGCTCCAGCCTTGAGTGGCTCCTCTACTAACATTAGGTTTAGAGAAATGCTAATGTGGAAAGTGAAAGTTTAACCCAGCTGGACTCCATCAAGTGTAAACCCACAGCAGGAGGGTGATTACTTCATGAAATGCACAACTGAAGACAAGAGCCATGGCTGCCTCATTGCTGACATTCTCCATCTTCATTTCCAGGTAAGAAAGCACCAGAAAGCAAATGACAACAATCTCTTCCTTAAACATCAGGTCAAATCTTGGAATCAGGATATGTTAATATCCATCTTAATGGATAATATACTCATGTTACTATTTCAACTAATCCTTGCTGAAAAGAAACAAGTAAAGCAGGATAAGGTAGAGACAACCTCTATATCAAACGTCAGCCACAGCTAACAACATATTTAGTTTCGATACTTCCTTCACTGATACCCCCATACTTACACAAAAATATCAAACTTTCTCAGCTCCCATGAAATAAACTGGATTAGAAGCTCGAGAGTTAGCAAGATCCTTGCAGTTGCATTTTCATATTGAGAAGTGTCATGTTATTCGGCTTCCATGATACACTGCCGAAAGCCCACTATATAAAGGTGTCTGCAGAAAGATACCATTGTCACAAGAGGAAATAACCTTCCCCGCCTAGGCAGTAAGAGAAACAAGCCAGAAAAAAAAAAGGACATTTAAAAAGAAAGACAGAGAAATAGAAATTTGGGGGAAGATAAATCAAATCACAGAGTTTAAATAAATATATAGATGGAAAAAATTAAATTACGATAAATAACCTTCACATATTAGCATATATTCAAATAAAGACTATTATCAGTAATGCCAAAGAGCTTAACTCATCTATCCGAAGAAGAGATGGAAGGATCAGCTGACAAAAATCTAACATCATGGTGGATAAAACAGAATCACCAATTACAAACTGTTAAGGAAGATTAAACATAAAAGGATAGGCAGGCTTTAAATAAATGAAAAGGAAGCAGCTGTCACCCTGACACTACCCAGGGTGGGTTACAAACCCAGGAACATCAAATAAAGACACAGGGAGGAGGAATATTTTCTCACACTAAGGGTACTATTCACATTGAAGGCAGTTTATGACTAATCTCTGTGCATATAATTTTATGGTCATTTTAATAAAGCTCACAGACACTCCCCCCCCCAAGGAAATCAAAGAGAGCAAATACTGGTAAAATAAAGCTTTATGTTCTCTCAATCTAAGACAGAAACGAAGACAATATTTATAGACATATAGGAAATCTACAAATGTAAATACATCTGGTACTTTGACTTGTAATAATAGATAGCACATGTTGCTTTTTGCATACACACAAAACATTTACAGTATTATTACAGAAAATAAATTCCCCACTAATGTCCCTAGGAATAGAATCAGTATAAACAACACCTTTAAAATCACAGTTCAATAAAATTTAAACCTAGCAAGATTTCCTGTGAGCTGCCTTCTCTGTTGTATAAGGCTATACTGAATGTGAGCCTACCTCCTCTAGTGAGCAATGAGAAGTGTAAAAATGGGTGGCAGGGAGTTCCTTTCCTGGTCACTCCTGATGGTCTTTTGGAGTTGTGTTCAAATGATCATACCATACCTTTCCTTTCCTTTTTAGTACAATAGACTATGGTAGCACTAAACATTCCTAAGATCTTTCAAAACACACCTGTGCTAAGAAACACTTCAGAGGGATGCCTTTTTACATTAGAGAAAGAGCCAGAGCTGTCTTCTCTTCAGAGACTAATTGTTGAGGGTGCACGTGTCAACAGGATGCATTACGGAAAAGATGCATCCAGCACACAGTGAATGAAACTCCTCTTGCTCATCTAGACCATGCGCAGAATTCTGGTCGATGTCAGTCATTTTGAAAGGAAGAAGTTAGTCATCAAAGAGGGACGGAGAAGAATTAATCTCTGCTAAGCTCTGTTTACTGATTCATACAGGTGTTGGAAATTGGAGTGAAGTTAAAAAGCAAGAACTGAGGATGCTCTCTGGAGTAGGCTGCCAGGACTTTCTTACCACATCACAAAATGATTTGGGTGCAGGGGACAGGATAGAATTTGACAAGAAAGCAGTATATATTTTTGAGAAGTTTTAACTGGATTATAATCCTTTTTTTTAAAGTCACTCTGATCACTGAAAAATGGAAGAGCCATTGTTTAGAATGGGTTATAAATCATAACCAGCTATGAGAGAGGACAATTTTAAAATCCAGAGTCAAGAGAGAAAGAGATCGGGACATTTGCTTCATCTTAATACCACCCCAGAATGGCTGAGGATGACAGGCAAGAAGCTTTAGAAATAATTTGGTGGAATACAAAGGAGAAGAGAAAACAGCCTTGCCCTGATTATCAGAAACACAAGCACTTCGGTAAGAACCATTAGAACCACATGCATATAGTAATGTCCCTTCCCTCTTTCTTAAACGGAGTTAATTCTTTTGATGTATTCCTGTTCTCACATGGTGGAACCCTCAAACATTAAATACCACCCAAGAGAGGAAGCAATGATAAAAGGATGGCTGCTGTCCTCACAGATATGACAGTCTAATACACAAGACAAAGACACCTTGATCAAGTAACTATGAGGATGGATTTTAAGGTGAATACCAGATGCTCTTGAAACTGACGTGGGAGGTGGATAGAAGATGTGAGGCTAGTTAGTTTCTGGTGAGAACCGGAGTCTGGAGTTTGTATAACACTGTGCAAACTCTCAGTTCTCAGTTCAGCTCTCAGTTCTGTGTCCTTTATCCTTAAAGCAATCCTGCCAGATACATACTTGTTTCCATTCAGTAGTTAATTAAATCTAAACTCAAGGTAATTACAGCAACAACACTTGCTCACATACAGAAATCCAGAGACTGCCCAACAAGAGCCAACTTTGTTTTTTTTTTTTTTAAAGTAGAGTTGAAATTTTTTTCAAAGGCAAAAGAGGTCATTTTTAGAAGCATATGAATGTTCAGTTAAACCAATATGAAGGTGCAGTTGCACACCGAGGCTGTGATTTACAGTGGGGTGATTTTTTATTTAAAGTTTTGTATTATTCTTAAATTGTGCCAACTTTTATAATACATGCTCAAATTAAAATACTGGGCCCCAAGCCCTAGTGTTCTAAGAACTACCTTGCCCACTTGGGCTAACCTGCTCAACTTCATTCATGCTGATACCTTCCAGGGTGAATCAATGCCATCCTCCCTGGTAGTGAGAAGTGGCATAAATCAGAAATTCAATTAGACCAAATAAGATAAGCTTCATTCATTCCAGTTATTGCCTTTTGTATAGGGCTTCAGGACAAGCCACCATGACAAGTGTTAAAGAAACAGATTTGATGGGACGTAATCCAGATTCTTCAATTGCTTTTTTGTCTAATGGATCTTGACCAGGGGCTGGGAAACCATTCCTTAAAGGTCAAGATGGTCAATATTTCAGACAATGGGTCAGGAAGGACATGGGCACATCCTAAGTATTTAGCACTTCAGTAAGGACACAGAAGCCATAGCATGCAATACAAGGAAATAAAGAGTGTAACTGTGTTCTAATAAAACTTTATTTACCAAACAGGGCGTAGCCTGGATTCGGCTCACAGGCCACGAGTCTTGATCATTTTTGGCTGGCATACCAAACTACCAGCTTAGCTAGAGTCTACCATGATATCAAAAACTTATTGCCTCAGAATAACTATAAATGGGTCCCAACCAAAACTTTACACTTACCTAAACACTATGAGATTCTTTGCAATAATATTTTTAATCAACTGTGTAGTTCCCAAGTGTAAACGTTGGGAATGACGATGTCAGGCTGCAAAGTCTAAAGGTTAGATATACCTGTAGGCTTATAACATAAGATTCTTTCCTTCTTTCTGATGATAAAACACTGACAACAAAATGTATATGAATCTTCTCTTCTGAACCCTTTCATCTACCACCCTGGTCCAAGAGATAATACTATAATAATACTTTGTGCTCTTCCCTGGGGAGATTTGTGTGTGTGTGTGTGTGTGTGTGTGTGTGTGTGTGTGTCTGTGTGTGTATGTGTCTGTGTGTGTGTGTGTGTGTGTGTATCTTCTTGAATACACATGGGACTACTCCACAGTAAAAGGTGCTATGGACCAAGAAGAGGAGACACTGAGAATAGAACCATTAATTCAAGGAGCATTTGTTAAGTGTTGACTATATGACAGACCTGAGTGGAAAATAAAATACACATGTCTTCCACAATTATACAGGTTAGCTTCTGAGCAGAAAGCACACAATATATACAAAAACATGAACTTGATAATTCTACATGACCATTAGTGATCAGAAACTCAGCCCTGGTATGTCATGAGCTGGGAAGTTAGTGAAGCAAGTATGAAAGTAAGAACTCCATGGGTAGAAATCTGGTGAAAGTATTTGTGAGAGGAGGGACAACAGGTTAGATGGCAGCCAGCTGCCTAAGTGTGTGTGTGTGTGGGGGTGGGTGGGTCTCAGCTTGATGAGACCTGGGGACAGGAAGAAGATCAGCAGAATAGTTTCGGGGTAGAAAATAATGTGGTGACTGAAAAACCTGATCCTGGAGAGTCTGAGGGATGAAGTCATAGCTCATCACAGAGCTTGATGAGGTCTGTGCACTGTGTCTTCATTCATGTAGGGCACAGGAGGCTCGTTCTTATTGTTGTCGGAGATATGGTTTAGAGCACTGGTTCTCAACCCTTTAATACAATTCCTCATGCTGTGGTTGACCCCAACCATAAAATTAATTTGTTGTTATTTTATAACTCTAATTTTGTTGCTGTTATGGGCTTTAATATAAATATTGGTGTTTTCAGATGGTCCTAGGTGACCCCTGTGTAAAGGTTGTTTGACACTAAAAGGAGTCAAAACCCACAAGTTGAGAACCTCTGGCTTAGAGGGAAATTTTTATCAAATCCATTCTTCTTTCTCCTGATAGCTTTTTTTTTCTGAGAAAAGTACTGTTTTTAAACAATGACTTTATCAATTCTTTGAGAACATCATATACTGTATCTAAATATATTAACTCCTTCTTTCCTCAGCTCGTCCCATAGCCACAGTGTATATGTCCCCATTACATCCCACCCAATCTTGAGGCTTCTGGGTAATGCTTGTTTCTTTTATTTTTAAGTAACAGCTGTATATAGAACAGAGTTAGATAAATAGAGAAAGTTCCGTATGCCCCTTCATTGGGTTTACTTTATGTTTATAAATAACTTAGAGATACATATTTACATGAATTTATTTCCCTATAAAAGCAGAGTTCTAGCACTTTGTAAAAAGAATTCCCATTAAGAAATAAGAATCATTGCACAAAACAATAAGATTCAAGTGGAAAATCTTTTAAACAACAGTAACAAGGAACCAGGGAACCAGAAGCAAAACCTTCCTCAAAGAAGGTTCCTCTAAGACAATAACAGGCATCAGTGAAGGGTGGCAAGTAAGGAGACATGGAATAAGACTGAGAATACACATGTGTGTATATGTGCATATGTGCACACGTACATGCACATATACACACACACACAAAGTCAGACAAGCTCATGGCATGGCAGGCAGCCTCCCATCCTGTCTGAACAGCTGGCCTCCATTGACTGAAACCGTCCTGTCAGATCAGAGTAGAGACAAGAGGAAGTGAAGCGACCATTTGTCCATCTGCTGTGGAACATCCTCAGAGAAAGGACTGAAGTGTGGCTGTTCAGAATTTTCCAAGGTCACCTGACATTTTTAGACTATCTCCAAATGAACCATCCTGCACCTATCTCTGTGTGCACTCCCTGTGTGGAAAGATTCAGTCAGAGATTCAGAGTGATTTTCCTTAGTGACAGAGCTAAACATTCCAAGTTATTGTTGAAAGTTCAGCTGTTGTAGCATGTTGACACCTCCTGGGTTCATGTATGCCATGTATCCTGCCTGCTTGTTTACCAGCTTGTCAGAGGTGTTCATTGTAGGCATTGTCACAAAGCACATGGCCACATCTCATATGTCCCATTCCAGGGTGGAATCCATGTGACCTTTTGACTTTATGTTTCACAAAGGCTAAAATCATCCATTAGGTTGATATCATCTATTTTCACAGTGACCTGATATGCTGTGGTATAGCCTAGACTTTCAATATTGTAAATGTTAGTGTCGAATTTTATAATAGAAGTCCAGATGCTTGTATATTTTCAAATATACTTCCTGTTAGTGTGTTTTAACTGTTCTTCTCTCAGGTCCTAAGATGACATCTAAACAATATCTAAGGGCTTAGAAAATCCTTTTGTTCTCAGTGATGAAAAAAATCTTTGTGTGGTTAAAGAACAGAGGATTTCTCCCAAAGATTGAGTTGGCAAACATGTTACACGTTTATCTGTCTAGATATACGTGTAATATAAATTCATGAAAAAAAAAATAACCAGTAAAAGTCCAACCCCATCTCATTTCTCTTGCTTTTGTTTTGGGGCAGATGTTTTCCAAGCACAATGGGTAGTTCTGAAAAGGACCAGGCTCTGTGTGCTATAGCAATGCCACAGTAAAGAAGAGACTCCTATGACTGTAGAAGTGTCTGAATAATAGCTGCAAACATGTCATCTGTGACTACCCCAAATTATCATTTAAAACTCAAGAAATCATATGGAAAATAATAATGGAACAAAAAATTAAAATGAGTGGCTTTCTTTACAGGCTTTCCCTTAGACATGCATTGATTTCCAAGAGTCATCTTTCTAGCCAGAGAAAGAGAATATCATGGTACCCAGTAGAAGAGAAGTCATTTTTTCTTTAATCTGGAAAGATAGTGGCTTCATCATTAAAAAAAATCCAACCAACTAGAATACAAAGCCCTTTGACCTGGCAGATCAAAGGTTAGGCAGCAATTTTGAATAATAAATGAGACCTGTTGACCTCTTGACCTGAATCTGGCAGGGTGAGAGTGTTCGTCCTTCAGCAGATGCTGAAGGCAGACACTTGCACAGCCAGCCAGCTAATGACCTGCCTGAGCCCTGAGTTTCAGTATGGTGGAGCATGAGCAAGAATGTTCTTCAACCTGGTAGGTCATAGAAGAGATATTTATAGGAATATTTCCAATGCTGCCTTGAAGGCATCGCTCAGTCCTCATGCCTCCACTAAATCTGTGCAACGTTCAGTAGATGCATAAGCATTGTCTAACTGTGGTTTCCTTCTAATTCTTCAGTTTTGATCTATGTATTTCAGGCACAATATCAGCAAGGTGATTCTATTTGTTTTATTTTTCTGATGAGAGGAGGACTCTCTTATTATAAAGCGATCCTTGTCTTTCATTACAGCAAGCAGCCTATGTATTTCGACAAAGGGATTCAGATGTGCAAGGTATACGTCTATTCTTAGGAAAGGTTTATAAAATGACATCAGATGTAATAAACTAGGTTTACCATTCAGGTTTATTAGACTAATATAGGGTTCTAATGTATAACATAAAATTTCCATGAAAACGAAAATGGAGGTGAAGCTTTAAGCTAAACAATCCATCTTTGCTATTTAAATGTTCATGTTGCTTCTAGAAAGTCATCATCCATTACAAAGTCGACTTGGGAAATGTTTATATCCTCTTAGTAAATATCCCATACGTCTGTTTTGACATGCTTGATTAATAGCAAATGCAATGCATTTAATTTGTGTTTACCTGTCTTAAATTTTAAAAAAATGTCAGAACTTGTCAAATTGGAATTTAGATAATTAGATTTATTCTGCTGAGTCTCCCTTGAGCTTGAACTAGGTATTATGTTCTTCTTTACCATTCATATTAAAATCTTAGCAACTGCTAGATATTGCCAAGGGCCAGTTAGTTAAGTAGTGTTATCTCCTCTTGGGTAACAGACAAGGAAGGAATATTTTGAATGAATTTTTATTTGCTACAAATAAGAAAAAAAATTGCTAATAA
Source organism: Grammomys surdaster (assembly GCF_004785775.1). Classification (NCBI taxonomy): domain Eukaryota; kingdom Metazoa; phylum Chordata; class Mammalia; order Rodentia; family Muridae; genus Grammomys; species Grammomys surdaster. Next base: position 1,185,071 of record NW_021604676.1, on the reverse strand, counting down.
AGGAAAATCTTCATACACATCTATCTGTCCCAGACAGAGGGAAACCAGCACCAAAAGTGAGTTGCCGCTCAATTGGTTTTAAGTTTATTCAACTTGATTTATTGTATAAACATATATGGAACACTGTTGGTGTACATGAGTCTGCTAATCATGCTACAGCCATCCGGTACAGAAAACGGTGTTGTGTGTGCTGAGCTTTTCTATAGATACAAGCTTTTTAAAGCACAAAGTACTTGACTGGGGCACATCCCGAGGTCATGTTCTAAATAATACTATGGAGTATTGCTGTCTTACTCAAGCTGAGCTATAATGCAGAAAAAAATGAAATTCATTTACCAGCTTGTAGAACATATAATGATACTCCATGAGTACGTGGTGGTATAGGGGTTGGACACTTTGCTCCTCTGAAACACTTTACATGCCATTTTATTTTAATCTCATAATGAAGTGTGTGTGGGATATATGTAGTTCTAAGCTAGAAACTGTCATCTGCTCTTAAACAAAGAATAAGCAACTACCCAGAGAAAAGTGGTGGAATAGCAATCTGTGAGGGTGACACATAGAGGGAGGTCTCAGAGCCATGGAGCTGCATTGTAAGGGGGGCAGGTATTATAAATCACATGGCCAGCTTCTGAGGTATCCTCCCCCTTTTACTCTCAAAGTCAGTGAGGATATGAAGCAGGAGCAAGAAGAGCTGGAGACCACAGAGCCAGGGAGTCTATTCTTCCTCCACAGAGGAGAGAGAAGGTAGAGCTGCAGAGGCAAGAAGAAGGAGAAGCGTATGACAGACGAACAGAGGAGAGAAGGGAAGCAGAGAGAGACAGAGAGACAGAGAGACACAGACAAAGAGATACAGGGAGAGAGACAGAGAGACAGAGACAGAAACACACACAGAGAGAAACAGAGACATATACAGAGAGACAGTGTGTGTGTGTGTGTGTGTGCGAAAAGTGGGAGAGGAAGATGGAGATAAGAGCCATGAGAGTGAGTCTGAGCTCCCAGCAGCAGGAAGCTGCCTGAACAAGACCTGCCTTGCCCCTATCCTCTCTAAGCCTATGCTTAAGAGAATGATTATGTTGATGGGGATGAGGCTTTGTTGGTAAATCCACAATAGCAGGGAGACCTGAGCTTCAGTCCCCCAGAGCCCAAACACTTAAGCCAAGCATGATGGGGTGTGTTTTATAATCCCACACTGGGGATAGAGAGATGGGTGGATTTCTGGGACCCAATGGTTGAGCTATAGTTTCAGGTAGAGACCCTGACTCATATACTAAGGTAAACAGTGACAGAGAGAGATATCTGAAGATGACCCCTGTCCTCTCCGTGCAGTCAGACTCACTCACAGACATGCATACCTGCATATACGCAGGCACATGAGCATGCACACAGGCAATTAGTTTGAACATCCCCAGGCTTCTCTCTGTGTTTCCCCACCCCTGGTCTTCCAGCAGGATAGAACAATTGTATCCTCGACTAAAACTGAGCTTCCCTGAGGCTCTTCTTCCTTCTCCAGGTTCAGCTGAGAGTGTCCACCAGAGGAACTGCTACCTTTAAGGGTAAGGGATAAGGGAGGAAAATGGACGAATCGATGTGTTCTAGACTGAAACCAAAGAATAATTACAATTGTTCTCCTCTGTCAGAATTGCAAAAGGAATTCAGTCAAAATGGCTGTGTGTGGCTTCAGTTAGAAGATTTTGAAGACCGGTAGAAATTATTCCACACTAGATCTAGAGCAGGGTGAGTGACCTCTGGCTTTGGAGTTAATTTCATCTAGGCAATCAAGCAGATTAAAGATAATATCACGTTTTGTCCCCATAACTCTCCAAAGACAATGTACAGTTGAATTTCTTCCATCATATATAAATCAAAATGTTATAGCAAGAGGTACAGCCATTACAGAAGAGATGTCTTTCTCTTCAGTTTTAATTTACATTTGTCTCACCTTTTGGTTTCTTGACTGTTTCTCACTTTTATCCTTTCTTCAGGCACTAAGAAATACATTTCTTAGCTGTAAATTCTCTGTACTCTCAGAACGCCACTGGCTAACAAATGATCCAGAGTTTGATATTCCTTGCATTTATCCTTTTCATCACCCAAATGGAACTGATGAAAAATAACATTTCCAAATTAAATGTTGAGGACGTTCATTTGATTATTGTCCAGTGTCCTGCCTATTAAAAACCATTTCTCAGCCTTCTACTGGAATATTCCTCAGCAGAACAGAAGGGAGCTTTTACACTTTTGCCCTAACATGACTCTGGTTGCCTTCAGTAGGGGCTGCCACCTTTAGTTTACAAAGTTACTAAAGACAGAAGGAATGAGGTAATTTATTTCAACTATTTAGCAAACTGAACTGAGGCCTGCATTCATGTTTCTATATTATATTATTCTATGATAGCCTGCCATGTATAACACTGTATCAAAGTCAAGTATGTGTATGTGTGTGTGTGTGTGTGTGTGTGTGTGTGTACATGCACATGAGCGTATAAGTGTGTGTATGTATGTGTAATCTCCTGGGAAGAATGTTTTTCCAGAGTTTCACAGTGAGGCTGAGTGTGATTTGGTGATGTTTAAAACAGTAGAACTTTGCAGCATCTGCTGAGCACACAGGTCGACACTGTTTCAGAACAAAGAACCTGAGTTTCTTTCCTTTCTGGTTTTCCTTATGCTGCCATGAAGTCAGTTTCTTACCCCCTCCCCCAATCTTTACTTCACTAAAGTGTTTCTAAAAGACTGCCTAAACTGAGGTCTGGAAATCAGCAGGGTGACACTTAGAGGTGTCCCTCAATATGGATGGATGGAACTGACTCTTCAACTGTCACCCACATCACCCAGGCATCCATGTGAGAAAGGCCGACTATGCACCACACTGGCAATTATCTGGTGAATCCAGCCTAGTAAACTGCCCAGGCTGATAAAAGTTCAAAGAATAAATATAATTGCATTGGGAAAGAACAAAGAGTCCTTTCTAGTGATTTAAATGTGTTCTCTTAAATGATCAAATTTCTGGCAGCAAGCTCATCCAGTCCACAGAGGTTTTATATAACCAGCCTCAGAATGCAGCATAAAGACAGGCTGTAGCAAAATATAAATTCTTAGCATAATACATGAGAGCACATAACATACAACACACATACCCAAATGTCACATACAACATACATATACATTCATCACACAAATGACACACATATATGTGTCGTACACAACACATATATTTACATGCATTACAAACACAATACACATATATAGATACATGCAATATACAAAATATACATGCATTACACAAAATATATAGATACATGCAATATACATGCATTACACATATGGAATCATATATATCACACAGTATATACACATACATGCACTGTATATGCAATATATACATATTCATGTATCTCACACACAACACACACACACATATATACATATTACACTTACACATGCAATATCCTGAATGAAGAATTTAGATATTATTAAATGATATTTTAAAAAGTAATATTGTAATATTGAAATGTTGAAACTGGGTTTTATTGAAACCAATTATAACATTGGTTTCAGTATTGAATTATCAAATGAGCATTTTATTTTGAGTTGATTGAAAGAAAAATGTTTTATTGAGAGTAGAAATTTGGCTTAACCAATCAAACAATGGCTATTGCCAAGTTGGACTTGGCTAGAAAAATAAACTTCACTTGCAGAGTAATTTATGTTATTGGTTCTTACTATAATGGGCTTTCCAGAGAGCACAGATGCCAAGAGGCACTATAGTCAGAGAACACTTAACTTACTGCTGTGCCTAAGATCCTCCCTCTATTGTAAGCAGGGACAGACATGCTATGTGCATTGTTTAGTAACTTTTCCTGAACTTTAAAGCCACCTTTAAAAAAAAAGTCCACTGCTTTTTTTGGCACGTTAATAGGAACAACAACAACAAAACCTAACCAACCAAACAACCAACCAAACAAGCAAAAACCTGACTCAGGTGGACATGGTAGCACATCCAGGCAGTCGAAGAACTCTAGGGGCTAAGATGGAATTGCAAACTCAAGTCCAGCCTCAACGTGTACAGTAAGTACCAGGACAGCTTGTAGAGACAGTGAGACCCTGTAGAGAAACAGAGTTGGGGCTGTGGGATAAAGAAGGGGAAAGAGAAAACAGGAGGAGAGGAGAGGAGAGGAGAGGAGAGGAGAGGAGAGGAGAGGAGAATAGTGGAGAGGAGAGGAGAGGAGAGGAGAGGAGAGGAGAGGAGAGGAGAGGAGAGGAGAGGAGAGGAAAGGGCAGGAGAGAATCAAACTGACAACCACAGTCAGGGCTTTGCCTGGACAGCTTGGAATGATGTGCTCAGTCACTTTTCGCGCTGTGTATGACCCCTAGAAGTCAAGAAGGAGTGGCTGTGTAGAACACTTGTATGATCTTATAAAAGGAGACCTAGGTGAGGTCATGAGAGAGAAATCCCATGGGCCTGACAGGAATGTAGTAGCCATCCTAAGCCCCAGATCCCTCACCCTCTAGTGAAGGAGACTCTACTAGTTAATTTCCAAGGCTCTCATAAACGATAGGATAATTTGAAGTACCTAATGCCTGTATCAAAAGATCAGTATATTAATGTATATCATTCATATCATGTTTTAGATAAAGAAAATGAAATTTAAAAAAGATAACCAAAATGACATCAAGAATGAAGCTGTACTCCAAGTTTTGGTCTCCATCAAAGGAAGGGTCCCCCCCCACTCCATAAATACACATTTCTATAGACACACTAGATGTCTCCATCCATAGCAAATTTTCAAATGGCAAATCCCTACCCCATCCATTAAGGGTCCCCATTCCTTTCTGTGGTAGGGATCACTATTGCATGGCAATGGTCTCTTGCTGAGCCCAGACAGTAGGAAATCTCTTAATGCATGATTACTATTGGAGCTTGGAACTCCTCTTGCAGGGGAGACAAGTCTCCTAGATGTCCTTAGCAAACAGTGTTTCCTGGCCTGAGCTAAAGGAGCATGAACAGGTATATGTTCACCCCCCTTTAAGACATCCACTCTGCTGTGTGTGGATCATGTAAACAATCAGAGCTTAGATGGTATAAGAAGGTGGACAGGAAGCAGTCTGTTGCCTTTGTTACAATTATTTTGACAACAATAGTAACCATCTTGGTGAATGAACATGAAGATGGTATCCGCATCCACTCTGCTGTATCAGGTTTCTAGTGAATAATGGGCACACAGGACGGACTTCTTACTTTTTTGATGTTGAACTATCATTTACAGCAGGACCATGGACAAGTGAGACAGACAGATCTGAGCCTGCTCTCTTCCCCAAAATTTCAAATGATGCAGCTCCACCTCCATCAACACTTACCCTACACTTTTTACACTTACTACAGCTTTTTGGCTTATTCAACCTTGAGGGTAACTATCTTTTAATAGTAGATCATTAATTGACCACATTTTAAACATTATACCTGACACTCAAACTGCTATTTCCTGTTCCTATTACTTAATAGATTTTTGCATGCTCCAATAGATTCTATCTCGTCCAACAAAGTTAGAAATATGAGAAGGAAAATGATGTAGCTAGTATATAAAATACAACATAAATAATAAAAAAATAGGGGTTCGATGGGAAAGGTCAGAGGAAGCCCCAGGGGTTATAATCAAAGTCGTTTTACAGTGTAAAATTGTGAAAAAAGGTAAATTTTAAAAAAGTCTAAAGCAAGTTCTGAAAAATTGGCACATAGGCAAACAGTGTGTATCAAATTTCATTGACCAACTACAACTCTACTCAATAGTACTTCACAGATACTACAGTTTTGATCTTGGAGGAAATGGCTTTAGGGTGCAGAGAGGGAGGAGAAAAGATTATTTGATTATTTCTCAACATGATGATTTAGCAATTCTGCATCTATTAAAGTATATTCTCAAAGCAATGGCAGATTGATTTCTGAAATATGTATTCAACAAAATTAACATCTACTAAGTTGCTGTTGGAAGACGATACTAGAAAATATTCCAGAACCTTCTGTAGATCCTTCTGGACAATGGAAACAATGAATGAAACTTCTGCTGAAGTTTAACTTACAGGTATCATTGGAAAGTACCTCTTATTTCATTCTTAACAGTGAAGGAAATAATTTCAAAATGAAATATTTTGATTGACTTTTTAATCCAAGGAACTTACCACTCTTTAAAAACCTTCATGTTTACCAGGGGTCCTGTGATAGTTCAGGCCTGTGAATGCTTATCACCTCTATGAAGAGGTCAGAGGACAACCCTGGATTGTAGTCATCACCTCTCATCTTTATCCACTGAGACATCTCAGCACCTATTTCTTACGCTTTGACATTTATAGACTTAAAATGCATAAAGTCCTCATTCTCCGAGTTTTGGCCTCTCAGGTATGTAAAAGAGCAGAGTATTGAGTTAATGTCTCAGTACACAACTCAGGGCCTGGTAAAGTGCTTAGGTCACAGAACTGTAACTAAACAGCAATGGCAGCCTTCAGTGGTATTGACTTACATTTTGATATTGTACTGTTGCTTGTATCATTTATATCTCCCACTCCCACTTTTTCCCAGAACAGAACCAGCTGTCTCTATTCCCCACACCAATGACTTTGAGTGATGACAAAGTGTAAAGATTGTTTTTAAAGCACATGTTTTCCTTCTGGAACATGAATTTTGGGGGTTGGAGAGATGGCTTAGAGGATAAAAAGGGCTTACTTCCCTTGCAGAGCATCTGGGTTTGCAAACACCTTCTTGCTGGTTCACAAATAAGTATGACTCTAGTTCTGGGAGATCCAATGCCCTTTCCTGACCTCTGTGGGTACACACACACACACACACACACACATTTGTATAAAGAATTAAAACTCAAGTTTTAGAATAATCAAGTCTTTAAAATAATTTTTAAAGATCACTTTGATACTAGCTGCTCTGATAGACTCATTTTCACCTGCAGTATCTGGAAGCAAAATTCATCTATAGAGAGCTGCAATGTGAGTTTGCTTTCCTTGCTTTGGCATTGACTTCCAACCTGATCTGAAAGAACCTCCTTCTTTCAAAATGAGAACTTATTCATTGGCTATAATAGCTCTATAATGGACGCTGGGAGTAGAAACCAGCAACTGTGCTCAAATGAGGTTTTGCAATCCCAACTACTACACTTACACAAGAGGATGAAATCATTAGGAAACTTCCCCTCTGACAGCCACAGTATGAAGTCATGAAACTGGTGTCTGAAACTGTAGGCTGATGCGTGGCGATTAGAAAGAGAGAAGGAATATCACTGGGAGTGTGCAGTGGCTCTGGTTCTAGGTGGCATCCTGCCTAACATGGTCTCTGAACTTAACAGCTCTTGCGTTGAGCAAATCTGCCACCAGGCTATTGTGTGCCACACTGCAATCAAGGGGTGTGAGAAATAAAGACAGTAAGTCTCTCGGATAATCATTACAAATAAAAAGCCTTTGATACATGCAATTATTACAAGTTGAAATGCAAGCCAGTGTTAAAGAGCCAGATTAGATATACACAACACATTTATCACAACTCCACAGACAAGATATTGAGCTGTCTGTGAACAAAACAGAGCCAAACAGGAAAGCTTTCAGCACTAAATGGTGGTGGTTGAGTTCCTTGATAGATAGAGCGCTGGATGATGCGAAGCTGTCCGATGGTTTTCTGCAAAATACAGAGAAGGAACTCAAGGTCTTCCATGGTGCTCTCTGACCACAGATGAACAGCTACTTTATTATGGCCCAGACTGAGGTTGCCCCTCGCTCCATATCTGGCCACTTCCTGATGCACACCACTGACTTGGCTAGCCAACCATTGACTTTAAATAAGGGTCTGCCATCTTCATACTTAACAAAAAGCAAAAACAGGTTCACTATATCAGAGAGCTCGAGCTGGTTGAAAGAATCAAGCTTTGAGAATTGAGTGGGCTAGATTCACTGTGATAGACAGATGCTATCTAGTGGCTCCCTTAATCACAGCTTCTCCAGGTGTCTTATGTGGAAAGCAAACATTATTCATAAAAGCAAGAAGAGGGACAGGAGGAAAATAATATCAATGACTGTCATTAGAACCAAAAACAAAACTTCAAGTAGGGAGTGACTTTCGCCCTCTGTCTCAAGAGCTTCCTAGTAGATAAATAGATTTGAGTTTTCTTTTCTCCACAAAGCTAAGTTAGACTTGGTTTCTGACAACAGGATATGTGATATTCTAGAAGTCAAAGAAACATTATGACATTGTTTAGAAGATACAGGAATGACAATGAACAACTTCAAGTCCACTGCACTCTCGACTCCCCAAGTTATTCAGTCCTCTAAATAAAAATACCTAATTATTCTATGAAACATTTTTGCTTGAGGTCATAAATTACACTGAAGGCAAGGGGATTTTGTTGGATTCACCTTGGTGATTTATGCCCTTGATGCAAAATAGACAATTCATGATATATACTTGTTTTTTCCTCATCATTTTTTGGGGTGAAATTTCCTATCTTGAAGAGCAATAGTCAAAAAGATGGTCCTAATTGTACATAGTGAATGTTGGTCTAATGTGATTCATAAAATGTTTCCACAATTCAGTCAATCATAGGGGAGTCAGACCTCCGGAAAATAATCTTTCTCAAGTTATCAACTAGACTCATTTCTTAAAGTGACAGTCAGGCAGAAATCCTGACATTACTCGACAGTCTTTTCATTACTAGCTCAAGTAAAGTTTAAAAGAAATATATTTGCATTGTTCACTTATAATTTCTGTGACACCCACTTTGAGTTGTTCAGTGAAGTCAGATCCTCCTTTATATGATCAGTGACCCCCATCTCAGTATGAGGTGAATCCTCATGGTCAACCATGAATCCAGTCATGGCATTGTTAGCCTGAACACCACTCTTTAGATTTTTTTTTTTAATGATGTGAAATGCTGCTCCTGTAGACAGTGGGACAACACAGAGCGGGGCTTGCCTATCAAACTGATTACTTGATGTAATAGTAAGCAAGCTTAAGTGAACTGTGTGTCTTCAATCTTCCCAATCACTCAGGGATGGGCATCAGAGCTCGCCATCCATCATTCCTGGCCTGTACCACACGATGTATCAGCAATCCTGGGCTGACCTAAATGAGAGCAAGAGCCACTGTGCTGCTCACTGTAAGCAATTGCTAGCCTCTGAATTACAGGGTTGTGATTCGATTGCTAATACGGCCAACTTGATGTATATGTGAAGTGTCCAGGGAAGATATTTTTTAAAGGATCTTCTAAAGATTAATTTATACCCTGGAAATGTAGACCAATCACAGAGTCAAAAAATATGTCAAGGTATTTTTCTTGTAAGCAAGAAAGCCCGGCCGTAACCACAGTCATTAATTTATTTCTGGCACCTTTATCTGCAGCAGAGTTTAATAAACAAGGTGTCTATTTGTTATCATGTTGGCTTGGCTAGAATGATCCAATATGATAATTCATTTCTGTGAAGCCAAATTACATACTGTGAGGAATAGAAGGATCTCAAAATGTCAGCTGTAACTCAGAACCTAAAATTTTTCAGCTAAAACAATTTAAAACTGACAATATAATGTTCCTAGTTGTGTGATCTGTGATGTCTCAAAACTCAAGATGCTATAAAATACTGGCTGGGTTATTTTTTACATTATTTCCTTTGCTAAAATTAAAATATTTGGACTTAAAATTCAAACTCATTATAATTTTGCTTATTTGCATGTATGTGGGAGGACATATTGTCATAATATGCACATGGAGGTCAGAGAACAACTTGTAGGAATCAGTTCTCTCCTTCTGCCATATGGGACCTGGGGATCAAACTCAGGGCATCAGGATTGGTGGCAAGTGTCTTTATACAGTAAGCCATCTCTCTCCAGCCCCAAATTCAACTTTAAAGAACTTTTCTCCAGGTCAATGACAAACCATTAAAAAGAATATTACATAATAAAATGTTGTTTGGCTGTTCATAATATTGCTGTGTACATTTATAATTATAATACCTTTGGGCTTACCCAAAGTCTTTCCTAGGAAGAGACATTCATTCTTCAATATATATAAAAGCATTACCATTTTTCATACATAGTGCAAGTAGAACAGAGAAGACACAAGTTCTATCAATGACTCAGGTTGAGTGTGGAAACACAAATCAGACAAGTATAATGGTGGCTTCAGTGGGAAAGAAAACTACCCCACAGTGAACTTCAGGTGCTGGAGTATTCATTCAGCCTTGTACTCATTACCTCTTTTCTAACACGGCTCCAGGGGACCTATTGCAGTGAGAAACTTGTACAAAGAGTAAGGGATCACTGCTATGAGGTATTTACAAAAAAAAAAAAAATTAGGGGCTATGTTAGAAGACTGCTGGCCCAGTATGCACAAAGTCCTAGCTCTCATCCCTAGTACCAGTCAGACAAGGTGTGGAGACATATGCCTCTAATCCCCATACTTAGGAGGAAGAGGCAGAAAGATCAGAAGAAGATTAAAATGTCAAAGTCATCCTTGGCTGTATAGTGAGCTTGAGGCCAGCAAGGACTATGTGAGACTCTGCTACAAACTAACTAGACTCAGAGATCATCTCAAAAGAGGTAGAAAAAGACAGTAAGAGGCAGCGGTAGTGGATGTCTATAGCAAGACAGTGTCTTTCAGATGCAGCAGGGCACATGTACACATGAACCATGAGAGCCATGGTTACTGTACACACAAGACCTTCATAAATTCAAAAATAGACAAAAATTCCAGGATGGCAGGGGGAAAGCAGTCAGGAAATCCCACCCTTAGCTAAAGAGGTGATGGCTGTTGGGAAGGGGAAAGTCAACTTTCCTCAAGTATGTGGCTGCTGGGAGGCTACCCATGCTCCGGAAGATTGCCCTATGCCCTTATACGCACTAGCAGCACCAAGCGGCTCTGTTGGGGATAGGAAATGAATTGGAGGGGAGAAATGGGTTGGACTCCATTAAAACACATTCTATGCAAGTATGAAGTTCTCAATCCACAAAAAGGGGGGAAACTACTGGATTCAAAGTGAACATCAAGGCTTTTTAGGACATATTTTAGAGCTTCATTATACTTGTGATTATATATATATATATATATATATATATATATATATATATATATTTGATATCAAGTAAAAACTTTTATGGGAAAAGTCTTCAATTAAAAAAATTGGGAACTTGCTTAACAGTGTCAGAAGATGAGTCCATGACTATCGTGGTGAAAAGCCTGGCACCAGGCAAGCAGGCATGGTGTTTGAGTTGTAGCTGAGAGCTTACATGTTAGGACAACAACCATGAGGCAGACAGAGAGGCAACTGTGAATGGCCTGGGTTTATGAAACCTTAAAGTCCCCAGTGATACACCTCTTCCAATGAGGCCACACCTTCTAATCCTTCCCAAACAGTTCCACCAAGAATAGACCAAGCATTGAAATATATAAGCCCGTGGTAGCCATTCTCATTTAAGCCACTGCAACTTTTTTTTATCTCTAGGAAGGAACAGGCCTTTGTTCTGAGAATGCTAGATGGCGTTCTTCAGAAAGGATTATGACTACACTTTGGGAATCCCACTGCAGTGTGGATTATGGACGTATTGGGCCAGGAAAAATGGGAATCAAGGCAGGCAATTAGAACAGGTGCTCAGAAGAGGTAAGCTGGTACAACCAGGACTTTTATGGAACATATACATTCCACACCAGACACAGAGCTATTTAACACTTAAACAGCACTGTTCTGTAGCAACCATTATCCCTTACTTCAGAATAAGCAAAAATGAACAAAATCAAGATTCAGATGTTCATGACTTGTCCAAGTTCATAAGGCAGTATAGATTGTATTAAATTTATGTGACTATATAATAAATATTTGACAGTAAAAGAAAATTCGTCTGTTACTGTGATAAAATACCCTGGCCAAAAGAGGTTTGGGGAGGAAAGAAACCTGGGCTTACACTTCAGGTCACAAAGCACCATTGAAGGAAGTGATAGCAGAAACTCAAGGAAAAAAAAAACCAGAAGCAGAAACCACCGAAGGGCATTCCACCCTGCCCCAGTTTACGTGTAGCTAGTTGTTTTTGTTTTGTCTTGTTTTTTACACATCCCAAGATCACTGGCCCAAGGATTAATACTGTACACAGTGGGCTGTTGGGCCCCTCTGCATCAATTAACAATCAAAACAGATTCAGAAAGACATGGTATAGCTCCAACTGATCTAGTCAATTCTTAAAACCGAGTGTTCTTATCTCAAATGTGCCAGGTTGACAGTCAAGGCTAATGAGGACACTCGGATTCACAGATGAGGAAACCATAACTCAGAAAAAAATGCTTTGGAACATTATAATGTCCTGTTTGTGATGAAGAACAGTTGTTGCACTTGAGAATGATCAGAAATAGAACTGTGGGAATTTGTTAAAAGATTGAAAAGATTGTCAGCATGGGCTGAAGCTGAGAACCCAAGAAGATTTACCATCAGAAAGTAAACTCTGGAGGAGCTGCTGAACTGGCCTTTTGACTCTAGGTGGTTGCAGTGTAGAGGCAGGAGACTAGTGTAGTAGAGAGATGATGCTGTGCTGTGTTTCTCTTCAGCAGAACAATGCCACGGTAGCTAGATCTGTGTTGATGGTAACGGGGCTATTGATAAACCCAAGGGAGGTTTGAGAGACCTTTTTCTGTGATTCCAGCTATTAATCATTCCTTCATCTGCAAGTGAGCCTGGGCAGTGCTACAGTGCTACAATGTGTAAGAAGTAAAAGTTAACTACAAGTGAGACTTCATGATGCAGCTTCTATAGCAGTAGAATTTCGCTGTGCTAGAGCTGTTTGGGGTTCAACCATGTTCCTGTCAGTAACCCTTTGCCGGGTAGCCTTTAAGCAAGCTCAGTAAACTCATTTTTCTCATCAAGTTGTATTTTGGTAAAATTGTACCAAATGGTACCTGTCTGGGAGGTTTGATTTGGTCTCCTAAAGAAAGTAAATGCAACAGACGAATATGGGATACTATCAGTGTCTCGCCATTGTACCTAAATTGTCTACAGCCAGCATGGCTCACCTACAGAACAAAAAGAGGAACATGCAGAGGACACTGGGGGCATGAAAGAGATTACTACCAAGCCAACTGATAGAGAAGGAAGGAAAAAACAGAAGAAAATGTCATCCCACAAACGTCTCTAAAAAACTGTACAAATAAGTCATCAAAGCCTTTTCTTCCCCGCACCCCTCATTTATGAGAAGCCAACATTTCATACATTTCAACATTCCCCACACACAGGTTACCAGACACCTCACTGATACTGCCCTGCTTAGGAAGTGATCTGCGGGAAAACCGCTTTCCCTACCCTGGCTGAGAGTCCTGATACATTTCTTAAAAGCCCTAATAACCATGCAGAAAAGTGTCAAACTGAGGATTTAAAGGCAACAGCTATGGTCCCCAGAGAGAGGCTGGGAGTGATTCCCGTGTACCTGACATAACTCAGAAACAGGAGAACCATACTGAGCAGGCAGCAGGCAGAATCCTCTCGCGCCACCTCGATAAATCTACAAGAGGGTGCACGGAGGTTTATGTGAGCTGTGTGTCCAACACGTGTTAGAAAATCAGTCTCGTTATATTTTTCCTGTAAATCCTTCCAGGAGTCGGCTGGGTTTAAGGGGGACCTTCACATTTGGAATCAAGAAATGAGTATAGATTTTCTGAGACAGCCCAGACTGCAATATGCTGTTCATACAATATATTTGGGGCAAGAATATGTAGGTACTGTCAATCAGTTGATGGATTCATACCAAGAAGTTTCAGCTGGCTCACTCTCCTTGGATCTCTCAGAAAGAATAATGAAAAAGACTTGCTTTTCACAGGCCAACAGTCTCCATAGAATCCCATACAATCATAAGCCTGTGTGACCTGACAGACAAGCATGAGCCTCTCACTTAGTTCATCCAATTCGTCTTACAAATGACCAATAATGTCACATGTATTAGCAAATCTAATCCCACTTCCAAATATACCCAACTGAAAATTATCATCCTACCAACATAGAACATAAATACATTTGTTTTTTTGAAGTGGGGTCTTATGTAGCCCAGGCTGGCCTCAAATTTGCTGTGTAGCTGAGGCTAACCTTCAATTTCTGATTCTTTTGGTTTCACCTCCAAAGTGTTGAGATTACAGGTGTGAACCGTCATGTCAACTGAGCTATATCTCAAGTTCTGAATGTAAACATGCTGAAATTGTCAGAATAGGAGAATTTATATAAGAAGTTATATTATTAATAATACATTCTAGAAAGTAATAGTTTAGTGTATGCTATTAATACTTAACTCAGAATAATTGCTGAATTTTAAGAAGTAGGTGCAATTATTAAACCAAATTTTATATTTGGAGATTTTTTTTAAAAAATCTGTTATGTCTGATGTTTTTTGGAAATGTTTTAAATCCAGTGCTTCTGAGTTTTGTGAGGTTTTTGTTTTAAGATCCTTTGCTCATAATTCTGAACATAACCCCAGTTATTATAGATTAAAAGAATAAAATAAGTGTGGTTTTGGGTATTCTAAACCAAGATTTCATTACAGGGAATTATATTCTACATTTATTATTTTTAAGAAAAATTAGTGAATTTGTCATTCTTGGCTAGTGAAGATCTGGCTTTTGTAACGTGATTAAAATTCGTATTGAGGATAGGAATATGGCTAGTGTAAGTGAATGCTCTTGCACAGGCTCCAAGTTTGGTTCTCAGCACCCACATCAGGCAGCAAACGACTCCCCGAGACTCCATCTGCAAGAGATCAGACACTGTCTTCCAGCCTGGAGCAGCTGAACCTGCACTTCTATTGCACACGGCTCTACCCCCTGACGCACACATAATTAAAAAGTACATAATCTAAATAAGAAAATCACTATGAATTCTTGTTTTGTATCTTAACATAATAATTTTGAAGGCTTTTAAAGTACCAATTAAAAATCCAAACTTAAAGTTTCAGTGAGTAGCTTTCCACAAAAATGGGAGTCAGATAAAGTGGTGCTTCGCATGCGTGCATAAGGTCAGGCTGGACAGTGGCTACTTCCTTTGGTGGCTGATAATTGTCTTTTTACCTAGACTCACAGACATTCAACAGAAATTTATTTCTAGGCTGTGTAACATTAACATGAATCATCTTTAGAACGGATGACACAGAGGGTAAAATTCTCCTATTTGCTGTTTCTCTGTTCTTCAGAGTTATGCAGTGCCCAGTCTCAGAAGACCTGGAGCTGTGTAACCTATATCTCAGAAGAGAGAAAACACAAGGGCTTAGCATCATTTCACATTTTCTTTGTTTCTCGTAATGTCATTTTATTTATTCAACTATTCAGTCATTTGTTTTTGCATGTGCATGGTGTATATTCACGTATATATGTGGTTTTGCACATGTGGGAGTGCATGTCTGTGCACATGGAGACATGAGACTGTCTCTAGGTGACTTCTTCAATTGCTCTAGATTTATTTACTGATGGAAGGCATCTCCAAGGAGTTCCCAAACTCTACCTAGTCTAGCCAGCCAGTTTCCCAAGGGGAATCCCCTGTCTCCACCTCTCTAGTGCTAGGATTGTAGGCAGCTGTCATGTTTGCCTGGCTTTTACGTGATGTCTTGGGACCTGAACTCAGGTCCTCCTGATTTCAAGGCAGGTGCTTTATCCATTCAGCCCTCTCCCCAATTTACTTCTACATTTTCTGATTCAATTATTTCTAATGCATTTGATTTTATTAACTTTTCCTAAAAGGAACATTTTAATATTCACTTTTTTCATGAAACAATACTTTTCATTATGTAATTCCTAATGTGAAGTAATATTTCAGATTTATATAACAAATTCCATAAACCTCAGACCATTTGTTTTTTGCTTCTGTTTTCTTCAAGAAAACAAGTTAAAAGTTTTCTGTAGGAGATGCACTGTGTGCTTCCACTGTGATTATACATAAGAAAGTATGTTTGGGAGATAGGAGGAGACATAGCATCTTGACAATAATTTTCAATAGGATCAGACAACTAGCATATTGAAAGAGGAGATATGACAGCAGAAATTGTCCTAGAATACATTTACATAGTTGTCTAAAAATTAAACATAATTCTTACACATACTTATATCTTTATGCTATGATACACATGTTCTGATGTATACATATATTAAAAATCAAAGTAGGGAATTTGGGAGTGGATCTGTTTTCTTCTGAGAACTAACATATGAGGTGTTCCAAACCCAGCAGGAGAATCACTACTAACTGTGTCTGAAAATTGTCAAGTGAGTGTGCATTTCATGTATAAATGTGGACTAATCTTTGATGCTTCATGAGATATGATTCCTAGCCAGTTCCTGCAATGTGCCAAGGAGGCAGTTTAAATCTAGGTGCTGACATTTTGTGTATTACACTATAATCAATACTATTCACTAGATGCTCTGTCACAGAAATAAAATCATGATTCTTCTGAAAATAAAGTTTCAATCACTAATATAAACATCCATACATGGAAGTTTAGAGTCTCAGATATAGCCCATAAGATAATTTTATAACTATGCTAAGAAAAATCTTCTAAGTTTTAGAATGTTTATATCTAAAAGGCAAACCTTAGCCTTTATAAATTACATCATTATACACAATGTATGTATCACATTATTATTATGTATGTGTGTTTCCATATGTGTATGTGCACATGAGTGCAGTACCTGCTGTAGCCAGAAGAGGGCATTAGATTCCCCTGAATATGTAATATTGCAATTGGTTGTGAACCACCAGATATGAGTGGGTGCTGGGAGTTGAATTCAGGTCCTCTGCAAGAGCAGTAATCACTCTAATGCCTGATCCATCACTTCAGCTCCCTGTGTATTTGTTGGTTTGTTTTTTAAATGAAGGCTAATCATGTATTGTGGGAGATGGGCTGAACTTACTTTGTTTTGATATAACATGAATAACCTGGTTCCTAGTTCACATGCCACAGGTCACATCTGTGACAAAATTCAATTATGAGAATTTCAAGCTCTCAACATTGAGGCACGTGTCTGAAACTAGAGAATGGGAAAATGATTTGAACTTGAGTATAGATGTCCATAACTGGATACATGTTGACCTATGTGTGCTAACAGCTGCCCAGATGCCCAGAGCACAGAGAGTTGATCACTGACATTAATGCTGTGTGATCACTTCACTCACCCCACCACCTCAAAGGGTTCCAGACATTCATGTAGCATTGAAAGAAGGCATTTCAGGAGTTGCTGAGAGAACAGCTTTCATCCTTCCAGTGGGCTGGCTCTTTAGTGCAGTCACTTCATAGAGAAATGCTTAAATTCTGTATCTCCAAATTTCCTAGAACCTGAAGTGTGGTGTATAAGACTATGTATAGACTGGCCCCAACCCTAACTAAAAGCTGGCTCCACCCATGCCCCTCAGAGACTGAACTTGAATTATGCACCTGAAAAAGCATTTCACAGTTTTGTGCTTTCCGTCTATCAGGTATCAAATCCTCATCTAGATCGTTTTTAAAGTGGTGGATTGCCAAGTAGGGAGCAGGCCAGCTGGTGGGCACATCCCTTCATCTTTCCTGATAAGCATCCTTAAGTGGCGTCTCAGCTGTTGCATCTCTCCCAGATCCCTTGGGATGCCAGCAAGGAGACCAGCTGAGGAGTTGTTGACAGCGAAACAAACTGTTAACAGATGGGCTTTGTTTGTTGTTTTCTGGAAAGTACTATGTAAACTAAGCAAGATCTATCTATGTGAGGGCAGGGCAAGTCTTTGTACTGGCATCCACATTCCATCCTCCCTTTCCCTATGCCCCAGACTTGAGAGTTGATGATAGGAGAGGTTCTGAACTTTCCTAATGCTGAGATTCTTTAATACAGTTCCTAATGTTGTGGTGATACACAACCATAACATTATATTCATCACTACTTTATAACTGTAATTGTGCTGCTGTTGTGAATCATAATGTAAATATCTGATATGCAAGATGTCTGATGTGTATACTAGTGAAAGGGCCATTCAACCCTCAAAGGAGTCACAACCCACAGGTTTAGAACTATAGGTATCACAACCACGCATCTGACCTTGCAAAAAACTCTTATATTCCTTCCAAAAGACTGAGCCACTACTTAGCAGTTCTGGGATGCTTGTGGGTATGCTGTCCTTTCTTATGCAAGGAATGTGATCGGCATGACTCATAAATTTATGTCTTTCATTTTAATCAGCAAGGAAGAATTCCTGCTCCACAAAAATCTTATTAAAGGAAGCTGATTGCAAATTGAATGTGGTCCAGCACCTCTCCAAAGCTCATTTAAGATATTTGATATTTGAGAGAAAAAGCCTAAATGGGCATGTTAACTTTCCATTTACCTACCTGATTCCAAATTCTATCTCCGTACTCTTGGCCCATCAAAAAATAATGTCTGGGACTGCATTAACTCAGTCAATCAAAGACCCAGCTTCGGAGCTCTGACTTGCTGCCATGTCCTTTGGTCCCACAGAAGGTTGAGGTTAAAAGTGCCCTGCTCAAGAGCACATTTGTATCTTTTGGAAAACCAATTGGAGGGACATTTGACTGTGTGACTTATCACTGTTTTACATGGGAACTCATGAAAGATTTAAAGAAATGATCCTTAACTTACAGAATCTCCATATAGGCCAGCTTACTTAGTTGTTTCCATACAACTTACTTAGTTCTTTCCATAGTTACCAGGTCACACTTAAAACTACATTCTGTCAAATAAGAACAATGTATATGTAAGGGAAAAAAATGGCCAATATTCAAAAGTGCTTCCGGCCAGCTTATGTCTAAGTACAGATTAAGCAGAAAGTACTAGACTCTCACTTAAAACTGTGCTAGATAGCTACCCTTGTGTGGGTATACCTCTTTATTTTACATTGTTTATTTAAAAATTTATCAGGCACATGCCTTTGTCACATCTGCAAGCAAACATGACTATTAATAACTAAACGTTTACAGCAGAAAAGTATTATCATCCATACTTGCCTACACAAGGTCCTTTGGTAAGAAACAAACGTAAGGAACTGAGGGAAACAGAACCAGATGGAGTGGAAGATTGAACCCTCCTGGTTACTCAGTCACAAGGAAAGGGAAGAAGGAGCTTTGTTAGGGGTTTAAAGGCCTCCCTTCTAAATCAGTGCAACAGCCATTGGGAGCTGATGCCTGGCTTTGCTGAGTCACACAATCAACTGACTAGCTTCTCTACTCGGAGTCTCCAGGGCTCTATTGTAAAGTGAGGGTTTACATTTCTCACTGTATATATGAAGATGCCATACTGAAATCCATTACTTTGTATAATAACTTAAGAACTATTCCATATAAGTACCTCATATAATCCCTGAGCTATTTCAATATTTTCTATGTGTATTGTTTTTCTGTTACTAAATTTGTTAATGAAGAAAATTCTATTTATATAAAGATTTTCTTATCATCTGTACTGTAGTCCTGATGAGACTCCATCTCATCACATTCTTGCCTCAGCCTCCCAAATGATGGGATTACGGATATATGGCACCACACTCAATCCAAATACCTCATGCATTGCTTCTGACACAGAAGTTCTCAACATGTGGATCACAGCCTCTTTGAGGTCAAATAATCCTTTTCCAGTGGCCACCTAAGACCACCTGAAAACAGACACACTATGATTCATAACAGTAGCAAAATTATAGTTATGAAAGAGCAATGAAAATAATTTTGTAGTTGTGGGTCAATGTTAAAAGGCTGCAGCATTAGGAAAGTTGAGAACCACTGTTCTAACAGGACATGAGAAGTTTTGCTTAAGATAGACTGTTCATCATTTAAAATGCATATTGCAGTTCTAGAATCTCCTGGCATTTGTCTGCTCATTTGTTTGTTGAGTATCTTCTAGGAGCTAAACCTGATGAAAACACTGTACATAATGGTTGTATGAAGTTAGATATAGGATTTTATCTAGAGAGACAAGGCACCAGGTAAATGCAACATGGGGTAGCCAGAGGTATGATACAGGGCAGGCCACTTGTTCTATACTGGGGAAAAAAAGAAACTTCCCAGAAGATGCCTAGGACACAAGGGACACTAGAAGGAAGGGAGGGGATTAAGCATTGTGGTGTAGAGCCCGTGGTGCTGTATGTCTCTGCTGTACATGAGGGGACCTTGTTCAGTGCTTGGCTCATGGAAGTCACACAGTACTTTTAAAGAAACACATTAACCTGTGGCTGGGAGCATGCAGACAGAAACAACGCATATCTAGGATGAATTGTAGGCTTGAAGGTGAAGGGTAGGGAGTGGATGAGACTAGAGAGGTACTAAAAGATGCTTGTTAAGGATCCATGTATTCCAGTTTAACAAAATGTGTTTCATCCAAAGGTAAAGGCGAAGTGACCTAGGACCCAAAATTCAAAATTTAAAATAAACTGAATAGTTTCCATCCCTTCATTCCCATGTCATCTAAGACCCCAGGTGCAGGGTTCATTGGTTTTCTTTTCTTCTTTTTCTTTTTCTTTTCTTTTTTCTTCTCTCCCATCCCCTCCATTTCATTTCATTTCCCTCCCTCCTGTGTTTATGAAACGTCTGAACAATTATCCTAAGATCCAATATAGCTAAAGCCCAAAAGCTAAAACAAACAAACAAACAAACAGATACACATTTAAGGTAATGTAGCAGCAAGATGGCTCAGTGGCAAAAGCACTTGCTGCCAAGTCTGGCAAACTGAGTTCGGTCATGTGGTAGAAGGAGGTAACAGACTCTCATAGCTGTCCTCACACAAGTGTCCTGACGTACAGTGCACACACTACCAATGGATAAATATAATAATAAAACACCTAAATCATGATTTTTGAAGCATTTTTCCAAGTGACTTAAGCTCTTTGATGTCTTGCACTGACTTATTATGCTTGTATGACAGGAAGGAGGTAGAAGGAAATCTAAATTTTTATAGAAAGTTTAGAAGTAGGAAGTTTTAGTGAAAAGAATTGCATGTGATTCTAGGAAATCTCATCATGATCTCACTTCAATAGCCATTTGCAAAAGAGCCATGCACAGTCTGCATGCCAGAGAGTGTTATTGGAAAAAGGCCCTAGTGACTTCCTGGAACTGCCCTCCCTGTGAGCCGACAGCTTGCTTGGCACAAGCTGGGCACTAACACAGTGTACAGATCCACAGCGTGTCAAGGAGCACTGAAGCATGCAAGGGCTCATCCAAAGGGACATGGTTATTCACATTACACCGTGAGTTCTTTTTGGTGTGTGCGCATACACATGTGTGTGCTTGAATGTGGAGGCCAGAGGATGAATTTGTGTGTCATTCCTTACATGTGGTCCACCTTGCTTCTGGTTTTGTTTCTTGGCCTAGGATCACTTAGTAAGTTAAGGTGGCTGGCCAGCAAGCTGCAGGGACCTGATGATTGTTGCCTTCTCACAGCTACAGTTACATGCCCATGCCACACGCCTGGCTTATTTTCATATGGCTTCCAGGAATCAGGTTATCAAGCTTGCCTGGCCAGCACCTTACCAATCAAGGCAGCTCCCACTCTCTTCTGTCTTCATGTACAATTAAAGTGGGGACATAAGACATAGGTACTTGACAAACATTTCTTACAATGCCATTTCTGTCCCAGGAGCTCAGATTTGTGCAGGAGACCCTTGCATAGATTCTCAGCAGCTTTTATAGAGGTTATTTTGTGTGTGTCTAGATTAAATTATTTTTTTTTCAAATTTTACTACATCTATTGTTAAATAATTTCATTTTTAAAAAATGCAAAATTTATACTAATTATTGATATACTCAAATAATAAACATTGTTTTGTACTATCAAAGAATTGTTCTCCTATAGATGCTAGATTAAGGTTTTTACTTTTAATTTATAAGATGCACCACTGATAGCAGAAGGGTGTGTGTGTATGTGTGTGTGTGTGTGTGTGAAAAATATTAGTCCAAAGCAATTTTGTTCATATAAAATTCTTCAATGAAATGCTTTTGATGAAATGTGCCTCGGCTTACCAAAATAAGTCAGAACATCTTCCTACAATGTATCCAGAACTATGCATCAAAATAAATTTGAAGTTCAAAAGATAGAGAGCTTGCATAACATCACAAAGCCTGGGGTTGACCCCTAGCATCATAAACTAGACATATTGGATGGTGCCTACAATCCCAGAGTTTGTGCTTAGGAGGTAGAGGCAAAGGACAAGAAGTGCAAGGTGGTCATGGGACCACTGAACTCCCTGAACCCATGGTTCAGTGGAAAGGATAAATTCAGTGTAGAAGACAAAGGCTGACATGACTGCCATCCCTGCCTCATTTCATATCACACACTCCATTGCCATGTGCCCCATCTTAAAGCTAATGTCACAAAATACAAACTATTAAAAATATCTACCTATAAGTTCACCAAATAAGACATAGTCTTCTATGTTCTTTGTTTCAGTTTTACAGGTGGTTCAAAGATGGAAGGCAGTCTCAAAATTGCAACTTAGATCATTTCTCAAATAACTCCAGGGCATTAGTCACTGGTAGAAATATTTAGAAATATTTGTGTTTTTCATAGGTAAAATGAAAGCTATATCTATAAATAGGCATCTATTTATTTAGCATTTTGCAAAATCTCAACTTACAGCTATATAGAAAACACAAAAATAATCTCAAATAATGGACCCCAGAATGACAGTGGAAACAACTTAGTTTACCTCACAGTGAAGGAATGGTAGTTTTTGCTTAATATATGGCCATCATTTATTTTTTTAAGTATGTGCCTCCATGAGTTATATGTACCATGTGCATGCAGCAGCCAGAGAGTACTGGATCCCTTGGGACAAGTTACAAGTGGTTGTGAGCCTTCCCATGTAGGTGTAGGAAACTGAACCCAGGTCCTCTGCTAAGGCAGCAAACACTCCTTTCCACTGAGCCATTTCCTTACCTGTCCTCTGATATTTAAACAGCCATGTGTATGAGGACAGCAAACAGCTCATAGCTCCAGGAATTGGCTGTAAAGTGAGAACTCATGATCTATTGTGGCACTTTGCAATATAAAAACCATATGAAGTTTTACTGGACTTTTTTTCAATTTCTGGATTTGAGCAAAGGTATTAATGTATATTAATGCTACATCTTAAAAATAATAGATGAGAAATGTTGTAATTTATAATTATGGTTTGTGAACTTGGAAAAGGGAGGCTTGGGAAGGAGGAAGTGGGGCTGTACTGAATGTAGGGAAGGGAAGCCTGCCAACTGTAATAAAGAGGACAGCTCCTGATGCCTCTCCCTCCCAGGCCATTGTACGGTGCATCTAAGTGCTTTTCACAATCAGTCAGCCCTGTGTTCTATTCTTACATCTTTTCAACATCTTTTATATTTGTGATTTATGCCTGCAGAATAACCAGAAAAGCCACAAACCGTAGCATTCCAGGAGGGGTCAGAACTCAGGTCAGTAAACTTACTAAGTCCAGTTCTGCACTGGGTGCTGTGGGGTGTGGTTTCCAGTAAACACTGCAGCTTGCCCAGCCCAAGCTTCTTCCAGAGCCACGTGGCTTTCTTAAGCTAAACCATGGTGGAATCTAATACTTTATCATGTTTTGGAGAAAGCTGAGGGTGGCGCCTGCACAATTTGATTTGGTGTAAAAATACACACCAAATCTGATTTCTGTTGCATTAAGGCATTCTCTGACAAAATACACAGAACAAGGAATGAAGCAAATTGTGCACCAGGAACATCTTACTAGCTTGCTTCCCGAATACCTGACCACGAATTAAAAATATAAAGTAAAATAAAAGGATCAAACCTCACTTTAATTGAATATTTAATAGATGATTTAACGCTCAAGTTAAGATACATTTTAAATGCTAAATATAAAAATGATTTGTGTTGGTTTACTGGAAATATTTGTAATATAAGCCGACATATATAATAAACTAATATTTAAAACAAATTTACTATGGGGGCCAATGTAATGATTATCTTCAATTTATGAAAACATTGCATTCATCAAACTATAATTTTGACTAATATATAAACTAAGCTTTTATAAACATGAACACATTAGCAGCCGGTTGCCACTGTCAGTAGGAGAAGTATAACTCATTGTTCTAAATGCTTGTTTTCACTTCAAAAGATCCATTGGAAATGGAGAACTAGGAATATTTTCATTGGGAGAGACTCAAGTTAATCCAGAAAGAAGTTCATTTTTCACACAATAGGTAGACTTAGTCTTTTGGAAAAGCAAAGCAAAACAAAACATCTCCATCCTTTCCATCTTGGCCTATGATGTAGATATCCCTAAAACAAACAAATAAACAAACAGCATAACTCCGAGATTGTCAAACAGGAGCATGACATGTTTCATTCCATGTCCTTAGAAGTCAGGTCAATACAGGAAAGCTAGCAAGAAGGGAAACATGCCCTAAATTGTCTACTGAGTAAAAAGGGCAGAGAGTCACTTCACTTGGTAATTAAAACGAAATACATGCATACATACACACATACACACATTTTAACATTCACCTAAAGGCTTTAAAAAAGTGAAATGCTTAGCAAGACTAGGAGAAGCTTGGTAACCATTTGACCACAAATCACCTGGAAATAATGGTAAATAGGTACTTTGCAGTTCTAGATTTGTTACTTCTTTGGAATATTTTGAATTGACTTCACTTCTTGGAAACCTTGAAACTGAGATCCCTGAGGAAAGTCTAACTCACCCCAATCTAGTGCAGCTGCCAACATTAAACACTTTCCACAGAAAAGGAAAGCCATGGATTGGTTGCACTCTCTTCCAATAGAGTGAACACCTCAGATGTATGGCACTAGGCATGCCACTCAGGCACGCAGGTGATTGGGCAAGTCTGTACTGCATTACAGGTATTTTGCCATGAATGCCTGAAAGAGTTGTATGCTGCAAGGGTATCAGGTTAAAATGTAAGCAAACGAGACCATCCAATCTCAGCAGATTGAAGAATGAATCAGCAGATTGAAGAATGGCATAAGGAAAGCCAGTGGCATAATAACTCCACAACTAATCACATGGCGTCAAGATAGAGATCAGAGAGGTTAACCATGGAGACTATTTATGGATATCAACATAAAAATATCAAACTGCATACTTCAATATAATTTTCAAATGTCAAACACTTAATAATTTGAATCTTAACGACTTCAGCTTTAATTCAGGAATTCTGTTTTTTAAAGTGGTGAATAATATCTATATAAATGTAGAGAGAATATCTTGTTTATTGTATGGATGGATTACTTGTCAATTGGAAAGTCTATGGCCTATGGGTTAGGCAGGAAATAGGAAGTGGGATATCTGAGAGGCAGAAAGAGTTCTGGGATAGAGCCAGGCATGGGAATATCTGCTTGGGAAGACCCACCCAAGAAGATATGAGGTGACAGATACATGATGGTACCTAAACACAGGTAACCAGCCATGTGGCAGAATGCAGATTAAAATAAATGGGCTAAGTTGTGATTATAGTCAGAGAAGAGTCTAGCTATATGGCCAAGATACTTGTAAATATATTTTGAGTCTGAGTCTTATTCTGGGAGCATGGGGCTGGGAGGAAGAACCAGGCCTAACTTCTACACGTAAGTCCATGTTTAAAAGCTAGAAACAGAACATTGATGGGGTCTCTAAATTATAAACATCTCAAATGAAGCTAGGAGAGATGAGAAATCAGATCACTGGACAGAAGTTAAAGAAAACATTAGGAAACTGACTTGAAATAGTCACCAAATAGGAGAGACTTGTGTGAAGAACCATAGCAATACACAGACAGTGTTTTCAATGAGATCTGAGCTCTGGTAACCACAAAGAGCTTTGGTCATTGTTTGGTCTAAAAGTAAGAAGGTAAAATTTCCTTCTTTTATATGATATGAAGAAAGTATATATTTTTTGTATGGAGTATGAAGCACTACTATTGCCTTTAACTGTTTTATTTAGCTTTAGCTTTAAATTTGACACAGCCAAGAGTCCTCTGAGAGGAAT
The DNA here is from genome assembly GCF_004785775.1 of Grammomys surdaster. Taxonomy (NCBI): domain Eukaryota; kingdom Metazoa; phylum Chordata; class Mammalia; order Rodentia; family Muridae; genus Grammomys; species Grammomys surdaster. Next base: position 1,159,121 of record NW_021604676.1, on the reverse strand, counting down.
ATCTCCATTGAGAAGTTGCTTATATCAGATTGTCCTGTGGACATGAGTGTGAGAGGTTGTCTTGATTATTAAATGGTGCTAGAGGGTTCCAGGCCACTGTGGGCAGCACAATACCTAGGCAGGTAGTCCTGAGATATATAAAAAAGATAGCTAAGCATGAGCTTGTGAAAAGTCATTAAGTGGTGTTCTTCCATGGAGTCTACCTACTTCTATTTTCCTGCCTTGAGTTCCTGCCCTGATATCTCTCAATGATGGACTGACCTGGAAGTATAAGCCAAATGAACCCTTTCCTCTCCAAATTGCTTTTGGCCAAAATGTTTTATCACAGCAATAGAATTAAACTAGAACACAAGCTGGGTTCACAAAGGTAGAAAAAATGATAACCTAATAAGGACATGAAATTTATAAACAAGTATAACTTTACAAGGAAGGTGTCCAGCATACAGATGGATAATTTGACAAATACTAGAATTGAATTTCTCTGTTTCCTGTTTCTTAGTATTGGAAATGTCTGAGTTCTCTCTAGATGATGCTTTGCCCACCAGGTCCTGTTTTTCTCCAGTCTGCTCTAGCCACACTTTAAAGTCCCATCCTGACCAGGCCTTGGTGGCCTGCCTCTGTCACTGTGCTTGCAACATTCCCTATGGTTTCCCCACTGGTGTCTGCTGGGTCTTTCCAGAAGTGGAGTTAGAGGAACAAAGGCAGACTGGAGAGCAGCATTTCTCAGAGAAGAAGGGCACACATGGACCTTGGCAACAGGAACTCTCTTCACCATATAGACCAAACAAGATATCCACTGGCCTCATGGAAACTCTATAGCAAAGATGGCCATTAACGGAGGCTTGCAGTCTGCACAGGCTGGTATTGACACCCTGTTTATCCACTGTCCCAAGGAGTATGACTTTGATCTTGTTTGGGGACTGATCCTGAAGTTGACAACTGGAGTTGTACACAAGAGGGTATGTATCAACTACCTCATGGTGGGATGTCTTCCTCCCGGATTAAGGGTTTAATGAGTGTACAGTTTCATGTTGAGTATGACATGGTTTTACAAATAACACAATTATCCCTACTTAAGCCCTTAAAATTCATGTTCTGACAATCACTGGTTTTCTATGCCCCCACAGAGATGAGAACTTTAATGTCTCATACCACACTATCCTTGTGTGTTCTTAGATATCTGCTTTTCAGAAGCTACGTCATGTTCTTCCGTGAAGGTTACTTCACAGCTTGGGATGGAAAGGGTCTAACATATATTCAAAGAAGCGATAGGTTCAAAAGATATATGAATGGGTCTATCAGTTGGATTCTCAGCCTGGTCATTCTCTATTCTGGCATTAATATATCAAGTGATATACCTTGAATATATCAAGGAGAATTGTGGAGTTACATAGATAATTTAAATATATTTTAAATATTGGTGACTATTGGATGCTGTATGAAAAAAATGGGCTATCCTAAGCAACATTTTGGAGTCGTGAATCCCACCCCATTGTGAGTATATAATATGACCCTATGTGTAGATGATCTCTTTGTGTTCATTATTTCCCTCCAATTTTTATTATCAAATCACAGATTGGGAAATGTAACATCAAGGCTTTAAACTTAAGATACCATTTGTATATTCTGTATTATATAATGCACAATTCCATTGAAGGATTTTATTTTATAAACCTTTGGGGACTGAGCTTAATAGTGTGAACATTTTCTGTCTATTCTTTTCTCTTCTTTTCTCTTCTCTTCTTTTCTCTTCTTTTCTTTTTCGCTTTCTTTTTCCATGGATGTACTGGAATTCACCATGTAGACCAGGCCATCCTCAAACTCAAAGAGACCCACCTGTCTCTGACTCCTGAGTGATGGGATTAAAGGCATGTGCCACTACTGCAGATTGACTTACTATCTTCAAATTAGGCAACATGGTTTCCATAGTGACCTTGTGCCTAAGGTCTGAGGACATTGGGATAAGAGCAAGTGGGTGGGAAGAGAGACTCCTTCTTTGTGGGTGGAGACAACTACATCAGGTTGGGAAGTCAACGGTTGGGCATGGAGGAGGGAGCTGACACGACGGGGTTTCCTGAATTAGTTGGGTATTACTGGGGAAGGACAGATACAGAGTGACTACTATTCACACTACTAAAAAGATTTTTTCTAAGGGAGGGCACTGCACAGAAAGAAACAATGGGTCATGATTAGCAGAGCATGAGAGAAAAAATACATATATATATATATATATATATATATATATATATATAAAACCAATGTCTTCAAGCCAGCAAGCTTCATATTTCACCTTATTCTCAGGAAGCTTGATATGTATTATCCATTTTTGCCTTCAGATACCATCAAGATTATTTTTGGTCTCTGTGTAGGTAAATTTATCTTGAACTAAGTAAGCGAATTTGAATAAATGCCCCTGAACTTACATGTTAGAATATAACAGTCACCCTGCAATGGCCACTTCTGTTCTCTTCTGAGTTTCAGACAAGTAACTTGTCATTTTGCATTTCTTTGTTCTCCAAGCAGAGTTCACAGCTCCATGCCTGCTACTGCCACTCATCAGCCACCAGTTCACGTGTAAGACAACAATGTATGGCTCCCTCTTCCTGTACGGGAGGTTGTCTGCTGCTAGGATAAAGCTGGATAAGTGAACGACTTGAGAGGCAGGCGCTTCATAGCATTTTAGAAGAGGCTTCACTCAGCACTGTGCAAGTAGCACAGTTAAAACTCTGCGTCTAACTTAACATTAAACAAATGTATATACGGCCTTCTGAACCTCTCCAGATCATTCCAAGGGTAAAATGGGTAAATACATTATCACATATTTAAAATGTAGAATTGATGATTCAGTTTGAAGTCTAAATTTTTTTCATGGGACATTTTCTTATAGGAACAGGGTTTCCATGACACAGGGACCATGGAAGAGTCATTTCACTTGTAGACGACCCCTCCTTAGAAATCACTCTGTACTCCAAATTGTGCTACCTACAGAATATGCATAAAACTTAATGCCTGATTTTTGGCTCAAGGAACTTTATCTTTACTTACACTAAGACTATTTTCTGAGGTTGGAATCTATACCAGTATTATCTAATGGAATTACATTCATTGACTTAAATGTCATAGGAAGAACCAACCTAACAAAAGGGTGGGGTGGGGCTGGGGAGAAGGTTTGGTGGGTAAGATCATTTGCCAGTCTTGGAGAGAACCTACATTTCCAGTACCCACATCAGAAGGCACATAACCATCTATGACTCCAGCTCCAAGAGACTCACACCCTCTTCCACCCTTTACAGGCATCTCACACACATGGCATACACGTTATAAAACAAATACATATTTTATAAAATATATACATATAAATTTGTTTTTATTTATATATAAATAAAATTATAAATTTAAATAAAAATAAATGCAGAGGAACAGACAGTTCAAGGTTACGCTTACCTACATAAGGAGACCAGTATAAGGTGACCCAGGTCTCCCAGGCTATGAAGGTTCTATTTCACAGGGGTAACTAGTGACAAGAGAACAGAACAAGCCAGAAGTTCCTGGAGAACAGTAACACAGGATTGGAGTGAAGACTGAGGAACCCACATTGTGGCATTAATTCCTTAATGAGGAATGAGAGGAGAATCAGGCCAGGCTGGGGCCCATGTTCTGTCAAACTACAGATCTTTGAAAAATGCATAGACAGATAATGGCAAATAAACATGTAAGGAACTGCTTGGAAGAGTGATCAGCTAGACTCCTATGTGTGTCTGTGTGTGTGTCCCCGTGTTTCTCTGTGAGTGTCTCTATGTGTGTCCCTGTGTGTGTATGTGCATTTCCACGTGTGTCCCTGTGTGTGTGTATGTCTCAGTGTGTCCATGTGTGTCTCTGTGTATGTCTGTGTATGTATGTGTTTATATCTATGTGTGTCTCTTTGTGTATGTCTATGTGTGTTCCTTTGTGTGTATATATATATACATGTTTCCATGTGTACCCATTTGTGTGTGTCTGTGTTTTTCCCTTTGTGGGTGTGTATGTCTCTGTGTGTCCTTGTGTGTTCATTTGCATCTGTGTGTCCATGTGTGTGTGTCTATGTGTGTACTTTTGTGTGTGTACATATGTGTTCCTTTATGTGCATATGTGTGTGTGTGTGTTCCTGTGTGTCCATGTCCATGTGTATGTATCTCTCTCTCTCTCTCTCTGTGTAGAGTGTATGTGTATCTGTGTGTTCAGGTATATGTTGTGTGTGTATGTGTGTGTCTCTGTGTGTTCATGTGTGTGTGCCTGAGTGTGCAGATCTGTTTTGTGTACTGAGCATGTCCCTAGGATGGTGCCTTTAGGAAAACAAACTTCAGTGTGCAATGAAGCCTGGCTGCTAAAACACAGAAGTCAGAGGTCAGCTGATTATTCCATCTTACCTTTCTTTCTAACTAGGAGTTGGCTGGATCTTCAGAAAAAAATTTCCCACTGCTCACCTGCTTATTCATCTATTCAATAAATACTTCCAACTCACTGCTAGGTGAAAGAGTGCTTTAGGTGCTGAGAGAAAAGAACAGATTGGCCTCGTCCCTGCTTCTGAATGACTTGTGTCAAGAGACCAGCCTCAGTTCCACAAAACAATAGCACAAAACACATTGATTGCAGCAAGAGAGTCTAGATCACTTTTTCTTTGTCAATACATTTAAATGGGAGTGTGGACAATAATCAATGTGCCTGCAGACTATTATCAAAGAAATATGTAACTCTGTTCCTTGAAAGAGCCAGGCTGGAATTCTGACAGCTAAGACTTAAAAAGATGACAAAATTTCTAGACTTTCATTTACAAGGTTAAAAACCACCAGTTTCAACCTCTGTGGGAAATGAAACAACTTTTAGACCAAAAAAGGGAGAGACTCTCCATCTTTCAAGAGGCAATAGAATCACTAAGACAATTCACAGAAGCCAGAAACAACAGAGGGATTCTGCAGAACTCATAGGTACAAAGGCTTAAAGATGAGATGTTTCAGTTTTATATGGAACTAAAAATAAAATAGGGAATACATTAAGCCCAAACTACCTCTAGTTTCTTAGGGAATGGTATATAATGTACACTAGATGAAAAATAACTTTTTACTTATCTTATGCATGAATATCTTGACATTTAAACGAGATGGTTTATTGACTGTTTCAGTGCATACACATAAAGGTTTCCTCAAACCTATTGCTTAGCCCTTTCAACTAACATGTTGATGCTAAAAGTTCTCTATTTTTAACATTTACCAGTTAGCTTTTTCAGTAAAATTCCTTAGATTTTTAACCACTAAAATCTACATAAGCATAAATTTATATTTCAAAGTAAGACCTTTAGAATCAAGTGCATTGTTCGTTCAATGGCTAATGATAGTACACTCAAAGCTTTGTAGAGATTAGTTGTTAATACATGTTGATTGATTTGATCTAGAGGTAGTTCTTCTTCTTCTTCTTCTTCTTCTTCTTCTTCTTCTTCTTCTTCTTCTTCTCCTCCTCCTCCTCCTCCTCCTCCTCCTCCTCCTCCTCCTCCTCCTCCTTTTCCTCCTCCTCCTCCTCCTCTTCCTCCTCCTTCTCCTCCTTTGTTGTCATCATTGTCATCATTGTCTTCATCTTCCTCCTCCTCTTCTTCTGTTTTATGATTATAAGTTTATGATGTTAAAAAATAAAGAAGCAGAGAATAGACGCAAAGTGTGAGGTTGGACTACAAGTAATGCTTACCATCAATGACTCAGAGAAGCCCCCTCTTCTATAGGTTCCACATCTTCCAAGAATTAGTGCCATTCACTGGGAACCAATATATTACTCTAATGAACTAATTAGCAGTAATCATACTTTGGTGCTCACTAATTGGGTTGCGATCATTATTTGCTGTGCAGCAAATTTGTTACTGTTGTATAGAGGACCTATGGTATTTGTGTTTATCTTGCATCCTGAAACTGTACTGGGTTTATTCACAGTAGTCTTGGTATAGTCTTTTGCAAACAGAGTTAACTTCACTTTCTCTCATGTTTGCAAGTATTACTTCTTTCTTCTGCTTGATATCTCTTGGCAAAATTCATAGACCATAAAGAACAAAAGTGGTGAGAGTGAACATCTTTTCTTCCTCATCTGTTATGATGTGAGGTGAGTGGTGAGTTCTGGATGCTTCTCTTTAGTCATCACACATCACACAATGGTTGTTTCTTAGTTTGGTTGGTTGGTTGGTTGGTTTGGTTTGGCTTGGTTTTCTCCACAGCATAATGGTATGAAAATATGTCTGTCTAAATAGATTTTCATTAAATGGTTTAGATTATTCAAAGAATTTCCAATACACTAAACTGAACTAGTGTTGTGGCCATTATTATTGCCACGTTATTCTGGAAGGCTGGGGATAAGGAGGGCAGGTTATGGACATGATGAAACTTGAAAAGAATACATATATAAAGACAGAGAATTCTTCCTGTAGTTCCTGAAAAGAAAATCATATATAATGGGATGGCATTTGTGATCCTAGTGAATAGCTGGATCTAGTGAGAGGGGCTGTCTCAGAAAACAAGACGGAGAGTTCCACAGGTGTCAAGAATGAGACCTGAGATCATCCTCTGGCCTTTAAACATTTGTGCACACACACACACACACACACACACACACACACACACACACACACACACACAGAGAGAGAGAGAGAGAGAGAGAGAGAGAGAGAGAGAGAATATAAAGGGAAATAATTTCCAAAATACATTTGATAACAGTAACATTTCCTGTTTTTAAAACAATGAGTTCTGGGCTGGAGAGGTGGCTTAACAGTTAAAAGTACTGGCTATTCCTGCAGAGGACCCAAGTTTGGTTTCCTGCAGTCACATAGCATCTCACAGACCTTCCTAACTCCAGTTCCAATGTGTCTACTGGCCTCTTCCTTTTCAGGCACTGAATGTACACAATGTACAGACATACATGCAGGCAAAATCTTCATACACAATAACAATAAATAAATGTTAGCAAAAGTGTCCTACTCTGAAATATATTTGATATACAATTGCTTACTTAAGCAATTTTTAAAAAATCAGAATGTGCTTAGTGTGAAAATGCAAACTCGGATAAAGGTGACCCGCCCTCATTTGAAGCACAGATGTGCAAATATTAAGACCTCAGATTAAATACACACCGTGTAACATAAGAAGATGCTACAAAACAAGTTAGTTGCAACATGATAGCATTCAAACACACCTTTCTTAATTTTTACATCCCTAGATTCTTGGTCCTTCCTATATCTACCTTGTACAGATCATTCAAGAAACCTAGTGATTTCCTTTCTAATGAGAAATGAGATGACCATGATGTCGCCCTGCATTTTCTTTGGTGTTACAGAAACACACTGATGAGCCAAGATATTTATAAGGGTAGTAGAGATTAGAATGTAGATCCCCAAGGCATTCTATAATATATCTATGACCACAACAGAATCCAGATTTTCCTTAATAGCCTGGTAATGACACAAGAAATGCAGTGAATGGGACTCATGAGGAAATGCTACACTGTAAAATTTGAACTCTCCAACACATTCTGAGTACTATGAGAGCTCTACTGAGAGGAAGCAGGTTAACTGCTCAACTTACTTTTCAGAGGTGAAGACTTCCCCACATACTTTAGCTCTAATTCTTCAGCCTGCTCCATCTTGGCTGAGATCCGCATCTTCTCACAGATGCTGTGCTCTGTCACTGGATCTGGTTGACTACTCACTGGTGTGTTTCTCAGACTCTTCATGTGCTGTTGAACTTCAGCCAAGAGGACAGCTTGTATTGCTTCAGTTACCTGAGGCAGTTTTTATTTCCATGAATTATATAATGGTATTCCAAATGATTAGGAGTCTTATAAAAAATATCCAAAGCCCAGAATTTGGATTTGAGTTCTTCCATAAGTAATATCCCAGTCTGGTAAAAATAATATCAAACATCTCTCCTTGTGAGTAACAGTAATGAATGCAAAGACTTATAGCTACCCAAGCTGCAGATGTGGACACAACCCTAAGTAAGTGACTTATACCACCCCTTTTAAAACTCTGGGAACATTCCAAAAGAGCAAGTGGGACATTTATAGTAGCCAACAGATAGGGTGAAGAGCTACAAAGTATTAGTCCCCAGAACCAAAACAACTATCAACCATAGTTACTTGCACAGGGCCCACTCTAGAGCTACCCTATGAACAATCAGTCAGGGGCCTTATCTTTTGCCTCACCAGTATTTACTATTGGTAGATTCTGGGAAAGGGACATCACTGTCTTTAGACGTGTGCCAACAGCTTAGCCCAACAGTCTCCCACAGGCTCCACACCCATACAAACAGGCAGGAACTTGAGAGTGAGCTCTGTGTGGAGGAGGTAGGGTGGACAGGATGGTAGGGATGGTGGAGATGAGAGCTGTCAGGATTCATGACACACCTGTGAAACTATAAACTAATAACAACAAAATAAAATAAAATGTAATAAGGGAAACGTCTAGGTGCAAACACCAGCCTTGCATTCTTTTGAAAATGTAAGATTCTGAAAATGCACTAGAGGGAGTTTTATTATTCTGTTTAATGCTAATGCTTATTTTTCTCAGATGGTGCAGAAAACTTGTGCAACATTTAGTGCTACCAGCAAACATGAGGGGCTCAAAGAAGTTAAAAGATGTGAATAGGGCATTGTACAAAGCTGTCTCTAAAGCAGTCAATTTCATGTAAGGAAATCCCTCAGAAAAGGCCAATTACAGTCAAGACACAAGTAATAACTATTTCTGCTTCATAGAGAATTCCCATCAGACAAGGGGTTACCTCTTCTAGAATTAACTCACCTCCCCTGGCTACTCTTCCCTGCCCCCACCATCCTGTATCCTTAAGTAACATCAGTATGATTTATCAGACTCCTGCCTCTACACTAGTTTTGGTGAAGGGAATGTTCTAGAAAGTCATCTTGCAGGATAAGAATAACTGCCTACTTGAATTTTCAAAGACAGAGATGAGCTTCAGCGCAGGAATCTCCTCTGATAACATGAGGCATGAGGATGATGTCATACCTGTACAGATTGATCTTTCCAGCAGGAGATTAGCTTCAAAAGTGAGAGGTCAGCCTCAGGTGTGTGACACTCATCTCTACCTAGAAATGTAGAGAACACATTTTATTAATGCAACCCACAGTCAGTCCCTGATGCTGTCTGCACACGAATACCACCTAGGCATGCTCGTTTCACAAACACCAGTGCTCAGGCTCAGCCATTCAGGGAGTGTGATTTAGCAGTTCCAAGGATGGGAATACGTAGCCAGTTACACTTTGTGAAAATAACTCAGATGACTTTTAGGTACAGCCAGAATACTCAGACAAACACAGACACATGTTAAAACACACTTATTTTTATACTTAACTTGTTTCTGCTTCTTTGCCAAACTACGACAAACATGCCAGATTTTTCTTTGAGTCCTCATACAAAGAGCTCAGGCTTGCAAAGAGTCAGCACCTATCATAGGTAAAATCAGGCTCTGCTGGTTTGCCCTTACCCAGCCATGCATCCCCTACCAACAACCAAAATACTGATGCTTCATGCTGTCTGTGAGGCACTGTTAGTTCTAAGACTATCGTCTTCAATGCACGTTCTGCCTTTGCCTAAAGTCAAGTAGGAAGCTCTGACTATGAGAAAGGCCTTGTTCTATTTAAATTGATCAATACAAGGACCAACTGTTCACCACATAAAAGAGCAATTAATTAAAAAATAAAAGTGCCTTTTCATTAATTGAAAAATGTATGTATAATCATCTAAATGAAAAAAATATCAACCACTTAAGGTACCATGCAGGTCTCAGGTCCTAGGAGGGAATAGGGAAGCATGACGGGGCTTCCCCATGGGAAAACTGCAAATATAGCTGTTTATTAAAATCCAAGTATTAATTGATGACTGACATTCAAGAAACAACTATTGAGATTAGTGTTTATCAATTATATTTTCTAGGAATTATCCTATATAGAAACAAGTTTCATATATATTATGTTGTACATGTAATTTCCATTAAATTATATTAGTGATCAAGGAATAGTGATAGAAGGAATATACTGGCTATAAAGCAAATTAAGAACATAAAAGAAGTTGGTAATAAGTGCTTGGCTACTATTATGTTTTTTCTAAAAGAGTACACAGTATGAATTTGAAATAACCAGTCATGCTACACAAGAGCTGTGTCCCAGAACAGTCTCGTTCTCAACAGACTTTCCACATCTCCTCAGGTGCCGCAGAAGAGATTTTCTTTTGATCTCTCTCTCCTCCTCGTCTCTAATCTTGCTGACCTTGTGACTCACCTTCAAAGCTAAGTCTTGGTCTCAACTGTAACTACTTACTGGCATCGTGGGGCATTGCACAGTATGCTTTAATGTGATGTTAAAATTTTAATATGCTAGAGAGACCAGAGCCAACTTTTCTTGGCAGTGTCAGGGAGTCGTAGAATTAATTGCAACTTCGGGGGTAAAGATGAAAAGAAAACATCCCAGCCTTGTCAGCATTACTCAGTCACCATTTGTGCTAACAGGAGTGGGCACTGGTTCCTGTCAAGCCTTGAAAAAGAAAACTCTGATGTTATTTCACTTTCCAGGGTTTGGCTTTAAAAATCAATTGTCAAGAAGCAAGTCTTTTCTGGTACCTCTCCACTAATTCCATCTCTCTATTATGAAAAAAGTATCTTTTAATTGTCTCTAATTTCAACTTTGTGTATATGTCTCTAATTTCAACATGTGTACATATATGTAACTATGTAGGTTCGAGTTGAACATTGAGTGTCTTACTCAATTGCTCTCCACTTTAGTCTTTGAGACAGAGCCCCTCACTCAACATGGAGCTTACTGACTGACTAGGCTGGCTAGCCAGTAAGCTTCAGGGGTCCTCTTGTCTCCCTTCTGCCAGCTATTACAAGCATGTGCTGCCATCTCTGGATTTTAGGTGGGTGCTGCAAATTTGAACTCAGGTCCCCATAATTGAACAGAAAGCATTTTACCTACCCGATCATCTCCCTGGCTCTCTAATTTAATCTTAACGGTTACAAATGGAACCTAAACACCAATATTATTCGTGACACTAGTTCTCAAGGCTGTTGAGATGCAGACCCACAAGAGAAGCAGGAACATCCTTGGATCTGGTTAGCTCTTCCATCTTTACAGAAACCTGTATGTTAAAACTTAAATTTGAATCCTTTTCCTATTCCTACAAACATTTAAACTGAGGAAGTAACCCTATTAAGAACTTCTATATATGAAGAAAGCAGGCAACTGGTCAGGGGCTGTCCACGCAAAAAAAGAGTGATCTGACAAAGAGACAAGGAAAGGGAGTGACAAGAGTCATATCTGTAAGCCAATGCTGTTTCTTGGGTTATCAGCTGTTTGACTGTCATTGATCCATGTAACTTTTAGGAACCCTGTCGTGCACCCCAAGCCCAAGGATAATGGAACATTCTTACACTTTTAATGCAAAGGGATTTTTATACATCAAGTGAAACTTCATACACATACCAGTAACAGAATTCTTAGAACATACCAGAAACCAGGACTCCATAGTTGACATTATTAGTAAACTCTCCTAGAAAGAACTTTAAATGTTCTTTTTAATAGCCCAGTAGAGCCACTATGCACTGCAGCTCGGCCATTGCTTAGCTCCAGAGGTGCCATGTGCATCAGGCCATGAACCTAATTCTCATTTCTATAGGGGTTTGATAAAAGTAAAAGACATTCCCAGGGGTCTATACAGAGTGAGCCACAGTGCTGGTCCTTAATCTCCACTCTCCCATTTCATTCATAGATCAACCACAGTTGTAGTCAGTATGCATCCTTTAAGTCTCCTGTCTTTCGAACTTCATTATAACCTAATCAGAACAATCGCATGGTTCTTTCTAGGCACCAGATATAATAATGAATGATACTGTCATAGAAATGGAAATGATCATTATTAGTAAGGAAATAAAAAAACATATGGAAAATGGTACAACAGGGGAAGAGGTAGGATGTTATGGAGGGTGGGTGGGGCACTGGAAGAAGACTTGGAGGCTGAAGATGAATGAAAGAACAGGAAGTGGGGCCCTGTGGACAGCAGGGAAATAACAATCAGGCAAAGGCAGAGCCAGTCTAAGGCCATAAGACCTACTTGTCATGTTGTTTAAGGATAAAGAGGCAATAGTAAGTGTAACTTCATTCTGGACTAAGACTTGATATGGGAGTGTGCAACTTAGGCAGGGCCTTGGGTTAAGGGAATGATGTAGCTTGTATTCTAAGGGAAAAAAGTCACTGGAAGTGTGTGTGTGTGTGTGTGTGTGTGTGAGAGAGAGAGAGAGAGAGAGAGAGACAGAGACAGAGAGACAGAGAGACAGAGAGACAGAGAGACAAAGAGATTTAGGAAGAGAAGACTCCATGTGAGAATAGCATATAGAAGGCAAAGGTAGGAGGAATTGTGCTTGGGGACCCACTGTAGCCATTCTTGTGACAAGTACATCAGGGTGAAGCATATGTGTGAGCACACATGGGGTGTGGCCCTGAGTAGTAAGAAGCATCAGACTCTGAATGACTGAAAGAAGAGAAAGTGAGACAATGGCCTCAAAATTCTGGACCTGAGCAACAGGACTGAGGGAGAGGTCCCTGGGATGCTAAGACTTGGAGAGGCAAATTTGAGATGCATCGGCTATTTGGCATCAAAACATAATTTAAAGGCTGAGATGATGACTCAGAAGAATTTGAGATTGTTCAGCGGATAAAAATAACCTTCTAGAGTAGCTGGAGAACTCTCTGATGGTGGCTTTTGGGAAGAGGTGGGAGTCATAAAGCTAATGAACTTCTAGTAAGCCACACAGGACTTTACTATCCAACCATTTTCTCCACTAAGTCTCAGCTCCTGGGGCATCTCTGGATGCATAGACCTGTGGATGCAATCTATGCATTTTACAATGTTACTTATTGCCACCCAGTTATAGAATAAAACCATTATTTTATAGGAAAAAATACATCAGATCATATCTGTGTCATTAACTCACTTACCATTTTTTAGATGACCATAGAAGCTTGATATATTCAAGATGTCACTTCCAGGGAATCTCATCTTATTGTGTACAGACTCCATTTTGAAGGGTCTGTTGTGGAAAAAAAAAGTTTTGAGGTAAAACTTTTAGTGTGGCAAACTCTTTGAGAAAATAAACCGGAGATGCATGTTCAAGACTACCTTAGTAAATAGGGATTAGACCATGAATTATTTTCAATATTATCTTCTACACTTAATTTGTCAACTTTGATCTGTCTACATTCTCAACTGAACTTCAAATATTACCTCATCAGAATGAACTGTGACCCTGTTTTACAGGAGAAGTCTTGCTACTGTAGAGCAAGGTATCTGGCTACTGATTTAAGAATCCCAATGTTGATGTACACCAGGGAACTCTCCCCAGGTACCATCAGGTTCTGTGCTACCCATTGTTCCTCACACTGCCAGGGATGCTGTCACAGGCTGTTTCTCCAGAATTCAGTACAGTCACACACCTCATTGGTAAGGATTATTTCAGCCTGCACAACTACAATAAAGTGTTGTCAAAATAGACAAATTTGTTGGAAGGATTTGATATTTCCAGTAATACACTATTTTGATTTCTCAATAAAATACACTTCCCTGGTATTTGTAGATCAAATTCAGCGTGGCAGATTTAGAACAATTCTCATCCTGGCACCTTTATTCCAGAATTGGTTGGAATGGGTAGTTAGTGTTTTGTTTTGTGATAAGTTCTTACTATGTATCCCTGGAACTTCCTATATAGACCAAAGATCACCCTTCCTTTGCTCTTGTTCCTGATGGAATATTATGATTAAAGACATGTGCCGCCTTCCCCTAGTATTTTAATAGACATTTTTGAAGCATTTTTAGTGTTGTGGTGTCTTTTTAAGACCCTTTAATTATGAGCATACTGAAAGCCGCTAGATCCTCCCACAGGACCCCAGACAGTTTTTTCACCCCAGATTCTATATTAAGAACAAACCAGTGTCCTGCATTCACTTGATGGAATCATAGAGGGGTGGGCGTGGGTGGGGTGTTGATGGTCCAAGAGTTTGAGAATTTGAAGAATTTTTAGCATGGATCATTCCCAAGTTTACTTGGTAAATGAGGAGAATAAAGTCTAGGCAGGCTAAGTGGCAAGCCGGAAAGCACACAGCAGCACCCCCTCTCCTATGTTTTCAGGCTCAAGACTGGTAATATATTTTAAGCATACATTATTGTCATGGAAATGCTTAGTAAGAGAAAGAAAAAGGGTTGTTTTTAAGTCTACCTTAATTTTTCTGTTAAGTATGTTGGGCTGGGTAGGATTCGGATGTTTAAGATGAAAGAAGAAAGTACAGTCAAATTGTGCATATGAGGCAGAAACTCCCCAAATCTCTATATTCTCCATATGAACACCAGGAAACTGGCTATTCAGAGCCATAGCAGCATTGTGGTGTGAAGAACACAGAAGTCCATGAGATCTGTCTGGATTCCCACAGAGTAGAAGCACTGAAGAGTAGGAGTTCTCCGTCTGCAACACACACTTGCTGACCTGAGCTCCTGTCAGATAGATTGCAGAGACACCCCACCCCACCCTGCAGCAAGCAGGTTGAATCCTTGACCAGCAGCGTGGCCTTGCCCCATACTGGTGATTCTCTCCCTCTCACCCCTACCACTCACAGCACACATGTTGGCCCTTTCCTTTATTCCAGTGGTCCTTCTTCTGTAGACCATAACCAGTGGACATACTTTAATAAGTATTTGGTGAACTGAATTCAACTTAATGACACTGGGATGAAAAATATGTAATCATGTACGTAAAGGGACAGTATAGCAACTGCCATGTATTTAACTATAGCTACCATCCATTACCTGTACCTTCTCTAATGGACAATTGCACCACCCCTATCTGAATATGCAAAACACAAATTGTGATATGTGTTATAATATGACATTTCCAAGCTATCATAAGCACCTATTTTTCTTTGTTCATACCCAGTTCACACCATGTTAAATGAACCACAAAATACGTACACGTGTATAGATATATATAAGTATATTATGTGTATGTATGCATGTATGTATGTATATATCAATACATTTCTGCCCTCACTAAACATCTAGTCCTATGGCTTTTCTAACACATATGAATACAGTGAATATTTGTTGAGTGAACTAATATTATTTTTAATTTTATTTTTGTGTTTATGTGTATATTCACATGTATGCTATATATATGCATTTAGAGGCAAGAAGTCATTGTTGAGTGTCTTCCTTGACCTTATATTTTGAGACAGGGCCTCTCACTGGCCTCAGAGCTCATTGATTGTGCTAGACTAGCTGGCCATCCAGTTCCAGAGATCTGCCTCCCTCTGTATCCCACACTCAGCTTTCATGGGGGTACTGGAGACTCAATCTCAAGTCTTCATTTTTCATGACATGAAGACATCCCCCTAACCTAAATGAATTAATATTAAAACATATAGACATATAGTTAACCTCCTACCCAGAGAATTATTAGTAAAATATTTTTAAATGGGTTCTGATTTTAAAAAGTTACTGCATCTCTAACACTGTTTCCCAACAGAAGGGAGAAAGATGAAGAGAATTAAACACAGAGAAGGATCATGACAGCCTGCATTAAGAATCATAGTCTCTCTAGCACTTTTACCTGTCAATTTCACAGGCCAAATCCAAAGGCACGTTAACTAACTTATTAACTAGAAAGAGTCTGCTCAATAAATACGCTATAGCATCTGATTGTTGCAAAGTATCACAGTGATTTTCCAGGCCTCTGGGAATCCCAGTCTGGTGCAGAAGAGTAGTTGTGTATTTATTTGACAAGTCCAAAACTTTTCTGGAGCACAGATTTACTCCTGAGTACTCTTTCATTTCAGTACTGCATGCATCCCACCCAGGCAGCATCAAGGAGAAGAGGTCTTCGTTCAAAGCAAGTCCCAAAGACACAGGGCCCTGCAGCTTTAAGATGCTGAGATGCCTGGTGCAGAGGCTGTCTAACTCTTTATCCACTCCCCATGGCAAAATGCAAGACAGAAACAATTTTGCCATGTCTATTGTGAGGCTGGCATTGACCTTCCTGGATGGCTTAGGACGTGTCTTTTTGGAGCTCTTCATTTTCTTCTGTCTTTTAATGCCATTGTTCTCCTCTGAGAATTTACTGGTGCTGTCCCCAAGGACCAGACTGTCCCCACTGGGCTTGGCTTGTGCCTCTGTCTGGAGGGAGCTACATGATGCTTTGTTTCTTCTTATTGTCAGTGTCTTTTTCTCTACTGTGCTTTTGGCTCTCCTCAAGATATCACTTCCATAGAATGAGCCAGAAGGGTCAACATCACTCAAGGGAGTGGGCAGCAGTAGTTCAACAAGATTTTCCAGATCAAACAGGAGAACATGGAGGCCAATGTAACTCCATTTTGTTTTCACAGGCAAGACAGTAAAAGGTCTTGAGACTGATGAGGCATCAGCAACCTGAGGGGAAGGAAGTGAGCATATTAGAGTTCTTAATGTGTACTAATGCTCTATAATGTAATTGTGGCCGAAAAAATATTTAGTTATAGTTAAAGATAAGAAAAGCTGTGACAACTGTTTTATTTTTAATTATGAAAGTCCTTTTCTAAATTGAACATTGAAACTCTTTCTAAATTGAAGATTCTGCCATTCACTATAAACTTTCTTTCCTCAAAACTTTTTTCCCTGAGAAAATTAAAACTAGACTTCTGGAGAAAAGCGACACTAGATTAGGATCCTTTAAGAAAGAAAACATTTTATGCAAGTGCATGTGCATGCATGTGTGTGTGTGTGTGTGTGTGTGCTTTTACATGTGCATGTGAATGTGCCTACAGAAATATGAAGAGGGTTTCAGACTCCTTGGAACTCAGATGTGAACCCATATGTGTACTGGAGAAAAAATTCTGGTCCTTTGCAAGAGCAGTACAAACTGTTAACTGCAGAGACATCTCTCCAGCTCTATCTATCATCCATCCATCCATCCATCCATCCATCCATCCATCCATCTATCTATCTATCTATGTATCTATCATCTATCTATGCTCCGAACTTAGTATAAACAATAAAAAGGAAAGTATCATGGAAGGAAACTCAACAAGCTGCCCCAATTTGGATTCCTGAGCAGAGCCCGTCTTGGGTGTCAGGACTGCTCACTGGAGCTGAAGGTCTCAGGTTTAGGATTCCTTTCCTTCCACACCAGTCTTACTTCACATGTGTTCTCAGCTGATCTACCCAGAGGCACTAACAAATATATATGCCATAGTTATAAAATTTATCAAAAACAGTGTAGATCAATGAAAATGGAAAGAGATACGTATCCCATTCATGTCAGTAATATGCAAGGTCAGTGGTCTCAAGTTCGGAAGAAATGCTGACAATTATACTTTTTGCATTTCCTTTTGTGAAAATATTCACTTCTCAGAGAAAATAAAAAAGTTACTGACAATTTTTTTAATTTATGGTTTTTTATAAATTTTAAACTTTAATTTCCTCTTTGTTTTTGCTTTTGGAGTTCACCTGCAATACATAGAGTGGTCTCCATGTGTTTTTATCCTGACGTCCAATTGCCCAAGTGACTTCTAGGAATATTCCCTCTGGTCACTGGTCTAATTGTCTGGGACATCAATCAATGTATTTATTACCACTGGACACAAAATAAAACAAGGACAATATCAAAGTATGTCACCTTCCTTTGGTCTCCCTTTTGGCCTTCGAAGCTTTCCTATAAATCGGAGAACTAATGTCAAGTTTATGACATATTTCTCACCTATTAGACCATGACTAACATCTGTTAATTGTAATAATTGTTCAAACTGACAATTACCTGATGGCCTTCACAGCAGGACTGTGGGTCTTTTTTCTTTATTTTTGTTCTCTCTCTCTCTCTCTCTCTCTCTCTCTCTCTCTCTCTCTCTCTCTCTCTCTCCTTTTCTTGCTGGAAGTTTCTCAATGCTAATATTTTTCTTAAAGAATCAACTTTTAACTTTGTTTTGCCTTTCAATGGAATAATATTTTTTCTGAAAGACAGTTTTGCCGAGCACACTGTTCCAGCCTGTCTCAGCATTTTGAAGGCATTATTCTGCAGACTCTGGCTCCCTTTCTGGTAGTAAATAAGTCAGCTACTGGTTTAACTGTCACTCCTTTTGTGTGTGTGTGTGTGTGTGTAAGATTCATTTGTCATTAATATTCTGATGTGTACATATTCTTTAAATTTCAGTTGACTCATTCTCAATTGTGTTTTAAGACTGTATTTTTGCTCTTCTCTCCCTGAAACATGCTTATTTTATATGTTGCCCTGCTTTTGGATTTTGTCCCTGACTCCCTGGTTCTTTGCATGAATTTAACTGCAGGTGACTGTTTGTATGAGATGCTTTCAGGAGGTCCCTTGGGGGCACAGGGTGAGGGCACATTCCTCAAGAGAAAACTCTAGCTTGTGACTGGTCAAAAATGCTTGGTTGTCACCCACAGGACACTGTAAAACATTTAAGTTTTTCATCCCCTGCATGCATTGTGAATTCTGACTCCTATGTCAGGGTGTCCAATTCTCTATCAAAACTATTTCCCTCCATTCATCTAAGGTGAAGACCAACAAAGGCACAAAATTGCATTTTCCATTTATTTGTGGAACGCATCATCAGCTTTGGTCCCTATTTTTCCCTCCATGTGCAGTTTCTCAGAGTGATGAACTTAGGTTGTTATCAATGTCTCATCCTGGCCTGGATTGGTCCCTTCTCTCTAATTGCCTGTGGAGTGGTTAAAATTGGCCTAAGATCCCAGGAACACAACCACACTTTCAGCTTGCTTCATAATCTCCTGAAATCATATTCCCATTTTGATCTGGCATTTCAGGACTTCCTTAAGTTTCTTGTTAATTAAAGTAAGTATTCTATTTGGAAATTTAAATATTATTTATTATTTTTAGAGAATTTAGTAGGACTAATGTTTGTGATACTAGCTTTCAAATCGACAGAAATTGGGTTTGTGAGAGGAGTATTTTTAAAATCAGTTTTCATAGAGAAAATGAGTGCTTTCATAGGCCACAGTCCAATATACATAGTGCCTGCTTTCTGAAAAGCAACTGGCATTATATGTTAAAGTCTTAAAAATGTTATACGCCATTTAACATTGAAATTATTTAAAACTAATTTATCCCACAAGACAATCTCAAAGATACACAAGGATATAAAAACAATGCACAGCACAAAAATTCATAAGCTGCACAATAAATGGTCTATGACACAATTTGTCTAAATGCATCAGTGGTGTACTCCTAGAAACTGTCATGCGGCTGTTAAAGCAAGGATATACCAAACATGACACCACATCAAGAGATCTGCAGGCATTGCTGATGGCTTTTAAAAATGTAATCCCAATTATAAAGTTATAGATTTATTAACATCTCCTTTTAAGTGTTTTTAAAAGTCTACAGGATTCTATGCTTTATGATACTAAAACAGCCATCAGTGTTGCCAAAGAAAACAGTGCTAATTAATAAGGCTTTAACATGATTTGAGCTTATGAGTGCCCCCCAAAGATCACGTGACAAGGCTTGATTCTGAGTTTATTGCACCATTTGGAGGGCCCTGAAGCATGTGAAGCAAGATTACTGGGCATGTTCACTGAAATGGGACATTGCCACTCTGACCCACACTTCTCTTTCTCTTTGTTTCCTGTCTGCTAAATGCTGACCAAGTTTGCTCTACCCAAAGCCTTCCTTCTCCGCAGTCATATTTTACCAAAGGCCTGAAATCAACAAGACCAACTGAACATGGACTGGAACATCAGAAACCAGTCAACAAAAAGAACCTTCTGTCTTTATAAACTGTGTGTATCAGGCATTTTGTCATATAAAAGAAAGCAGGCTGACACAACACACAACTCCTAGCAGAGCACTTTTAATAGAAGTTTAAGAACAAAACTTAACAAGCAGATAAGCAAAGGCTAGGAGTTTAAGCAGATAAAGAACTGCACAAATTAATTAGTAAATGACTCCTACCTTGGGACATAAAAATGAACAGATGAAATTAAAGCACACAGGAGATACTTTTTTACACCTGAAGTCATTCATCTCCACACATACACATACGCAGACACAGATGCACACGCACACGCAAAATGCACACGCACACACCATGACACACAAATAAAGACCTCCTCACCCTCCTCCTACTCACACAAGCACAAAAAGAAAATCTAACTTAAAACACAATAAACAATCAATAAAGCCAGAAGACTATTACTACTGTGACTGCTATGTATGCTGTTATTGTTGGTGACTTCAAATCCAGTCATTAAGCCCTGTTCTTACAGTTCTCTTAAGCCCATGTCTAACTTCCATCTGACCAGGGAAACTCACTTAAGAAACTGTCTTCTAAGTGAGGGACAAATGTCTCTGAACACCAGCCCATTTACGTCCCTAATTACAGTCCAGTCAAAAGTTGCTCTACCAATACATCCCCAGGCCTGTGGGCTCCTGTCCATCCCATGTCTCACTCAGAAAGCTCTCACTCCTGCTCCCGCTACTCTCAAGTATAATATTTGTCTTTGAAGTTTTCCTGAGCACAAATTTGAAATTGTGGAAGGCAAAAGATTTTGATTACTCTATTTCCACAGACTACAAATAAATACTTGTTTTGTATCCCGTATATAAATACACAAGCACATAAAACAAATCACTGTATTCTTGGTTTGTTGAAAAAATTCTTTGAAGTAGCATCACAAAATGATGAGACAAGGCCATCTTTAGAGTGAAGGGGAAATTGTTAGATGTTCCAGCAAGAAACATGGCAAATGTAGGTGTGTAACAGAAATTATTCAGTCATCATATCACAGTCACTATCACAAAAACAGAAAATGTGCATGGCTGGCTTTCAGTGAAAAATATTTAATAACTATTTTAGTTTCATTTCTCTTGCTGGGATTAAAAACCCTGAGCAATTTAGAGGAGAAAGAATACGTTTCTGCTTACAATTTCAGGTCACAGTCTATCACTGTGATAAGTCAAGGAAGATACTTCAAATAGCTAGTCACATCACATCCACAAGTAAGAGAGAAAATAAAGGAGTACATGCTCACTGCTGTGCTCAGTTCCATTTTTCTACTCTTACATAGCTTGGGATCCCCTACCTAGGGAATGTGGCGCCCATAGTGCACTGGATCTTCCCATGTCCATTAAGTTAAGACAATCTATGTCCACAGACAAACTTAATGTAGACAGTTTCTCACGACACTCTCTACCCAGATGATTCCAGAAGAGTGGTTCTCAACTTTCCTAATGCTGCAACCCCTAATACAGTTCCTCATGTTATGGTGATGACCAACCATAAAATTATTTCATTGCTAGCTCATAACTGTAATTTTGCCACTGTGAATTATAATATAAATATCTTATATTCAGGATATCTGATATTGAAAATGTCAAGCTGACTAGCAAATTGTCATACCATCCATGTTTTTGTTGTGAGTTCAATGGCAATCTTTATACAGTTTGTCATTGCACTATTTCCTTTACCAACTGTAGTAAATAAGCATGATGGAAGTCTGTCGGATACCTTACTAAGAGGTTTCCAGTCGGTCACTAGACTTTCAAACTATAGCACGGTTCTAAAATAGTTTTAAACATAAAAACAATTATTTTAACGTACCTCTCTAATGTTTTACTAGTCGTAAGACCTTTAGAACACAATTACTAAAGCCGCTACTAAATTTTATAAAAATATGTGTGGAAAACTTGCATTCCTAAGTATATTTTGTGGAAAGTAGATATATAATTTTTATATTTTTAAATAAAATGTCAATGAATTATACAAAAGCCATTTGTGAAGTTTCTCCTCTTGATTTAACATGCCATCCTTTCCAAGGAACAAGCTGTGATTTATTTATTGGGCTCTTTTTATTTATTCTACATGCCTAGTTACCTGTGCTTAAGGGAGCACAACCCTCATAGCTTTCTTAACCACAGCTTGTATTGGATGGGTGGACAGGGAGAGAGATAGACAGGTTATTATCTACTATTTTAATGTTTGCTTTCTTCTTGGATAAATTCCTATATTTATCTTTTCTAGACTTTTATTATACAATTCTTAAGTTCCTAAATCCAACCAATGAGACTTTGAAATTTCTCAATATCAAATACACTGAGAGACAGTTCAGTGGTTAAGAGTACTGGCTGCCCTTCTAAAGGGCCTTGCGTTTAGTTCTCAGCACCCACATTATAGCTTACAGTGTCAGTAATTCTGGTTCTGGTGAACTGATACCATTTTTCCTCTGCAGGTACTGCATGCAGATAGCACATGTATGCACATACATACATGCAGGCAAACACTTAGACACATAAAGTAAATATAAATCTTTAAAATAAATAAATAAGGACATGTATGTACTTGTGAGTATAAACATCTTCAAAATACTATGTTTTCCCTTTGGGATTACATATTTTCATTAAATCAATAGCCTTTCTATTTTTAGTAATATTTAAATATAGTTTTATATGGGCCCCTTACATGCTTATCTACTACATTTTCATTTTCTATATTTATGGCTCTCTATAATTGAATAATATGTTTTTAAATTGGTAATATTTTCATTAAAGTTTTATTTTTCTCCAACTGCTTTGCAAAACATTTTTCACTAGATTTTCTGATCTATTAATATTTACCAGGATGCATACTATTACAATATTTGAATAAAGGTAGCTTGTTTCTTTCTCTTCATTTGGTTCTCTTTATTAAATATTGATATTTGCTTTTAAAAACTAATGTAAAACCTCTAAATGACAGTAGAATAGTGAACTGGTATAATTTTCATTTGGGCTGATAATCACTGATTTAAAATCATTTGATTCACACATTGTGGCATACAATGGATAACTTTGGAGAGAGGCTTTTTCTACTTCTGTTATGGAAGTACCATTCACCTTTAATTACTAATTGGATGTTAATTTGCAATCATATCAGGCAAATGAAGTAATATTGAATTTTTTGAAAAGGACTTAGCATTAAAATACAGTACAAATTAGTAATGACTACATAATATTCCAGACTCCCAAGTACTTTCTCTCATCAAAGATTTTCTCAAAGAGTAGAATTTATAAGTGTGGTTATAACTCTACCCAGAGAATGTGTGTGTGTTTTGTTTTATTTGGTTTCTTATACATATCGTGTGTGTGGTGTGTATGTGTGTGTGTGTGTGTGTGTGTGTGTGCACGTGCACGCGCATGCACGCACCCATGCATTGTATCAACATACAGCAATGACTGGTCTTCAGTTATCCTTTCTCCTGCTTTCACCCCCCCAAATACTGAAATTATAGATGTGCACCGTCACACTAGGCTACCAATAATTATTTTTAAATGTTTATGAGTGCTTTGCCAGCATGTACTTATGTGCACTATATACATGAAGTCCTCTCAAGAGCCAAGATAAGGAAGGCACCACATATCCTGGAACTGGAATTACAGACGGGTGTGTACCATCATCATGCCAGTGCTTGGAATCAAACCCTGGGCCCTCTGTAAGAGCAACCAATGCTTTCAACTGCTGAGTGATCTCTCTGTTCTAGCACAATATTGTTATTCGACACTAAAGGGCCATTTTAATCTGAATCAACTTACTGATCAGAGCTAGCATCTGTAATGCAGTCTGAATTTCATATGAAAAAAAAAAACAAATATCCTGACACCTTACAAATTTATATCTTGTACTGTTGAAAGCATGACATCCACAGGCTAATTGCAGAGTTGAGCTGTGGTCTAAAGAGCTACCCAGGTTTTGTTGTTGCTCTTCTTCTTCTCCATAAATGTCAGAGCCTCTCTATTCTGTCAAGCACTTACTCCTAAAATTCAGCCTTTGTCCATTAGTGATGTATGAAAACCAATACTGCTATACTGTATTTTGGAAAGTCTTCAATGACAAAGAAACCATACCTGAAAAGTCAACTTAATGTACATGTTACTGACATGATATCCAGGAAAACGAAAGCCTATTCCACTCCCCACCCCACTACCAAATACATCAAAGCATTAACTGATTCATACACATAAGCACATAAAAATTTCATGGCAAGTACAGTTCAGATGATGTTTCACCTGTCTCACCTTGTCTCTGAAGGCTCTTTACCACTGGGATCCCTAGTTCTCGGAACTCAGCTATCTCCCTTAAAATATACATTTCCAGTAGCTGCTGAAGGGCCTCACATTGACTCCCCTCTCTCTACCCTCCTTCTAAGACTAATCAGTTTTCTGATTTGATGGAAGCTCCTGATGATCAGGTGCCCTGTTGTAGGCGTCAGTACCATTTTATCAGACTCTTAGCTGTAAAACACAAGTTAGGAGGTATCCCAAATAAATAGAGTAAGAAATAACATTTACCTAATGTCAAACAATTCCATGCAATTTTCACTTTGGAATCATGTGTTCTAAAAATACAGATTTTGTGGGAAAAAAATAAAGCCGCAGCCATGGAGAAGTCCCAGAGGCTGTGGGTCCCACATGCAGGAGGAGGTCTAGGGTTCCGGAGGCCTGGAGGCTTTGGCGGTGGTAGGACCCAATGACACGAGGAAGTCCTTGGTTCCAGAAAGGTTTATTGTCATGGCGGATGGTGGATGGATTTGGATGTACCCCGGTAAAAGTCAGGGCAGTCCCAAGTTAAATAGGGAGGGAGAAAGGGAGAGGATCTGGGGAGGATCTGGGGAGGCATGCTTAATTTGCTCTGCCCTCTGACCTTCATTAGTATGTAAATCCCTAAGGCCTGAGGCATCTAGTCACACCCTCTACCTGTGCACTTTAGGAGGGGCTGTAATGGCCTATGTGACTGAACAAGGTAGTTCTATGGAGACTAGACTGCTTTTCAGGACCCTGGGTTCGGGGGGTCGCAGCCGAACTCCTGCTGGTGCTCATGTAGAGTCTCGGGGTTCTAGGCCCATGCCCAGCCATGAACCAGGATACCCTTACGCAGTCCCACAAGATTTGATACAGATATTTTCTATAGAATGCCTTAGTCTACAAAGATTAATGACATAGGGCATAATGAATGCCTAGTCTCCATCTCAGTAGTAAATCAATTAATAAATTGGTTAATGAATTCATGTACTAATAGCACTAAATGTTTACCAAGCAGACTCTTATTAAGCAAGTCAAGTAATCTCTCATAAGATGTAGGCGCACTGTAAGATTTTCAACGTCTATTCTCACAAAGATGATGCAGTCAGCCTACAAATATCAGGGTCCAGTTGTTTCCAAAGCTTACAGCACCATGCTCTCTTAACTTGATGGGACCTAGCTGGGGCACATTTCCTATCAGACTTTTCTGAGGTGGCTATGCAACGTAGAGAACCTGACCCACCTACAAATTCCTGCTGGTAGAAGGTTATATTCAGTCTGAGTCTTTCTTGCTTTTGGCCTATGTAGGTCTACCCTCAGAATGCTATTATTTGTGATGGCTTGTTCTATGTCAGTTTGACAGAAACTAGAGATATCTGTATAGAGGGTGCCTCGGTAGAGTAAATGCTTTCATAAAATCAGGGTTTAGGCAAGCCTGTAGGGCATTTTCTTAATTAGTGATGCAGAATATTTGCAAACCCCGAGGTTGTATACTAGAAAAGCCTGTCTCTAGCTGTGGTGTGGCTCAGCCCTAGCACACACCTTCAATCCAAGAGCTTTCTATTCATTGCAAATAAGATTGAATAATGTCAATCATAGGTCAAGAGTCAGAACAAGCAACCAGTTGACAGGGAGTGAACATAGGAAAAAACATACAGAGCAAGAGGAAGTCGGGAGGACTGATAGAGAGATGCACAGGACGTAGAAAGGAGGGACAGTCAGTAAGAAGATCTTTTAAGACAATGTGGAGAACTGTTTTTTTTTTTTTTTTCCTTCCAGGATGTTGGTTGAGGAGAAAGGTCAGCTGGGTGCTCTGCCTGCCTATCTGAGCTAGCAGGCTTTCACCCCATCATCTGGCTCCTGAGTCTTCATTTGCTAAAATCAAACATTTGGAATTTTGTTTTAAAAACAAACAAACAAACAAACAACAACAACAAAAACAGAGCAGGGCCCAGCCCATGGTGGGTGGTGCCATTTCTGGGCAGGTGGTCCTGGGTTCTATAAAAAGCAGGCTGAGCAAGCATGAGGAGCAAGCCAGTGAGCAGCACCCCTCCAATGCTTCTGCATCAGCTCCTGTCCTGCTTGAGTTCCTGCCCTGATTTTCTTCAGTGATAGACTGTGATGTGGTTGTGAAAGTCAAATAAACCCTTTCCCGCCCAACTTGACTTTATCACAGTGTTTCATCATAGCAATAGTAACCATAACTGGGGCATTATTGTCTGCTTATGTTAAAAACCAAGTGTGTTTATGTGTATGCATATGCATGTGTATGTGTGTGTGTGTGTGTGTGTGTGTGTACATGCATGTGTGTAGTTGTGTGTATCTAGAGAGAGAAAACATAATATACTTTTCAACAATGCCCCAATTCAAAATTAACTGCAAAATTAACACTTCCATGGAGAATTGCATAACACAGGATTTAATTTACCTATGCAAACTAAATGCATGAACAGCAATTTTAGCCATTGAAAATGTACATAGTTACAAATATTTTATATGCAGCCAACACTCTAGTTGTATAATCAAAGTCAAATTTTAAGTTTTGGGTTTAACCCCAAGTGCTAATTTAATAGTGAGTTAATATAATTATCTTAGGGAAAAAAATTCTATTGTAATTTGAGGAAAACAGGATATTTCCAACCATGAAATGAAGTAATCCTTGCAGCAGCCCATAGATTTGAGGAAGTTCCAAGTATTTGTGTTTATATATTTTAACTTGCTTTGAATAGTGATACTATTTTACTACACACAAACACAAGCTGAAAGCATAAATTATGTCTCACACTTAGCATAGTGAATTTAAAATAAGGTTTATTTTACCATGTTTGTGCTAGCAATTTGGAAAGTCTCTTTAGTGTCCATTCGTGGTATTATATTGTTCAACTTAAGACAGCTTTATAGGGGCCGGAGACGTGACTTAATGGTTAAGAGCACTTGCTGCTCTCGCAGCAGACCTGAGATGAATCCCCTATATCCACAGTTGTGGTGGCTCATCAACTGTCTGTAACTCCAATTCTCTGTAGGCACACAAGTGGTATGGGTACACAGACAGACCCACATGCAGGCAAAATATTCATACACAGAAAATAAATAAACCTTAAAAAGATACTTTTATTAAAGGATTTAGCTCTCCAAAAGAGCTCATTTATATTTCTTCAGGAGAACTTTGGTTTTTATTGTCAGAAACTGGTATCGCTTTTAAAGGGACTTTTAAAGACCAATTACTAAATTTAAAAGGTCAGCAAAGGGTTTTACTCTTTCTGAACAAAATACATTTACAACAAATAAGTTGGGTTCACAGGACACCATAGCAGGTGAGGGCACACTGTATCCTGCTGCTGAAGAGCTCATCTTACAAAGATGAAAAGTCCAGGAACCATCAATGAGCCAATAGCAGTGAACACTGTCTATGTGTCACTCAAACAATAAGGTGCAAATGAAAGTGTCAGCCACTCTTTGAGACAGACAGAGCCCTAGGCTACTGTTGTTGTTGGCAGTAAAATCACCTGGATCCGTCTGGTCAGGTGGAGGGGAGCCTGACTGGCTGGGGGAGCGGTAGACAAAGGAGAAAGGCTTCACTCTGCTGCTGATGCACAGAGAGTGTGGGGAACTGAGCTCACAGCAAAGGCAAAATTATCAAACTAATGGCACGGGCAATCACCGGCCACCATGCATCCCAGGTACCAGCAGGGCATCCATTTTCAGCTAAGTGCTGCCGTACATTTTTCCTTGCTATCACCACTGTGGGGGTAACCCAACTCAGCACTCGAGACCCACTGCCTGGTAATAAATTACTATATTGGACACTTTTTGTTTTCTTTCGCCAATGACTTCCCTGTCCAACCTCACTATCATTACCAATTAAAAGACAGCCTGCTTCAGCCAACTATATCTCACGATGTATCAGCTCCCGTGCTCCGATTGCCTGGGCACGTTCCTCGGGGTCAAGAGGCCCCTTTGACCTTTCTCTACTAAGTCTTCCTGACCACTCACTATTGCAGCAATCTCAGCCGAACAGATGGACACTTTCTGCGACACTATAAAGCTTAGAATATAAAGATAAATGAAATTGTGTCTCAGGCTTCAAACTGGTTTATGAGCCTGTTTTACAAAACCCCCGGTTTAAAAGTCTATAATTTCACCCCAGCTAATAGAAAAGATGGCTTCTTTCTTTTTAAATTGTCTTTATAATTTAAGTCTGAGAAATGGTAGGAATCTATAAGATGCTGAGTTGACTGAATTTCTAATTAATATAATAGCTAATTTTGAAATGTAAGGTATTTTTTTCTATGCTTGTTTAATGGTGGATAGACGATGCCATTCCACAGTAAAGTGTACATGAGGAATGAAAGATAAATGTTCTCATTTGCCTATTGCATAATTTTTCTTGTCCTGTGTCACTGACTTTCTCAAAGGTGACTAGTATTTTTGCTTCTCTGAACATACAACAAAAACTAATAAATATTCTCTTTATTATCACTTTTTGACATGTTCATGTGAGTTTACCATCATGGTTATTTGAATATTTTTAAATTGATAGTTTAACCTTGGACTGTAATTTGATATATTTTTCTTCACTTAGATGCTATCTCCTTTAAATGAAGTGAGTATGTTATTTATTGTTCAGATCAGACTACTTTTTAGAGTGAATAGAGAGCCATTCATAATCACATTGGAACCACAGTCATGAGCCACGAGACTGTCTCAGCCAACCTGGATTCATTCCCACATGAACTCAGATGTGTTAGGCCATTAATTTACTTATGAAAAATAATGAATGTTTCTGTGTCACTCATAAAATGTGATTGATGGCTGGGAAGATGTCTCTGTGTGTAAAGCACTTTCAACACAAATACAAAGACCTGAACTTGGAACCTCAGTACCCATATAAAAACCAGGTGTGGTTGTAGCCCAAGAGTTGAGGCAGTGCAGAGAAAGGCAGAACCTAAGTGCTTGGGCCAGTCAGTCCAACCAAAGCCTAAGGAAACCCAGTCAGTCTATCCAAAGCTTTAGGTTCAGTGACACTGTCTCAGAATAAAAAAGTGGAGGACAATTCAGGCAGACACTCATAGCCAGTCTCTCATCTCCATATATGTGTACATACACATAAAAAACTTAATAATTCATCTTTACTATGCATAAATAATATTAATAACTGAAAAAGTATTTTCTTCTAAAATGTTTTATAAGTCTGGGAGAAGGCTCAGAGTTTGGAGAACTGTCTGCTTTCACTCTTGCAGAGGACCTGGGCTCAATCCCAGTACCTACAAGGCTATTTACCGTTGTCCAATTTCAGAAGATCTGACACCCTGTTCTATCCTCTGAGAGACCAGGCACACATAGGCAAGACACTGTGCACGTAAAAAAAAAAAAAAAAAAGAAAAGACACTTGAAGGTTGAAATTTTGTTCGATCTTAAGCATTTCCGATTTGAATCGTAAATGAAAATTGAACCAATGGCCCAACAAAAAGAATATAACTGAAGAATTTAAATTTTTTTATTTCCACATTTTGTATTTCTAAAATTTATGCCACCAGTGTCCTACTGTATCTCTAATATTTCAGTAGTCAACAAAACTTACTAACATAAGTAAATATCATCACAGTAAATAAGAAATAATAATATGTACATGTAATTGATTTATTTTGATGTTTGTTTCTTTTATTAGGCTGGAGACTGAACATAGAAATTCATGCATACTGGGAAAATGCTCGACTACTAAGCTTCATCCCATCCTCCATTTATGGTTGATTTAAAGGCAAAATATACTCAACATTTTTCAATAACCTTTGAAGACCAAGGTAAGGGAGAGTTTTAGAAGGGAAGAGAAGAAAGATGAGAAGCAAAGAGGCTGGGGGTGGGGGTGGACTCCCCCAGAGTATTTCAGGGGATTAACAGGTTAGAAAAAAATTGGGGGACAAATCCACTCTCCCTACCCCCAGAGGAAAAACTAAAACACAAACAACAGCCCTTGCATCCTCACCTCTGGGATGAGAGTGACTAGCCCTCAGGTTTCACTATCTTAGAAAAACTCTAAAGGCAAATAGCCAACACCCTTTTCTGAAGCAATGCCTCTTTGGAGGGAAAGACACCCTCTTCAGGGAAAGGCTCTATATTCTTATGGATAGAATCTTAGAAATAACCATGTGCCTGGTCACTAGGATGCTGTTAAGTCTTTAAGTTCCCAGCTAACTGCTTCTGCTGTCTCCTTAGCCTACTAGCTATATAATGAGCAAAGGGCAGACTGGTGCTAACAAGAAACAAGAAACAAACTGGAGCTGTTTTAACTAATGAGATTTGGGCTCTTATCCAATTCGGTATCAATAGAGGGATAGACAGACAGACAGACAGACAGACAGACAGACAGAAGATAGCCAAGAGAGGCCTGGTGGCAAACTCAAACTCACACAGCCTTTTATTCAATCAACCCAACACTGAGGGCCCCTAGTGGAAACGAGAGACCAGTATACACATGAGCACACAAAGAGAGAATACTTTGTGTTTCCTTTAAAAATTACCAGAAAATTCAAAGCCACTCTTCCTACAACTGTTTGAATAGATGTTTTATAACTCAACTTTGGTTTGTTCTGTAGCTCATAATAAAATAAATGGTATGGCACTAACATTTTTTAAAAAGCACTTTTATTAAGGAGCTCAATCTTAAGTGGCAAAATAGATACTTGTCTCAGGCACTCTTTTTAAACAGCAACTGTTTCCTTTGATTTCTTTTTACCTCTTGCTCAGTATATAATTGTCAATTAAGATGACAAGCATGTGTTGCTGAATTACTGGGAACTCAGCCTCTAGGGATGGACACTAATTAAAAAGTATCTGCTATGTGCATGCTGATGGGACTCACTCCAAATGCTTCTGCTTCCAAACATGACACTTTAGTCAGTGGCATCACAGTAACACTTTATAAACGACAACCCAATAAGCTGATAATTGGCTAAAAGATCAGGAAGGGTCTAGGTCTAGACAGGAAAAAATAAAAGCCAACCAGAACTGGTTTACCACTGAATAGAACAAGGGACAATATTTTTACTAAGTGTCTCTTCTCTTTGGAGTAACATATGTATATTTATATAAAGACTTGGCACTGAAAAGATGACCCAACTGTTAAAATCAGGAACTACTATACTCTCACTGGCTAGTTTAACTCAGCTGTTCTGACCTAAACTCCTAAGCTGACTGTTTAAAACTGGCTTCTCTAGGCTTCTGACTAAAATGCTTGGCCTAATACTAATTTGGGTAATATGTTCTAATCTTCTGGTTACTTATTTTCTGGCTTCAGCTGCCTCTGCTGATCTGCACCCAACTACATGCACTCATGAAGGAATTCAACTCCCCTCCCCTCCCCTCCACTGCACTGCACTCACTGTACTCATTCCCAAATGAGTAAGTGACTCACTTCCACTGCAACAAACTGAACAGAACTGACTGAACTCCACTCACTCTGTGATCCTCTTAAAATAGCTTGTTTCCTGTGCTGTTCTTGTAAAAGTTGGGCATATCTCATCCTTCAAATCTTTCTCTGATTCGTCACTTTGTCCCTCAATTAGATGGCATGGCTTGGGATTGAAAGCTATATATTAAGGACATGTCTATATCCTAGCCAGAGAGATTAAAAGTGTGTGGCATGTCTGCACTCCACCTGAATCATAGAAGGTCTTTGGATGTGATCAGAGCAGCCATGCTGCTGGATTAAAATTCCTTTACAATAAGAGTGTGGAGAAATGAATCCTAATGTACTGCAATTCAAAAGCAAACACACACAAAATGTTAAAAAAAAACCCTAGGATTATCACATAACCTAGGAATTCCACATTTAGATACTGATCAAAAGATCAAAACCAAGATTTTAAAGATACATGAAGGTCCAGTGCAGTGTCATTCATAATAACGGAGATGAGAAACTGAGATTTCCATTGACAGATGAAAGGATGAAGAAAAACATTTTAAATAACTGTGACAAAATAATACCTATCCCTAGAAGGAAATTCTGCAGCAGATGACTAAACAAACAAAACAAAAATTCACCCCATAACAAAGATCCTGTGGGCACGATGCTGGATAACAAAAGCCAAACAAAAAGAACATGGCATGGTTGTACTTAAAAGAGACCTAAGATAATCACCTCCACTGAATCCAGGTGTAAAATCCTGATGGCCTAAAGCTGGGATGGGGTAAGCTAATAATCAGTGGAACGTAAAGTTTTACCCAAGCAAACTGAATAAACTCCAGAATCCACTGCAAAGCATTTTGTCTAGATAGCATAGATTACAGTAGTAATTAGTAATGAGTGCAACAGAAGGCCAAGTCCAGAGTCTAACGATCCCTGTTTTCCTGAGGAAAGACGAGGCAGCTACTTATCCTCGCTCCTTACTATATACACTAGCTATGAATATATATTATACTATAAGTAAAGCTATGAAGTGATGGACACAGATGGCAGAACCATCTCTGTTTGTATTCTCATCAACACCCTCCTTAGTTCCACATTTATATTCTTATCTTTTAGACTTGTTCCCCACAGCAAAATGTATCTATAAATATTTATGGTTGTTATGACCTGTGCTCTAGAGAGGCCCTTCCATGGTCCAGGTTAGCTCCTGTATCATCTCAGATCTAGCTTTACCATCTGTGTCCATCACTTCATAGCTTTAGCCAAATTCATACTAAACACTCAATATCCTGGTCCTCTGGAAGGGCAGCTACTGTTCTTAACCACCAAGTCATCCTGGCCTTTTCTTTTAAATTATGGTCTATCTCTTTTCTATGTATGTAATCTTCATGAATCCAGGCTTTTGTTGAAATGCCTAGTGTCTATGGTGTGGGGCACACAGTAGGTATTCAATGAGTATCTGAAGAATGAATTTCTCCCTTACTAAACCCACTACAAAATGTATACAACACATATACCAGAAAGTTCAAGGACTACTTGGGAGATTAGTATAAATACTTACAAGTACGTAGGCAATGAATTGATACATCAATAGTGAGCTGACATGTGCTTATTAACCAGGTAGAATTAGAGAAGGCAAAGAGGTCATCTGGAGCAAACAGCTTTTGCTAGGAAGAGGCATGTAAGGACTAGAATCAGCAATGCCAACATATGTAAGAGCGCCAGCCTCCTGAAAATTACTGAGCAGGCTCATCCCCCAGATCTCAATGAAGTATTAAGAAACAATGAAGAAGAGAAAATCCTTTAAGGCTTGAATTCTCCCAAGACTCTGAACCTATCCCAAAGAGAAATCTGCAAGTATTTAAAGTGGTATATACTGAGTGTAATCACCTCTAGCTCTCTCTCTCTCTCTCTCTCTCTCT